>NW_028317801.1:7972222-8297500 GCF_062004578.1 Staurois parvus | reverse complement strand
TATACCTTTTGTTCTTTGGATTCACACCTCACAGACACACACACACACACACACACACACACACACACACACACACACACACAAACTTGACCCTCACAGGCTACCAACAGTGTGTAAGATATTACCAACAGGATTTACTTATGGATCAATTGTAAAGTAAGCAAAGGTCAGCTGTGGAGTTCCACCTAGGCCACATGCACACCAAATACTCAAGAAGTGACAGAACCACCAGTGTTCAGAGACCCACTGCAGAGCAGCAGGGAATGACAGTCATGCATGACTAGGTCACCTTAAAGTGGAAATCTACTTGAAATTGAACCTTAAAAACGGTCTGCTGCCCCCAATCTAAGCCTTATAACAACTACCCTGTAAAGGAAAGAGGACTATACTTGCCTTATTTAAGGGCACTTTGGTCCAGTCACAAGATCAGCTCCCAGCACCAACCTCAGCGGAGAGGACAGACAGCAGACAACAGGGAGCCCTAAAGAAGGTCTATGGGTGACATAACCCAAGCTCTGCAGCCATTGTACTCCCATGAAGCCAGCTGGTGGGGAGCTCTCATGATAATTAAAAGTAGGTGGGAACAGGTTTAAGCTTAAAGCAGAGCTCCAGTCAAATGTAAAAAAAAATTTAAGTCAGAAGCTACAAAAACTGTAGCTGTTGACTTTTAAAAACAGACACACACCTATCCCTCGATCCAGCGGTGTCCTCACCGCATCCAGGTTCACTGGCCGTCCTTGCTCCGACGGCACCCGGCTATGACAGCTTGCAGCTTCACGTGTCCCAGAAGACTACAGGGAGGGAGAACAACTTCCGCTTCTGATCGCCTAGGGGATCGCAGCAAAACTGGGAGAGGGTACTTGTCAAATTCGGGTACCCCTTCCCCTCCAGGTTTCTCCCAGCGAGCTGCAGCGTGATCTAAAACCATCAGTTCTAGTACTCCTGTGCCTGAAAGAGGAACTGGTTGCTTGTGTTAAAGAATAAGTTAACTTTTTTTACAAGAAATAAATACACATTTTTTTGCAAGTAAAATAATGTGCATTTACTACTTTTTATTTAAGAAGCCTGTAAAAGCATTGCACCAGCAATCAGTAGATCACTGGTGCCATGCAGGTCTCCTGCAGACTGTAATTGTAATTAGTCTGCTCAACTGAGAAGATGATTTTGCAGGAAGAATGAATTCATTAAGAACTACAAGCCGACAACTGCAAAGGCTCTCAGTACTTGTAGTTCATTGGATTCACGGGCCCACATGGCCACGCTCATTGAATTGTGGCAGCGAATATGGGGAGAAGATCCCTGACTCACTGCTGCAAAGGGAGAGGGGGAAATCGATCTGAGGCTAAACATGTTAGACCCTAAATATGGGTGCAACATGTAACATGTTCAGCACACACGCAAGTCCACCTGAGATTCTCTTCAAGCAAACTCTTGACAGCGAAATGTTATGGTGTTGGGGTGCGGGTAAGCATTTAACCACCACAATATACTGAGGTAAAGAAGTAACATGGTACTTAAGAGGAAAATTTTAGACATCTTCAGTGAAAGTTTTCTTGGGTTTGAGATGTTGTAAGGTTTAGCAGAAGGTTAACACCCTAAAAACAGGTAGAACATTTAACATGTTTGAAAGGTGAACATATCCTTTAAGACACAATTCAGTCTTCTCATATTAAAAAACACACCAGTTAACAGGCACTTCACTTTAGAAAAAAAGACAGCAATTCCCAACTTGAGAGCTGGTTCACACATGTGCGTTGCGGACTGAACCTCAGGGTTCACAGCTAATTGACACATTAGCTGTTCAGGTCAGGTTTACATCAGGTTCAGGGCAGGATCAGCTCAGGATTTTATCCTGGTCACACATGTGCGGGTTTAGAAACTTTTCCCATAGAAGTCAATAGCCTGTAATCTGCACCGGAACCGGACCACACTGCTCAGAAATCGTACAGGACTCTTTCAAACCACACTCAATCCGCACGGAACAAGCACCACCAGTGCACAGGACACATGTGAACAGGCACCATAGGAAGCAATTTTATTTCACCTGTCATGCAGATTGGAAGTGGTTCAAACTGCATCCAATTAGCATATACAATAGATTGCCAAAAGTATGGGGACGCCTGCCTTTACACATATATGAACTTTAATGGCATCCATTTAGTCCATAGGGTCCAATATTGAGCTGGCCAACCCTTTGCAGCTGTAACAGCTTCAACTCTTCTGGGAAGGCTGTCTACAAGGTTTTGAGGTCAGACACTGATGTTGGACGAGAAGGCCTGGCTCGCAGTCTCTAATTCATCCCAAAGGTTTTCTACCAGGCTGAGGTCAGGACTCTGTGCAGGCCAGTCAGGTTCCTCCACCCCATACTCACTCATTCATGTCTTTATGGACCTTGTTTTGTGCACTGGTGCACAGTCATGTTGGAACAAGAAAGAGCCATCCCAAAACTGCTCCCACAAAGTTGGGAAATTGTCCAAAATGTCTTCGTATGCTGACACATTAAAAGTTCCCTTCACTGGAACCAAGGGGCCAAAGCCAACTCCTGAAAGACAATTGCACATCATAATCCCCCCCTCCATCAAGCATTACACTTGGCACAATGCAGTGATGATTAAAGGTCAATGGCAAGTACCAAACCCAGACACATCCATCGGATTGCCAGACAGAAGCCAGATTCGTCACTCCAGAGAACACGTCTCCAATACTCTAGAGTCCAGTGTCAGCATGCATCTGAAGCTTTGCATTACACTTGGTGATGTAAGGCTTGGATACAGCTGCTCAGCCATGAAGCGCTTTACGAAATGTTGTGCTAACTTGAAGGCCACATGAAGTTTGGAGGTCTTTAGCTATTGACTTTTCAGACAGTAGGCGACTTCTGCGCACTGTGTGCTTTAGCATGCGCTGACCCCGCTCTGTCATTTTAAGTTGCCTACCACTTTGTGGGTGAGTTGCTTTTGTTCCCACATGCTTCCACTTTGTTATAGTACCACTACCACTGGATGCCTAGGTGCTTGATTTTATACACCTGTGGCCATGAAGGAGATTGAAACACCTGAACCCAATGAATTGGAGGGGTGACTCAATACTTTTGTCAATATAGTGTATGTAATACACTATATTGTAACAAATGTATATTTGTCCTGCCAGTCCAACGAGCAAAGCAACATTTGGCTGTACCACTTCTCTTTACCTCTCTATATCTGAAAAGAGATCTTTCTTGCCCCTGAACATCCTCTTATTTGTGAAAGACCTAAGTAAAGGGATACTTCAGAAACATTCTAGTTCAGGAATGTGCAATTCCTATTGCTTGACGACAGGGAGATACAGTTGCGGGCGTCGGGGCAAGGTTTTTTTATTTACATTTAGCCCCCCTATGGGCAAGCAGCAGGGTTTAGAGCCAACGGTCAGCTCTCTTGTAAAAGCAATCAGAGCAGCTAACTAGCCAGAGGACCACTTTTACAATCAGCGGGAGAGGGAATATCTCCTTTAATATGAGAAGAGGAGAGGAGTACTGTTCATAGCAAGCAAACTGCATTTGTGTTTTATATTTTCAATGCAGGCCAGAAGGGAGAAAAATAATGTCTTTCTTCCACACACCGTTGCATGAAGTCGAATGTAGCCCAATATATATAAGCGCTAATAAGTAAAACTAGTAAAAGCTGTTTGCCTGAACAACTTCAACTTCCATCAGCCAACATTTAAGTTCTGAGACAGGGAATTAAGACACAAAAGTAAAAAAGGCACAGACAATTTCCAACACTTAACTGATTTATCTGAGCAGCAGCATCACAGTACTTACAAGATGGGAACTGTCTTTGGCTTCTTGGACTTGCTGCACCTGCGGTTCAGCCACAACTTTAGTATCCTGATCTGAAGTCATGAGCCGTCTGCTACTAGGCTCCTCAGAGAAAACGAGTCACCCTAGGAAGCTGCAAGAAAATACAAGAAAGATTTAAAAAATATAAAAAAAATCAGCTGTCATCTGATGAACCTGCTGTACAGTTTAACCCCTAATGACCGGGGTCAAAACAAACCCCACCACCCAGGCCCAATTTTGCACAAAAACTCTTAAAGGAAAATTGGCCCAAAAAAAAAAAAAATTTATATAATAAAAATTACAAAATGAAATATATATGATTTAGCTTTTAATTTCTTGCTATTACCATAACTTCCCACCAAAGAACAACCAAAATAAAATTCCCAATGATGGCAGTGATACTATATGTGTATATTATTTGGATTTTGTACCCGTAGTAGGGAAAAGAAAAATAGTGTGTTTTAGTTTTAAGCAGGACAAAACAAAATAAAACACAGACAAATATTAAGCCTGGGTTAACACTGATGCGGTCCGGAATTCGCAGTGATTTCTGTGCGAATTCTGCACTGCATCAGAATTGCACCCCGTTCATGCAAACCGCTGCGAGTGTGTATGTTAAATTAATAACACCCTGAAATCTGTCCGAAAAACACGGTGCGATGTGCAGAATCAGATCGCATAGGTGTGAATACCCATGCGATCAGATTCTAGTGCAAACCCAAAAAAGGGTCCTGTACCTTTTTGATGCGGGTGCGATTGGAGCCATACTGTATGGCTCCAATCGCACCGCACACAAATTGCATGCAATTTGCACAGGAATGTTGTGCGATTCCTGTGCGAATCACAATCGACATATCGCACTAGTGTGAACCTAGCCTAAAATGTCTTGTTTTTAAATCCTACCAAAAATATACTGACTGACCTCTGACCATAAACTAGATAAAACCTTGATCTACTTTCTTTTTTTTTTCCATCTTTTAACATACATTTGTTTACATTTTCTCCCCTGGCAGAGAGAGAACAATGCAGGGGTTGAGTTACTAAAAATGGGAGTGTGCAAAATCTGGCGGAACTCTAAAAGGAAACCAATCAGCTTCCAGGTTTAATTGCCAAAGCTTAACTGCACAAGCTGAAGTCAGAAGCTGATTGGCTACCATGCACAGCTGTACCAGATTCTGAGTGCACCAGTTTTAGTAAATCTACCCCTATGTGTAACTTTCTCTCCACTCAGGAGAAAAAACAAAACAAAGGCTATCACAGCACTCAGGTGACCTGGAACCTGAACGCACAGCACATTCCTGTTTGATTCATGGTGTGAACCAGCCCTAGAACAAATTAGCCATGGAAAGCAGTATTAGGCACAAAGCCAAATATGTCATCTAATGTAGCACACCAATCTTCCAATGTGGTGGCTGCATTAGGGTTTTTTTTTTTCTTCTTTTTTTAAAAGGCTTTTTCCCCCTCTGTTTTCACCTGGTGATCTAGCCAATAACACACCTTCTGTATTAAAGCGCCCCCACTCTAGTAGAAGAAGCACATGAGAACCTTTAGAAAGCAGCATGGTCGGCTCACACTGCAGTTACACAAGCAGGTATAGTAACAGTTTTCAGATTAAGGTTTTTTGGATAAAGGTTTTACATGAATAAACAAAAGCTGATAATTGTAAGTACCCCTGCCAGTGGTAATTTGTTTGTCTAAATACAATAAACTGATACATTTGCAGGAGAGCTTTCGATAAAGAGACTTACAGGCTGGATCACCAGGTGAAAATAAAAGCAAGCCAAAAAAAAGAAACCGAATGAAGCCACTATATCTGAGAAATGGTAAGCAGAAATACAATCTTTACTTTTCAATCCAGTAATTGACATTTAAAGCGGAGTTTCATTCATTTTTATACGTTTTGCTTATTGTATTATCCACCCTTTGTGCTTATACAATAGGCTAATAAAAGTTTTTAAATTTTATGTGAAAGTACCTTTTTTTGAAATTTTTTTTTCATGCGAATGCCTATTCAGGCCACCTAGGCGAGCTACATAATTAGGCTGCCCCGCTGACTCCCGGGATGTCTGTCTCATGGATCCCAGGAGTCTAGAGGCAACCTAAGCTTCTAAATATCACAGTGTGTTTATGTCAGCTCTCGACCAAACTTGCAAGCCCCAATATGGATTGTGTCATAAAATGGTCAGGTGTGCTACACCAACACCATAGCAACTACAGATCTAAATAGAGGCCAAGATGGTGCTGTCCTTGGCTGCAAAAGAATAGGATTTAATTATGCTTCAAAAGCTGTAGCTAGAAGAGGTCATAAGCTCAGCTCTGTTAAATGATGTACCACTCGAGCAACATCAGGTACCTTTCTGAATAGCAAATACAAACTGTTTAAAATTTTGCATACCCACAGCCACACTCCCCCCTTCCCAATGTGGTAACTAGGCCTGATTGGTCAAGAAATTAGGGAGAATACTCCTAATGGAGATACAAACAACACAGATACAATCTGAGAAAAATACCTAAACCTCTCTACTTTTTTTTTTAATCATGGAATGGGCCCTCTGGAGACGTTTCCCTTCATTTGCTTCCCCAGTGTTGGGAGCAAACTGAGGGAAGGAGCACTAACAAAAAAAAAAAATTCATAACACATTACATAATGTTCCCCACTTTATCCTTCAAAAGAAAAGTAGGCTCTTAAATCTGTGATTACCCCCTTCTCACAAACCTTTACATAAATACTGACTTTAGCATATGTATTACCAGATAAAAAAAAAAAGTGTTTAAAACGGGGGGTCGAAGGGCCCTCCAAAATAAATTGCAAGAGTTACGTTAGGCTGGAGGTATGGATAGCAGTGTTGTGCCTGAAATTGTCTGCAGAGAAGACAGGGAGCCAAAACCGCATGTAGTAATCCCAGATAAAAAAAAAAAAAAAAAAAAAAAGTGTGATGTTTTAAATTAACAATGGCCAAGCAGGAAACACCTTGCACTAGGCCAATGAACAATGAACTTGCTTTCACCCAAACGAAAAAACAAATAGCTTCTCATTTGGTAGCAGTGATTTTTACTGTCCAAATTAAGTGAAAAAATTGAGCCTCAAAAAAAAAAAAACCACACACGGAGCAAGTAGACTCTTTATTGCAGTAAGGGCATGCAACATTTCTTCTGCAATAAAATAAACCTACCCGCCTGCTCACTGTCTTCTGCAGAATATACCATAAGCTGTGCATAGCATCCGACTGCCCCTCCACCTCAGCCAATCTGAGGGAGCCTTGTATTAACAGATAAAAAAAACACAAGACTAATTTTTATTATAAAGGATTTATATAGCACCAACAGTTTGCGCAGTGCTTTACAAAATGAAGGCAGACATCAGTGTTACAATCCAATTTGGTACAAGAGGAAACAGAGGGCCTGGCTCGTTAGAGCTTACAATCTAAGAGGAAGTGTTGAGTGATACAAAAAAGGTAATAGCTGTGGGGGATGAGCTGATGGAGGACATAAAAGACAGTTTATTAGTTAGAAGCAGGATAGGCTTCTTTAAAGAGAAGGGCTGTTAGGGATCGTGTAAAGGTGGATAGATTAGGAGATAGTCGGGCAGATTGGGGTAGGTAGTTCCATAGGATGGGAGAAGCTCGGGAGAAGTCCTGGAGGCGAGCATGGTAGGAAGACACAGGAACTAGAGAGCAGAAGGTCTTGGGAGGATCGAAGAGAGCAGTTTGGTTGATAAGACTTCCCCCAAATCACTGAATTACTAAGCCCAAAACTATTTTGTTCTAGCAGCAGATGGGAAGTCTCCCAAGTAGCTGCTGAACACAAGGCTGAATACAGCTTATGCAACACTTTATGATAGAGTGCTCACAGTAGCCACATAGTAAAAGAGTTTGGACCAATTTGGCCCAAACTACTATTTAAAGTAAGAGGAAACCTGGAGTTTAGCTTTAATTCCCACTATATTTCATCTAAATAAAAATAGGAACTGTGACTTGCCTATAAATTCCTCATCTTGGAGTCCAGTACATGGCACAGAACTTGCATTCAGACCATGGGTTATATGTAGGCTTCCTTCAGGCGATAGCTGGCAAAAACCTGTATGTCTGCCCCTAGCGCACGCTCATATAACCCTACCCACTTGTGATACTGCAGGGTTTATTTTAGCAAGCAATAAAGAGTGATCAAGACACAGTCCCGTGTCCTATACTGTACTCCAAAAATAAGTAATTGACAGGCAAGTCAAAATTTTTATTATCTTAATCATACAGTACAAGATACAAAACTTATATTCATAGATCATGGGACGTCCTCAAGCAATTAACTACAATACAGCGTGCTGGAGCTGACAGGAGAGATCTGTATTGTTTAAATACAGACCTCTCCTCTGTCACTGTTCATCGGGTGCCGGGTATGGAATCTCTAGCTTGGACCCAGTGATCGACAGCTGAAGCCACCAATGGTGGCACGGGTAGGGTGGTGTGTGTGTGTGTGCCCCCTACCCGGAAATAAATATATTATATACACACGCGTGCGCTTTTGTGCAGCCCTGTAGCAGTAGTTCTGCTATAGGGCGGTCGAGAGGCGGTTAATTTTTTTTGCAACTTATTGCTGTCACAAGGAATGTAACAGCGTTCAAAAAACACCAAGATCGGTGTTTGAGTGCTTTTATTTTTTTTTATTTCTTTTAAATGGCACGGTTTACTTACGAGTAAACTGGAAGTGATGTCAGGTCATCACTTCTGGTTTACTGTAACCGAGAGCAGACCAATGCCGATTCCGGCTTTGTTTGGCTGTCTGGATGTGCCGACTGGTGTCTCGGGTCTCCCAGTGGAACGGGGGGAGCCTGAGAGGGCGCCGGAAAGCAGCGGGAGGGGGATGAGGTGGGGGATGTCCAGAAGCCACTCCAATTGCTACTACAAAAGAGCCGACCACCAGCTTTAAAAAAAAAAAAAAAAAAACAGACACCGGCTTGAAGCACCTTGCAGACAAAGCTCAAATCAGCTGAGGCCTGAACATTCACCTGGTAAAACTTGAGAATGTGTGAAAAAGAGGACCAGGTAAGCAGCCTTGCAAATATAAAATAAAGAACGATTGATGCCAAAAAGCCCAAGAAACACTGACAGCCCTGGTGGGGAAGGGAGGGACCTGGAAATAAGTAGTCTGATTCACCTGGCAATGTTTGAGATAGAAGCATGATGTCCTCTACAAGGACCTATAAAAAAAACCAGAATCCTTTATCAACACCTTTCAGGGTATGTGAAAACAGCTTTCCCAACTCCAGCCCAGAACTGGAGATCATCTATGCCAAGGAAAGATTTGACTGGATTAAAATCTTAGGACAATCCAGGGACTGGATTTGTTTATTACACATTGTGAAGATGTTAGATTCAAGAAGTCTGGAGCGAAATTACGTAAATTACTGCCCCAAAAGGGGTTACCAATAGGGCCAAAACACTCATGCAGAAGCAAAGTGAAGATCACAGGATCCACAATTAAGACCTTAGGGAAGCAACTTTCTACTGGGGAAAGAAAATTCTGTATTGGGTTGTGTCTTCAAGCACTCCAGATGATGTAAGAGATTAATGGAAGACTTGAAAAGTGAATATCCAGCTGATAGTTTCAAGGAAAAGAATGATTCTCAGGGTGTTGGTAACCAAAACCTAAGGAGTTCTTCAGCAGGATATTTGTCCAGATCACACTGACAAAAAGCCTGGGTCTGCAGAAGAGCCAAAAGTGGGGCAAGCACTTTAGTGAACACATGGGGGTGCTCAGGAGAGCCCAAATAGTAGTGCTACAAATTGGAAGTGTTGGTCTTCCATAGAAAAATACAGAAAACAATTTAAATGAAAGATGGGGATGTGTAGATAGACATCTTGTATGTCTACCAATACAAGAAATTCACTCTGCGAAAAACAATGATGGATCTTGTGAATTCCATTTGGAATTTTGGTACACAAAGAAATTGGATTAGACCATATTTGGTTTTTGGTTTTGGGGCTGTGAATAGGTTTCAACAGACAAACCTTGGGACCGTTCTTCCAAAGGAACTGGTACAACCACTGCTTGTCTCACTTGTGCCTGAAGGTAGTGCAAGGCAGGTCATTAAAGTGGTACTAAAAGCATAAAAAAAATGTTTGCATTCCCTGCATTACGGTAAAAAAAATATGCTTCATTTGCCCATCAACAAAATCTTTGTACAAAAAGTACCATGTGATCCAGTGCAGGCAAATGATCTGCGTTTGGGGGTGTCATTACCTTTCTATTGACACCAGCTGCAGATCGCAAATTGAGAGCGTTTTGTATGCGGTGTGAATCACACAGGATTCATGTAGGGAAATGGTGTGAACCAGCCTTTACAGATAGAACAGGCCCTTTGAGGGCAACCATAATGCTGATATGAACTGTGATAAAATTTAAGTCTGACAGGTTCCTGGTCTGTACTAATTTGTCTTATTCCGATTTGCAAGAGACTGAGAAATAGATATGGCGGCAACAGCCAGCTGAAGGGCTGGGCCTGCAAGAGCAAATCAAAGGACTGGTTCACCTGTGGGAACATGTTACATGTTCCACCCATTTTAAGGCTGGAACATGTCCTCAATGCTGCAGGCTCCAACCCCAAATCGCAATTCCAGCTCACCGAAAGACCGCACAACCTCACCGGAAGCCCCACAGGCAGCTGCCATTTTCTCCAGCATGGTCATGCAGACAGAGCCTCAGCCCTCCTCTCAACCTGCTCCTGCAGACTGCGCGGCCCTCATGGCAGCTATTACAGCCAGCACTTACAACAAAAATTTATTATGTGCAGACGGACACTGGGCTCATAAGGAGGGACCTGGACTCCTTCTGCGAACGCATTGCTGCAGCTGAGCTCCGAAGCCCCAGATGTGGAGGATCGCCAGACAGACCATACGGCACATCCTGGATCTCCCCGAGGATACCAAGCCCACAAAGTACACTGAACAGCTGCTCACTCAACTTCTACCAGGAGCTCGCCTTTCCTCCTCCATGAAACGGGCCCATCCTATGCCACCCGCTCATGGACCTACTGGGGCACCCCCACGCACTTCCATCTTCATGCTTCTGCACTTCAGGGACCGTGAACTGGTTCTGCGGGTTGCCTGGGCCTAGGGCGAACTGGTCTATGGTAACAGTCTAGGATACCTTTAAGGTTGTCACAAGGGGCACTTACCAAATAGTGAAGAATTTTTTGCTCGTTTGTCATGCGTCACCCTACCATGTGCTCCTTGCTGTTCAGGCCAGTTATAGATTGGGGAAGTTGCCATTTTTAGTACTGCTGACACTCTGGCTGCCATTGTGCTACATGCCGAGTGCCCAGTGCGCCCCTGTACCTTTAACAACTTGCCTACCAGGCACTTGTACCCCCTTCCTGCCCAGGTCAATTTTTATCTTTCAGTGCTGTTGCACTTTTTATGACAAGTGCACGGACATGCAACACTACCCGTATGAAATTTTTATTTTTTTTTCATACAAATAGATCTTTCTTTTGGTGGTATTTAATCACCCCTGGGTGTTTTATTTTTTGCGCTATAAACCAAAAAAGCAAAACATTTTTGCAAACAGGTAATTTTTCTCCTCCACTGATGTGCATTGAGGCAGCACTGATGCGGTTGCACAGATTGGCACTCATGATCAGTGCCTATCACTTCTGACAATTGCCAGTTATTGGCAGTACTTTCCTCACCCTGTGAAAGCATGAGGAAAGTGCAGCCGATAACCTGCAACTGTATTTACACGGTGATCTACTGTGTAATTGGACACAGCTGATTACGTGGTAAAAGGCTGTATCTCGTGATCAGCTGTGTTTGTAGGACACAGCAATAACCGGCGGCGCCAGGTGCACGCCGCTGGGGGCATGTTCTGGGAAGACATTAATGGACGTCCTTCCAGAACTAGACAACCACGTTGTATGTTGTAGCCGTCTTTCGGCTATAGCACGGTAGGGAAGAGGTTAACGAGGGTTGGGCTCCCTCAGGCTCACCAGCCCTCAGTCTATCCATTTATACATGTGCTTCTAAAATGGAGGCTCTCAAAATTTAGAGTTAGGAACTGCAGAATATTGGGGTGCCCTGAAGAGGCTCTGCAGCTTACACATGTATTTGCAAATGTGTACACCCCTGTTTTTAACACATTACTGTTAGACAAGACAGTTTGGTTTGTTCATTAGCTGGTTGGTAAGTTGAGCTGGGAATTTTTCTCTTATTGACATGCTTCGCCCTTCCATGTGCTCCTTCCTGTAAAGGCCAGTTACAGTTTGGGGCAGTGGCCATTTCTTGTACTGTTGATATGCCGGGCTTCTCAGGCTGCCCTTGACAGAGCAGAACATGAGGTTATGTGTCTGGAGCAGGTCAATACCCAGTTCCAGGATGCTCAGGCTTTTCGTTCTTGGCAGGGGGCCCTTAGCGAGGTCGTCTTTAACTAAAAAAGTGAGACTGAATCAGTCCTACCCTGGCTAATCCTACCCTGCCCCACCTAGCTATGTTGCCGATCCCCACCAGTGGGCTACTCGAGGAATAGTGGAACTCAAACATATCCTGTCTAATGGAAAGCTTCACAGTTTTTCAGACCTTCAAGCTGAATTTTACCCACCTAATCAGATGTTCTTTCGCTATCTGTTACATAGACATGTGGTGCATACACAATTCCCAGCTGATATTACTCTGAAGTCAGATTCCCTGGACAGTCTCTTGACCTCTAGGGCAATATGGAAGCCTCTGTCTTCAATCTACCTTCGCCTTTCAGTGGCTCACTCACTGAGACTGACTAAGTTGTTCACTAAGTGGCAAGCAGACCTACCTGATTTAACAGAGAAAGGCTGGGACGTGTGTACTTCTCATTATGTCACTAACATAGTGTTGGCCAAAGATAAGTTTATTCAAGTTAAAATTCTCCACAGAGCTTAAATTTACTGCTGTTCGCTTGGCCAGTATATACACCTCAGTCAGTCCTCTATGTACCCAATGTCAGCTGGCTGAAGGGAATTTTTATCATAGTTTGGACCTGCCCTAAAATCAGGAATTTTTGGACTTCCAACTTGAAGGCCATTAAGGTTACTTACGATTTGACCTTGCCCCTAGACCCCAAGGTGTTGCTTTTAGGAGGGCTGGAAAGAGATGAACTTAGCCACCATGTCAAACGATTTGTATTCTTTGTCTCCTATGCCAGATGGGAAATTCTCCATAAGTGGAAATGCACTCTGCTTCAGACTACTGAATCTTGGCATGCAACTATTAATATGGTGTTACTTCTGTGTAAACTCCCCTATGCCAGTCATGATTGCTCAAGGAAATTTGATAAGATTTGTATGGCCTGGATAGATTCCTGGGGAGGCGATTTAGAATCTGATAGCTCCTGGATACCTATACTGCTATTCTCCCCTTTGTAGCACCTTAATTCCACCCCTCCCCTTTCTCTTCCTTCCTTCTCTGCGGTTCCCATCCCCTAGCCACCCCTTCCCTCTCCCCCCCCCCCCCCTTTCTCTCATCCTCCTTCATTCTTCCTATGCCCCTTACTTCTATTTTAACTGTGGCTCCTGGGTTGGTGGCTTGGAAGGAAGGTTGATATCCCTTCTATTGTCTCCGGATCATACTGTGATTTTGGAAAGTGCATATGAAAACCTTGTACTCTTCTGCCTTGAATGACTTTTGCCCATGTGCCTTTTTGTAATACCAGTCAAAGTGCACTGTATGGATCGTTTGTTCAATGGTTGTTATCCACTGTTAACCACATATTTGTACTGCATTTTTTGTGTTCAATAAACCCTATGCTACAAAAAAAAAAAGAATGTAGAATTAAGAAGGATTAGCAACAGCACCAGGGGAAGGGGGGCAAAAAAAAAAACAAAAAACACCATATGGTTGGTTTGAATTGAATGAAATACAATCCAAGGGATTTTTTTTTGGATGTTTAAAGGATGGCAAGGGAGAATTTAGAAATAGAAAATGCTTAAGACTGAAAACTGTCGAAAATGGGCTAGTCCTCATGTTGTGTACAATTTGTGCAATATGGGAAAAATCTTTGACTTAGCCAGCCTCTTAGTGCACATAGGGGTTTGAATTGATTGAGGAAAATTAGGGGTTTCTAAAAAATTAGGGGAAGGCCTAAGAGTATCTGCCAACTGTCAACGCTGTAGTTGGGGATCCCCATTCCAAGATGGCTTGGCTAGAGATCTCCCTATTTTTCTTTGGAGGTTTTAACATTTTACAATCCACAAAACTGAACCAACAGGACAAAAAAATAAATAAAAATCATAGTCTAACAAAATGACTCCTCATAAAAGAATAATATTCTTACATATACATTACTGAATAAATTACAAGCAAGAAAAGGTACAAATACAGCACTCCAAGGCATCAAAGCTGATATACAACAATGGAACAGAATACAGCAGTTAGTACCTTCTTTATTTAGATCATATCTGAAGGTTTAGTATACATATAACCTTTAAGCAATTCACAGAACTATAGATTAGAAACCAGAACAGTATAAATCCCAAAAGTGAAAAAACAAGTTATGCTCACATCTTTGCCTTCCCATCAAATGGCATCGCCACATAATTCCATTACTCCAGTAACAGCATTCCTCTGAACAGGGACCATAAATATGAAGTAATTAGCATTGCAGAATGCGCAGGGACACAAGGACTAAGGGGGGTAAGCCAGAAGTTTGAAGCCATGGATCCCATATTTCATTAAAATATCGAGGGAGTACCTCGCTGCTTCGGGATATGTTTCTCTTTAATCCAAGTTAGAATTAACATTCGTTTGCCATTCCTTAAATGTAGGAGGTGTGGGTGCAAGCCATTTTAGTAATATACACAATGTACATGCCAAGATTTAACCATTAGCCGCCCGGCCAATGGCCGTTTGGTGGCTTCAAAAGTGCTTCGGCATTCCGGGTGCGCGCCATTTGGCGTGCACCCGCACATGCGCAGTTTGCGCTAATGCAGAGCCTCGCAGCGGCGCGATCTGTCACCGGCCGTGTACCTCAGACACGGCCGATGACAGATCTGAGTACCGGCCCCCGTTGCTGGTACCATGTGACCTGCTGTGACCAATCACAGCAGGTCACATGACAGTTGTATACAATGGATGGCTTCATTCATGCCATCCATTGTATACTAGTGCCTAGCTGTGAATGGTCACAGCTAATCACATGCACATGTCATGTGATTAACTGTGACCAAATCACAGCTAAGCACAAAAAAAAAACCTGAATGAATCGATTTCATTCAGGTAAATGCTTGCTTATAGCAAAGTAATTCTTTGCTATAAGCAAATTGTGTAAAAAAAAAAAATACTGATCACTTCCCCAAAGTAGTACAATGTTACTATGGTAACATTGTACTACTTTGGTCATAGTAAAATATGAAAAAAAATCTTAAAAAAAAATAAAAAAAGTAATAAAAAATTAAAAAAAAAATAAAATAATATATATATATATATATATATATATATATATATATATATATATATATATATATATATATATATTTTTTTTTTTTTCCCCCATACTGTCACCAGTCAGTGTCCCTGTTCACCGCCATGCCAGTTATATGATGATGCTGTACTGCACTGGTGGCAGTACGTAAAAAAAAAAAAAAAAAATAGTGAAAATAATTTTTTTAATTTTCCGAAAAATGACAAAAAAAATACAACTTCAAAAAACTCTCCATGCCTCTTATGAAGTACGTCGGACTGTCTACTCTGCAAAAAGGGGTCATTTGGGGGATATCTGTACTGTTCTGACATTCTTGGACCTCAAGAAATTAGATTGGCCGTCAGTACTTCAGGATTGATCAATTTTCAGATCTATACCATAGTTTGTGAACTCTATAACTTTCCTACAGACTAAATAATACATCCTAATTTGGGTTATTTTCACCAAAGACATGTAGCAGAATACATCTCGGCCTAAATTTATAAAGAACAATTATTTATTTGTAAACTTTTATAACAGAAACAAAGAAAAACGTGTTTTTTTTAAAAATTTTTGGTCTTTTTTGTTAATTTAGCAAAAAATAAAAACCCCAGCGGTGATTAAATACCACCAAAAGAAAGCTCTAGTTTTTGGAAGAAAATGATAAAATTTTAGTTTGGGTACAATGTTGTATGACCGTGCAATTGTCATTCAAAGTGTGAAAGCGCTGAAACGTGAAAACTGGCCTGGGCAGGAAGGTGTAAAATTGCCCGGTATTGAAATGGTTAAAGTCTAGTAATAGCAATTCTGACCTGGGGCGTACATAGTTCATAAAGGAACCCTAGTATACATGTCACAGGATCATTATTCACAGCCACTTTAAATACTCGATTAATAGTAAGGACAATTCTCCAGTAGAGCACTAGTTTAGGGCATTTCCAAAACCTATGCAGATGGTCAGCAGGTGCTCCCCTGCATTGAGCACAATGTGGGGCCTCTCTCTGAGGTGCCACTTAAACAACTGTAAGCCCTATAAATGAGAAAAAGTTGCGACAACCTGTGTAGGAGAGATAGATACCAAGAAAACCTGTTCCAAAAATTTAATGCCAGAGCTCACCATCTAAAGTGGAAATATCTGTTGACCATCCACATCTTCCCGGTAACTTAATGTTACCCTGGGAATTATCCAAGAGAGATTTATATAAAGAAGACAGAAAACCCTTATTAGTGGTAAGGGAGTGACGTAACTGGAGATACAGAAAAAAATCTGCAACAGGGGATGGCAAATTCTTCTTGTAAATCTTTAAAGGACTTTAGTTGGTCGATGACTCCCTTTCTGGCCTACACCTCAACTGACACTGGATGATTGTGGATTTCTGAAGTTTTCTCTTTTGTGTACTTTTCCATGTGTGGAATAGGAGTGGGGATATTGGTGATCCCAATTGGCATAACTATTTTTATAATTGATAGAAGCGCCCTGCCCCCGTGCCCCCCCCGATTAATAAGGGTATGTGTGTCTCCATATGGGATCATTATTATTTTGATGGTAGTTACGCTGAAATGGGTGAACATGCGTGTGCGCCGCAGATGACTGTCTGGGCTTGTTTACGGCATGCTTTGTCCAACTACCCCTCTTATATGTCCAAGAACTCTTAAAAACAGACAAATCATTTTCCCCATCTCTCTGAATTGGTAAGAAATCTAGCAAATTGTACTCATATTTAACCATTTTGCCATTCATATTATCCCACCCCTAAAAGTCATCCTGTAACTTGGTCAAGTATGCACACCGTATTCAAGTTCCTTTCCCTATGTTGTATGATCAACTCAATCCACAATGTGTAACACGGCATTCTCATGGACCATTATATTATTTGTCTATCAAATCACCATCTAAGAATTTACAAACCTTTGTGATCCAAAGGCCCCTCGCAGCTCTCTTCACTTCTAGTTCAGTAATATTATATCCCACCATCAGTTCTTCTACAGTACCTTCTTCTAAAGGGGCAATGTATTATATTATATACATCCCTACGTATTGGGCAAGACTATATTTCAACTTCTCTAACACTAGTATTCAAGTGCCCCCACTATCACGGTTTCCAAGGATTCTGGTTAATTACAGGCTGACAGCATTAAGTGGCTTTTTTTTTTTTTTTTTTTATAGAGGTTTAAGCAATTTTGTGGTTTTAGTTCGCTTTAGACTTGTAATGCTGTAGAGATTTTAGGTGGGCTTTAATCAGTATGTTTCTTTTAAGATGCTACATTTCTGATATAGTGAAATGCCAAAATGATGGTACCAGGAAAACTCCCACTTTTTGAGTCTCTATTTGTACATAGATATGCAGAGAACCTAGCAGATAACCAAAATTGGGCATGCATGATTCATAAACTACAATCTTTGCTTTCTTTTAAATTTACAAACATTTAAGAGAATAAAAAGAAAAAAACAAAATATATATAATTTGGTTTTCAAATTGATTTGCTCATTTCTGAGCAAGCCCTTTAAAACTGCATCTACTGATTCCAAAATATCGAGGGCAGCTATAAGCGTGACTAGAGAGTTATCCTCTAAACAAAGTAGGAAATCTATCAGTATGCACAAAAGGTGCGAACACATCTTCAGTTAAAGTACAACACACACTGGGGACTATGCTTATTCTCCTTGACATTAAATGCATCAACACTGTGGCATTTCCTTCATCTCTTTCCTTTAGTATAATAGGAAGGAACGTGAAATGATAGCTTACCTACCAAGAATGTCAGGAATTTTTATCTGTCATTTCTAGGGCACAAGGCAATTAAACAGCTGTCAATTCATAAACGCTATATCGATACAGCATTAACTGTCACCCCAGCTTGCTGAAAAAAAAACCCACACTTGACTACCATAGAAGCACACATTGTTCTCTCGCTGTTTTCTTAATTGTGTAATGTCAAGGATCATAGTCCTAACTTACAAATAAAAATATAGCAGCATCTGAAACCCTCACTACCAGTTACAACTTAAATTTATTCAATTCTTTAAGCTCTTATTCACACTTGTGCTTTTCTGTCTGAGTTTCTAAGCTGATTTTATTTCATTATGCACTGATGCGTGGTGCATAGCATTTCACATTGCGCAACATACTTCAATTCACATTCATCAAGTCATGCATTTTAAGGCATTTTCATTGAATTTAATGGCAAAATGCATGGAAAATAAACAAGTGTAAGGACTCTTTCATATTAATACGCTTTTAATATAGGACTTTTCAAAGCACGCCTGCAGTGCGAACAGTTACATAGGATTTAAAGGGGAATAGTTTTCATGCAATTTTGCCACTCTGGAAAAGTATGGTAAAAGCACGCCAGTGTGAAAGGGGCCCGAAAGGGGCCTAAATGGGCCCTTAGCAATTGCAGCATGCATACTTCTCTTACTAATCATGAGTAGCGCTTACGATTTAAAAACCTTTAAAACCACACCAACATAGCTAACCTTTGCATACTTGTCCCATGTTGAAAATGAAAAGTTTACTGAAGTTATGGAAATTTTTGAAACGCAGAATACAGCTTCAGAATGGATGTAAAGTATTACATTACATTGTATTGTATTATAATGTGTTTTTTATTTCTGAGCATGTGTGGACTTGGTCACTCGTTTTATGGACAAATACTGTACTGATTAAATAAAAAAATAATTTATGTTATTGTATAAGAACATTTTTGTGCTTGTCCCTTCAGATTATTTCGCATGAACGGTCACGATCCACTCTCAAAAGATAGATATAGATATGAGAGTACCAATGGTCAGATTATCGGACAATTGCTCTGAAAGTGGTATATTTTTTGGTCAGATTTTCGCATTGTGTGTGGCTTAAGGGGACCGTTAACATCAGCTCAAGGATAAAATGTACAAACTTAAGCACATGGGCTGGTCCCCATTTAACTTGGCAGCAAGCGGGCAGTGTTTCGTGTCGTTTACATTTTTTTTTTTATTACTGAAAGTTTACAAAGCTAGATTTATTATTTATTTCAGGTACTTATATAGCGCCGTCAATTTACGCAGCACTTTACATATATATTGTACATTCACAT
This sequence comes from Staurois parvus, assembly GCF_062004578.1. Taxonomy (NCBI): domain Eukaryota; kingdom Metazoa; phylum Chordata; class Amphibia; order Anura; family Ranidae; genus Staurois; species Staurois parvus. The sequence goes on along the minus strand of NW_028317801.1, from coordinate 8,278,188 downwards.
CAGTCCCTAACCCTCAGGAGCGTACAATCTAAAGTCCCTAACTCTCATTCATACATACATATACAAGGGACAATTTAGACAGAAGCCAAGTAACCTACCAGCATGTCTTTGGAGTGTGGGAGGAAACCAGAGTACCCAGAGGAAACCCACGCAGTCACAGGGAGAACATGCAAACTCCAGGCAGGTGGTGTCAGGGTTGGGATTCGAACCAGCGACCCTAGTACCGCCAGGCGGAAGTGCTAACCATTTAGCCACTGTGCTGCCAAAGCTATATTCCAAGTCTCGTTACTGTAGTATATTGCTCTGCGGTGCTACCTGATGCGCTGTGGAAAAATACAGCAGGGCTGCATTTTTTGATGCACACCAGTATTTTGTTGTGAACAGGACAATTGGTTTTTAAGTGTCCTTAAAGTGATTGGCATTGATCAGGTGCAGAATATAACTGTGCTCAAATGTTCTCATACCCTGGCAGAAATCTTGAAATTGTGGCATGGATATTGAAAATATGAATGATCATGCTTTAACCATTTGCCCTCCACAGGATTTACCCCCTTACAATACGGGCCATTTTTTGCAATTCGGCACTCTGTTACTTTAACTGACAATTGTGCGGTCATGCAACGATGCACCAACTCAATTTATGTCCCTTTTCCCCCCATAAATGAAGCTTTTTTCGGTGCTATTTGATAGCCTGAGCAGTTTTTTATTTTTTGCCCTATAAACAAAAAGACTGACAATTTTGAAAAACAAACAAAAAAAAAAAAAATCTATATTTTTGACTTTTTACTACAAAACATTCAGTAATTAAAAAAAAAAAAAAAAACTGGGCGGTTTTACTATGTGGCCTGTGTGTGCGTTCCTGTGTAATCATGCTACTTTGTATTGCTCTGCAGAGCAATGCAAAGCAGGGTGCTGGTACTGACAGGAGAGAGATCTGTATTGTTTACATACAGACCTCTCCTCGGTCAGTGTTCCTCAGCGATAACCAGGTGCCAGAGGGGAATCTACGGCTGAGACTCGGTGATCGACAGCTGTAGCTGCCAATGGTGGCGTGGGTAGGGCAGGTGCATGTGCTCCCTACCCAGAAATACAAAATCATGCGATTTTGCGCAGCCATGCCGCCCTGTAGCAGTACATCTGCTACAGAGCGGTCGGGAAGCGGTAAAAAAAAAAAAAAAACACTTGATTACATGAAGCCATTTGGTTCCTCCTAAAATCATAAATATAACAAAATCACCCAAATGGCCCTGATCAAAGGTTCACATACTATGGAATGTACAAGGATTTTTCCCCATAGGTAGATAGGTCTTAAAGGCAACTAAACTGACAAGTAGAAGACATTTTAGTACAGATAGCCAAAAGATTGTTACATCACAAGAGCACATACAAGTTAAAAAACATAAGGTGGCTGAAAACATTGTACAGACTAAATGTGGATCCTCCTTCAACTGTTAGAAATGAAAGAGAGCAGATGTTTCTTCAGTAGAAAATCTGACACGTTTCAGAACATCTTAATTCTTTCATCATGGGTACATTGAAGAGAAATTATGACTGAACAAGACTTAAACCAAATCATGATATTGGTCTTTACAAACCACCAAGGAGTTAAAAACTTAATTTTGTTATCCACTGATACCATCAGATAAAAAAACACCGCCCTACGTACGCCATGGGAAGGGGCCACAGAGAGCTCAAACTGAGGTCACCCCGCAACAAAGTAAGCTATATGAAGGAATAGATCTGCAAAAAAAGCCCCCAGTTGATCGAAAGATAGGTCTCTGGTGCTCATCAAAGTATTGAATAATACATACATATTTACCCTGGAATGTTTGGCTTTAGTACCGACACACAAGGTGACAAACGGGTTAAAACGGTAATTAAAAATAATTTTTAAAATTGCAATTTTTGTATAAATAGTCAATCAGTTTGTTCATTCTCATGTGGATTCACCGAGCAGGCTAGATAATGAGCCATAGGATGGAGAAAAGAACTGTGAAAAGACCTGCGTAACAAGGTAATGGCACTTTATAAAGATGGAAAAGGATATAAAAAGACGTCTAAAGCTTTGAATATGTCAGTCAGTACTGTTCAATTACTTGAAGTGGAAAATTCAGGGATCTCTTGATACCAAGCCAAGGTCAGGTAGACCAAGAAAGATTGCAGCCACAACTGCCAGAAGAATCGTTCGATACAAAAGAAAAACCCACAGACCTAGAGAAATACAAGCGGTTCTGGAAAAACACTGGAATAGTTATTTTAAAAAGGAGCATAATACGACAATACTTTAACAAAATGAGTAGCATGGTCAAATTGCCAGACAGAAGCCTTTACTGCGCCAATGCCACAAAAAAACCCCAAAAAACCCAGTTTTAGTACTGTGATTTAAGTGATGTAGCGCTGCTTAGAAGCACTACGTCACTTAAACCACTTTATTGCACATTTATGTGGGAACACATATTGCTGTCCGCACTGTATTCATTGGTTATTCACAGCACATTACTAATATATTTAGTTGGCACAGGAGTTTATCATATCTATCACCAGTTACAACACTCTCAAACACCTTGACATGCCTCACAGCTTCTGGTACACTAATCTGGAGAGACGAGACCAAAATGTTGCTTTGTTGCTTTATGGTCACCATACCTACTATGAAGCATGGTGGTGGCTCACTGAAGTTTTGTGGGTGTGTGAGCTCTAAAAAGGCATGGGGAATCTTGTAAAAATTGATGGTAAGATGAATACAGGAGGTTATCTGAAATACTTGCAATTTGCATGCTTTTGCACGAAAGTTGCAAATTAGATGCTCTTGGACATTTCTGCATGACAATCACCAGAAGCACAAAGCAAGTTGACCCTTCAGTGATTACAGCAGAAAAAATATCAAGCCATTCAAGGTAGATCGCAAACACAAGTTCATGCAAGATGGCCAAAGACTCTGCATGACCCGGAGGCAGTCTGAGAAGATGAAGGAGCAGCTACACCACTGGCAAGAATTCGGAGCCTCAGACAACTATTACAAAAGACGGCATGCTGTCATTGATGCTCAAGTGGGGCAAAGCACAGTGTTAAGTGTTAAGTATTGAACAGGGGTCATTTCATTTATTCACTTATTACTAGGTTTTGTTTTAGGATTGTGCCATTCTGTTATGACCTACAGTTGAATATGAAACCAATAAGTAAATGTTTGCCTTCTCACTCATGTTTTCTTTACAAAATTATACATACAGTGCCTTGAAAGTATTCATACCCCCTGAAATTTTCAACATTTTGTCATGTTACAACCAACATACATAAATGGATTTTATGTGACAGAACACAAAGTGGCACACAAAATTGTGAAGTAGAAGGAAAATTGTTTACAAATAACTGAAAAGTGAGGCATGCATTTGTATTCAGCCCCCTTTACTTTGATACCCCTAACTAAAATCTAGTGGAACCATTTGCCTTCAGACATCACCTAAATATAAAATAGAGTCCACCTGTGTGTAATTTAATCTCAGTATAAATACACTAGGTACCTATAAATTTAGTGGCCAAAATGTCAATGGAAAGGTATTCTAGTGAAGAGGCCTACAAGATTTTGAGCATGTCAGGTGAGGGCGAAGGGGAAGACTCCCTGACACAACCAGCCTCAGAATATGAACCTGTAGACCGCAGTACTAGTGCCGCTCTACAAGGCTGCTGGTGAACTGGTGAGCACCAACAGCCTAGTACATCCTGGTCTTTCACATACCAGCACTGCAGTATCACTTGGTGACGTGGCGTGGCTTAAGTGCACTACAAGCTGGTGTGGTGGAGAGCACAAGTCGTGTCCCGCAGCCACCAAGAATTCACACACAGGCCCGTACAGCCCCTAGTATCCTTCCGGATGTGCTTGCAAATCCTGATTGGCAGCCAACAAATTCTGCAGCACCCGTACTTCCCCCATTCACTACCCAACCCGGAATTCAGGTGAAAACAGCAAATTTAAACTATTCCCCTTGATTTTTTGGAGCGGTTTTTCAAGGAAGAGCTGTATGCATTGATTGTAGATCAAAGCAATTTACATGCACAGCAGTTTATCACCGCCAACCCAAATTGAAACCTTACCAGACCATTCGCATGGAAACCCATTACGGTTTCCGAATTTAAAGTTTTTTGGGCCTAACCCTTTATGGGCATTACTGAAAAATACTGAATTGCTGTTGTATTGGTCCGCAGACCCGATACATCATATGCCCGTGTTCTTTGCTGCCATGGCCAGACAGAGATATGAGAGTATAATGGGTTTTATGCATTTCAACGACAATACACTCTCGAAGTGACCCTGAATTTGACTGGGTCCACAAAATTCAGCCCCTTGTAAATCACCTTAGCCAAAAATTTGCAGATGTCTATAATCTCCAGCAAAACATCTGCATCCATGAGTCCCTCATTAATTTTTCTGGCATTTTTGCATTCAAACAATTTCTCCCCAGCAAGCATGCCAGATATGGGGTCAAGATGTATAAAACCTGTTAGAGGGCAACAGGCTAAACATATAAGTTTTGGATTTACGAGGGAAAAGACAGTAAGTCACGTGGAGTCCCCTGGATGCCCAGACTACATGGGGAGCAGTGGCAAGATAGTTTGAAACTTGGTGTCATCCTTTTTCCATATAGGGTACCAATTATACGTGGACAATTCTTATTCGAGTGTGCTACTATTTAGACATTTGTACAATCTTGGAATTGGCACATGAGGCACGGTGCGACGTAATCACCAGGGCTTCCCCCAACAGCTTGTAAATACCGGTCTTAGAAAGGGGGGAAAAAAGCCTGCTTGAGAAATGAGGAATTGCTCACAGTGAAGTGGAAGGACAAATGGGATGTTTTCGTCCTGTCTTCCATTCACGCAGATACGACCATCCAAATTGCCATGGCAGCTAGCGTTGTTGAGAAGCCCCTTTTTATCCATGACTATAACCTTAACATGGGAGGGGTGGACTTCAACAACCAGATGATGAAGCTGTACTTAGTTTCCCAAAAAGCCATACGCTGGTACAAAACAAAAAGTGTCTGTTTATTTCAATTGGCTCTATAGAATGCTTTGATGCTTTACAAAGCAACTGGACGAAATGGTTCCTTCCTAAAATTCCAGGAAGAGATCACTGCCCTTTTGTATCCAGAAGGTGCTGTGGTCCAAAACCCCAACCCAGATGCAGTTACTCGGCTGCATGAGAGGCAATTTCCAGATGCCATTCCTGGTACCACAACCCAAAGGACACCCCAAAAAAAGAGGTTGTGTCTGTAGCAGACATGGAATTAGGTGTGACATCCGCTATTTTTGTCCCTCCTGTCCTGGCCAACCTGGTCTCTGCCTCAAGGACTGCTTCCGTCGCTGCCACACACTAGTGGAGTATTAGTATAGGGTACAGCATGGCACAGTTCAGGGCACATATTTACATAGGGTCTGGAAAGATGTTAGGCAGTCAGGAAACTGGCTATCACATTTTGAGAAACCCTACAATCTGGTTTAAAAAGTTAATGCTTAAAAAAAAAAAAAAAAAAAAAAAAACCCACCATAAAAAATAAAAAAAAAGTATAAGTCAAAAAAAATAAATTTTTTAAATTTTGAAAAGCAAAAAATATCTTTTTTTTGTTGTTGTCGTTGTTACTGGTCTACTGTTACGATTTTATTACTGTTTTATTGTTAACCATTGCTGTTTTATTTACAGGAATGCCATTCAGCTGCAGCACCGACCTGTTTATTCTGACAGCAACAGGAACTTGTCCTCAGAATATACATGAGTCAGTGTGGGCAGCGCTGTTGGATGAGATTTGTCATCCGTAGTTAAAAAAGTGCATATATGCCGAAGCATGAGGGCTTGTAGTGGCCAGTGGGTGGATGGCCCCTATGCTTTCGCATATATTTTATAATATTTTTGGCACATATTTAAATAAAAAAAGTTGTTTTATTGAATTACTATTTTACTGTTAACCATTGCGGTTTTCTTTGCAGGAATGTCATTCAGCTTCAGCACCAACTTTATTCTGACAGCAACAGGGTCTTGCTCTCAGAATATACATAAGTAGGTGTGTGCAGTGCTGTTGGAAGAGAGATTTTTCATCTGCAGTTAATGAGGAAAAAAAAAAAAAGAGCATATATGCCGCAGCATGGGGCTGAGGTGGCGAGTGGGTTGAAGGCCTCTATGCGTCGGCAAATATTTAAAAAAAAAAAAAAATTGTGGCAGAGATTTCTTCATCCAAATTGACAGATGGGAATAGAGGAATCTGTCGGTTCTACAGGCTGAACGACAGAAAAAGAACATTTCATGTGTGCTCACCATTAGAAGGGGGTGGATGCAGGGCGGTATATTCTAATGGAGGGCATACCACACACTTTCTGGCCATTGGGGAAACCTGAGAAAGCAGCCAGTGTTTCTGCCAGCTGACCATAGAGCTGATTGGAGAGTGGAATGGTGCCAATCATCTCTATAGCCTAAGAAATCGGAAGCTACGAGCATTTCATCACTTCAGTTTCGCAGGATATAAACAGCGCCATTTGTAAAATTGAGAAAGCATCTGATCATACCGATCTTGGTGAGATTAGGTAATGTAAGGGCAGAGAAGATATCTAGAGTCTAATAGACACCAGATTTATCAAAAAAGAATATATGACAATGCCCATTGAAGTTATAGGGGATAATTTCATTCCCTGTGATAGCATTAAAAGTGATAAAAAAAAAAAAGACCCCAGACCCCATGCGAGAGCGTTGACCCCGTGCCAGTATGTAAACTGCTGTTGCACCATGCATGTGAGGTAGCGCCACAAAGGTCAGATCAAGGGCGATAATTCTAGCACTAAACCTTTGTAAATCTAAAATGGTAGCTTGTAAAGGCTTTTAAAGCGTTGCCTATGGATATTAAAAATGTATGCAGTTTGTCGCCATTGCACGGGGCATGCGCAGTTTTACAGTATGTCATGTTTGGTATCTATTTACTCGGCATACTATCATCTTTTATAATCTACCAAATAATTGGCCTATATATTGTGTTTTTGTGCATTAAAAGTAAACAAAGTGTTTTGGGTTTTTTTTAAATTTCGAGTTTGAAAAATCGCTGCACTAGTACTATGTACTATAAAAAATTGCAGCACCCACCACTTTATTCACTAGGGTGTATGCGTTACTATATCTATAGATATCTATCTATCTATATATCTATATCTCTCGCTCTCTCTTTTTTTTTTTAAACACAATTGTCACTTAAATGTGAGAGACCTTTTGCCAGTCAAGCCAAATACAGGATCCCAAAACCCAATAGGCACCTTCAAGCTTTTAAAGGGCTTTATTTCCTCATTACACTTCCTGACTACCCATCATAGTTTCGGAAGCCCTGAAATGCCAGGATATTACAAACCCCCCCCCCCCCCCCCCCCCAATTACCCTTTTTTGGAAAGTAGACACCCCAAGGAATTTGATAAGAAGCATGGTGAGTATTTTGCAGGTCTCATTTGTTGCCTAAACCTTTTGGAAAATTAAGAAAGAAAACAAAAACATTTTTTCTTTTTTTATATTTCAAACCTAGAGAAAAATATAGATCTGCAAAATACTCACCATGCCCATTTTTAAATTTCTTGGGGTGTCTACTTTCCAAAAAAAGGTCATTTGGGGGGGTTGCTATTCTGGGCCTCCGAATCTGTGATAGGTAGTGAGGAAGTGAAATGAGAAAGTTATGCAGCTTCAGACTTTGAAAGTGGTCATTGGATTTCAGGCTCCTGTCTGTGGCTAGGCTCCCAAGAAATCTCACACATGTGGTATCCCCATATTCAATAGAAAGAGCAGAATGTATTTTGGGGTATAATTCCAAATATACCCATGGCTTGTTTGAGAAATACAGAATTTAAATGACTTTTTGTAAAAAAAAAAAAAAAACCACAACAAATCTATATTTTTGTCATTTTCCAAAAACTAAATACTGTCCTGGTATTTTAGCACCTCAAGAAATGTGATAGGCAGCCAGAAAGAAAAAGCTGTGTAAATTAGATTATCTATACCATAGTTTGTAGATGCTATAACTTTCACAAAAAGCAATCTATATACACTTATTAGGATTTTTTTTTACCAAAAACATTTTACCAAAAAACATTTATCACAAAATTTGAGTTTTTTGGATTTTTTTTTTTGTCAAAAATGAGAAAAGTTTTTTTTTTAATTTTCAGTCTTTTGTTTATAGCCCGAAAAATAAAAAAGCACACAGCCAGGGGTGTATTTACCACAAGACAAACAAGGCATTTGCCTAGGGTGGCATTTTTCAGGGGGGCAGCGCTGTCCCCCAAAAGAAGGAATGGAAGAAGGGACACATGCAGCACGGAGACCAGGTGGGAGCTGCAGGCTGCTTGATGGTGTATGCAGAGCCTGACTCTTGTTACCTGGGATGTCCAGAGCTGTGAAGGAGAGGGTCTCTCTTGCCGGGGTGAGGGGCATGGGTTGCCAGTGCATGGGGGGCGGTGGTAGTGGAAGGCTCTCTCAGGTGGGGCTGGGGGGGTGTTGGTCAATGTCAGGCTCCCTTTGTGGGGGAGGGGGTGTTGGTCGGTTCCAGGGTCTGTGGGTGGTGGGGAGCCAATTTTTGTGTTGCCTAGGGCAGCATGAAACCTAAAAATGCACCACTGCGTACAGCTGATCAAATATCACTGAAAGAAAGCTCTATTTGTGAAAAAGAAGCATGAATTTTGATTATGTACAGTATTGCATGACCGTGCCATTGTCAGTTAAACTAGTGCAGCGCTGTATCACAAAAATTGCAGTATTTATGCCATAGTTTGTAGACGCTATAAAACTTTCACACAAAGCAATCTATATACACTTATTGGGATTTTTTTTTTTTTTACCAAAAACATGTACTAGAATACATTTTGACCTAAATTTATGACTAACATTGAGTTTACTATATATTATTTATAGCCGAAAGTAAAAAAAAAAGTGGGTTTTTTTCCCAAATTTTTCAGTCTTTGTTTATAGAACAAAAAATAAAAGCACACAGGTGATCAAATACCACCGAAAGAAAGCTTTATTTATGTGAAAAAAAGGACATATTTTGTTTGGGTACAGCACTGCATGATCGCACAATTACCAGTTAAAATAGAGCAGCACCGAATAGCAAAAAAAGGCCTGGTAAGGAAGGGGGGTAAATCCTCAGGAGGGCAAGTGGTTAAAGAACATTAGTGAACAAACAGCATCACGAAGGCCAAGGAACACACCAAACAGGTCATGGATAAAATTGTGGAGACGTTTAAAGCAGGGTTAGGTTACAGAAAAAAAAAAATCCCAAACTTTGCACATCTCACAGAGCACCTACCAAGAAATGGCTATCCACTAAAACTGATAGGCCAAGCAAGGAGAGCATTAATCAGTGAAGCAGTCAAGAGGCCCATTGTAACTCTGGAGGAGCTTCAGAGATCCACAGCTCAGGTGGGAGAATCTGTCCACAGGACAACTATTAGTCGTGCACTCCACAAATCTGGCCTTTATGGAAGCGTGGCAAGAAGAAAGCCATTGTTGAAAGAAAGCCACAAGAAGTCTCATTTGCCAGAAGCCATTTGGGGGACATTGCAAACATGTGGAAGAAGGTGCTCTGGTCAGAAGAAACAAAAAAAAAAAATTTAACTTTTGGCCTAAAAACAAAACGCTATGTGTGGCAGAAAACTAACACTGCACATCACCCTATACACACAATCCCAATCATGAAACATGGCGGTTGCAGCATCATGTTGTGGGGATGCTTTTCTGCAGCAGGGACAGGGAAGCTGGTCAGAGTTGATGGGAAGATGGATGAAGCCAAATACAGGGCAATCTTAGAAGAAAACCTGGTAAAGTCTGCAAAAGTTTTGAGACTGGGGTAGAGGTTCACCTTCCAGCAGGACAACGACCCAAAACATACAGCCAGAGCTACAATGGAATGGTTTAAATCAAAGCATATTCATGTGTTAGAATGGCCCAGTCAAAGTCCAGACCTAAATCCAATTGAGAATCTGTGGCAAGACTTGAAAATTGCTGTTCACAGACATTCTCCATCCAATCTGACAGAGCTTGAGCTATTCTGCCAAGAAGAACGGGCAAAGATGTCACTAGATGTGCAAAGCTGGTAGAGACATACCCAAAAAGACTTGCAGCTGTAATTGCAGAGAAAGGTGGTTCTACAAAGTATTGACTCAGGGGGGCTGAATACAAATGCACGCCACACTTTTCAGGTATTTGTAAGATTTTAAAAACCATTTTCTCATTTTCATTCCACTTCACAATTATGTTCTACTTTATGTTGGTCTATCACATAAAATACATTTATATTTTTGGTCTATCACATAGAGGGGACCTCTGTATCATCTCCCCAAATCATTATGTTTAACCCACCCTGTGCCTGTTAAGGGTTACAGGGTGTGTATGTGAATGTCTGAGTCCTGTGTATAGTGTGTGTTCCTTTGTCTAGGCCACATGGCTGTCCATTGTCTACTACCATGTGCTACCCCCCATTGTGCTGTGTCTTCCTGTCCAGAGAACTATTATGGGATGTACTGTTTGTATTGGTGTGAGGGTTGGTCAATGTCCTTTGCCACATGGTTGCATCTCATTGTTCTGTGTCTGGTTGGATGGGGAGGGGTGATGAGGTGTTTCCTGCCTATACTGTAGCCCTTCCCACTGAGAGGGTGGGCTGATGATGTATTTCCTGTTCCTGGTTGCGTTTCCCCGCCCTCTGTATATATTCTGTGTTTTGTGTAAAATAAAGAGTAGTTGGCTTCCTGTTTTAGTAAGAGCTGGGTGTTGTCTTTTTTTCCTGAGGGATTTCGAGGGTGTGGTCCGTGGATGGTGTTCGGACAGGGGAAGTTGTGCTATAACAAAAAAACTCAGTGCGGTCTGGGTTCCGGTTCCGTTACATACAACCCGGCACTAGAGGGAATAAGAAAAATAATCAAAGATTTACAACCCATCATAACAGAGGATGGAACTCTGAAAGAAATATTCCAGCAACCCCCAATACTGGCTTTCAGACAACCCCCCAACCTCAGAAATAAACTAATCAGTAGGAAACTTCCTTCTGATTATGATGCCACAAATAATGGAAGCAAACCCTGCAATAAGAAACGCTGCAAGCTGTGCAACCAAATCAATCCATCAAAAAGTGTCAGACACTCAAAAGGGATCTTCAATATCTCCGGATCATACAGCTGCACCTCCAGTAATGTTGTGTACCTTATCCAGTGCAGAAAATGCAGCAAAGGATCTTATGTTGGTGAAACAGGACAGAAGTTGCAAACAAGGATGAATTTGCACAGACATACCATCAAGGAACATAAAGAAGATGACCTCTGCACACCTGTAGGACACCATTTCTCACAACCAGGCCACAATATGGAAGACCTCAATATTTTAGTTCTGAAAGGAAAATTTAAATCCATCCAGGAAAGAAAAACATTGAACTAAGAATGATAATTCTATTTGACACAAAAGATAACGGTCTTAATTTGGACATGGGATTCCTCAACCATTATCCGATGGTTTTATGACTATTAGCTAAAACTTGACCCCCTCTGTGTGAGTGTTGTATCCCCCCCTCCCCCCCCTCGCTTTTGATGTATCTTATCTGTAGCCCTTTTTTTTTTTTCTCAATCCCTTCTAACATTCTGCTTAAACTTTGTGATTTGTATAGTACTGCTTGGACTTTGAAGAAGGGGACATACCCCGAAAGCTTGTCCTCAAAATTGTATGTTAGTGCAAATAAAAAAAGTATCACGGACAGTATTCAATTGTTTCTGGTCTATCACATAAAATACATTTATATTTTTGGTTTTAACATGACAAAATGTAGAAAATTTCAAGGGGTAAGAATACTTTTCACACACACACTATATTCCCAAAAGTATTGAGATGCCTGCCTTTACATGTACATGAAGTATAATGGCATCCCAGTCTTCGTCCATAGGATTCAATATCGAGTTGGCCCACCATTTTCAGCTATGACATTTTCAACTCTTCTGGGAATTCTGCCCACAAGACTTGTGACTTGAGTGTGTCTATGGGAATGTTTGACCATCACTATTATTATAATACAGGATTTATATAGCGCCAACAGTTTGCTCAGCGCTTTACAATTCTTCCAGAAGTGCACGGACTAAGACTGGGGTGCCAATATTAGGTAGAGCTAAATCCATATATCTAGAGCGAGGGACGGAGATTTTTTTATCATTAAAACACATTGAAAAGATAATGAAGCAGGCTCAAGTATCTATAAATACATTTCCTTTAAAAATCATTCAGGTAAAAAATGAAATAATGAAGGATAGGGCATCTAGGGAAAAAAAAAAAAAAACACACAAAAAAACAAACAAAAAACACAACTTGGGTCTGGACAATGTGTTTCTTCTGCACAGAACTGTACTACCGAGATGGAGTTTTCTGTCCTCTTGTACAAAGTGTTAAACATGTTCAAAGTGCATGTCATTCATTCTGAAAACACTTGCTGCCTAGCTTAGTTTTTGAATCACAAACCTAGAAAAAGCACGCTGTCAAAAAGTGTCAGAATTCTTGATCTATACCTGTTCCTGGCCAGTGACTGAAAGCAAGCACCAACACAATGGCATGACAGCCAGGCAACTAGCATTTACCAATGTGCGGGGCCAGCAATGGCTACCTACATATTTCACACAGGACTTAGGCACTTTAAAAAATTTCCACTCAAGACACAAATAGTTTGTACTCCAAAACCATCTGTGTAATAAGTATCTTGACCTTTCCCATCCACTCTGTAAAAGTACAGCAAGATCCTCAGCCAATCAGCCCCTTACATACCACAGTACGTTTTTCAACGGGTGACTGGTGGCCCTTTATTTTCCCAGTGCCATTGATGGATAAAAAGCAGTCAGGTGGCCAGTCCTCCAGGTGAATGCTGTGTACCCAGCCATCATTAGATGGCTGGGTACACAAAGACACTGTACAGTGCCAATCCAAAGGGCTCGGAACCTTGTGATTGGTCATCATGACGATCACATAGTATCATTTATAAAGCTCAAAAAAGGGGAAGGAGAGAGATCGAGTGTTTATGAATGGGTACTGAATGAATGGGTCAGCAGCTGCAGATCCATCCATTCTGGTGCAGTAACACAGGATTTTTTTTTTTTTCTTATGACTTTCCCACCAACCCCCCTTCTCAATCTTACACATAGTATATTTAATAATGTCTCTAGGGGCCAGTAAATTAACCCCACACCTTACTTATCCCACTAATCTGAACAGTGACGCCATCCACTGTATGTGACCAGTACATTAACCCCTTCACTTTCTCCTTGCTCTGTATGACCTGTACATTTTTACCCTTTAGTAAAAGCTAAAAACCCAGCAGTTATTAAAGCAACTATTCAAAATGAAGAAAAAAATGCCTTTAGTTAGAGTAAGGAATGATGTTTACCCCATCAGGTTTTTCTTTGCCATTTCTGTCCCAAAGGGGGAGATTTTCCTTCACTTCCTGTTCCATAACCAAAACAGGACATGACAAAAAAAATCCCCTTAAAAGTGAGGGAAACGTGGGGTGCCACCAGAGTCCGCATTGGAAGATTTCCCCTCTACTGTTCTGATGTCAACCCAAAACTTGGTATATTCTATTAAATAGGGAAAAAAACAGTGAGCGCTAGTCCTGAAAGCGGCTAAGCACTCTAAGCAACCGATATATACTTAAAATAGAACAACATAAAAATAGTGCAGCGCTGTTGGTATATTCTATTACTTTTGATGATAAATAGGACAAACAGAGGTGAAGATCGCTAACGGCGCACAGACAGCAATAAAGCAGGCAGGTGTAATAATCCCTCTTCATTCTAGCCACAATTAAAAAAAAAAAAAAAAAAAGTTTTGCTTTTAGTTATACTTTAAATACCACCAAACCGAACTCTGTCTCAAAAAAATGTTATAAAACGAATGTGGGTACAATGTTGCATAACGGAGTAACTGTCGGTCAAACTATCACAGCGCTGGAAAATGGCCTGGTAATGAAGGGGGTATAACAAGCTGTAACTTAAGAGGTTAAAGTTGGTAAGACTGTAGGCCTGTCATTCAGACACAATGGTTTTCAGAAGGAGGGGATTTTGTCAAAAGGTTTCCAAGCAAATATGAACTTACTACTTAAAGCTGAAATCCCCTTTAAGGCCACCTGACGAGCAAAAAAGGATTTCCTCTAGACATCAGCAGGCCTTCTGAATCAGGGATTGCAGGCAAGCAAGATTTTCTATTTAAAACTATTCTAAAGTAATTCCACCCACAGCTATTTTATTGTTTTAGGTGGAATTTGTCCTTACATCATTCCTGAAATGTAAATCAGCTCAGAACTTTCAACACTGAACAAAGAACATGTAGGCATAATTCTCACTGCTGTTTGAGTTCTCCATGTAGCTGCAGATCAGGTTCCAGCAACAAGCACAACCACTGAGCTTAGGATAGTCCTGATCTATATTCACCTTCTGAGATAACGAAGAACAGGTCACGCAAGATAAAATAAACTTATGACATGGCTAGATATTCGTGTCAGCTACACGAATATGCACTGAAAGGGAGAGGTTAGTTTCAGCTTGCAAATTTTCTAGCACTGCTTTTAAACCTGGGTGGATCATGATATCATTATGCAGAGGAAAGATATAGAATACTTGTAATTCCACACTGAATTAAAAAATCTAGAGCATCTCAATATTAAAAAAAAAGAAAAAAAATTATAGGGTATTAAAGTTTGTCGCCATTTCATGACCGCACGTAAAGGATTGACATGTTGGGTATCTATTTACTTGGTACAAATTAATCACTTATAAATTACCCCACAAATGTCAATTTATTTGCTTTTTGTGCCTTAAAATTAAAGTGTTTTTTTTTTACTGAAATTTTGCATTTCTTAAACATAAAAAAAATTGGGACTAGCACTATTTTCTCTAGGGTGTCTGCTTTGAAATATATGTTTTTGGGGCTTTATGTAACCTTCAGGCCTAAAAAAGATTTTTTAAACGTATGCACAAAAACACAAAAAGGGCTCTGGCAGCAAAGAGGATAAAGGATAAGTTAACCTTCAGGAACATGTTCCACCCGTTGGAAATTCAAGAAATGGAAGATCTTACTATGTTAATGATCCCCTTTTCGGTTACCCCAAAGAATGGTTTCCTATAGTCCAGATTACTGCAACTGTGTAATTTTGCTGTACAGAGGCAATATGCTCTGATCTTTCAATCTCTTGCACAATGTTGACTACCAATGTATGCAAACATTTGTGATCCTGTAACCTCTTGGAGACATGGCAATGTTGCTTCCCAAATAAAAATAAAGAATGTATAAAGCTAAAACTGCAATGAGTTAAGATTTGTAAATTTAAAATTGTGCCTTCTTGCAAAACTGAGAATCGAAGGTTGTAAACAAACAAAATCTGGGAGGTTGGCTTTCACATAGGCATTGTGCTAACGCTCAACTGCAGCACCATGTGTGAGATGCATTGGTATGAAATGATCCAGAAATACATTTTATTGCAACACAGTGCATTACAATGTGTGGCAAAACACATTTGTGTTGTGCTTTAGGCTTCATTCACATGGCCACAAAGGGTCATACATTGGCAAGCTTATTTCTGTGCCCAGGAGTCAAATGTGTTTGCATACAGCTGTGTGCACCAGCCTGTACAAATTATGGCTGTATGCATATAACTGCACATCAGAGCAGCTACAGGCATACAGGGATTTATAAGCAGCCCATGAGTCCATCACTGAAGTGACCATAAGTTTATAGCAGAAGGGGGAATGCGAGCAACCTAAGGTTGCTAGCTAAAATCAGTTCAGTGCCTCCGTAAGCCTTACTTTGCTGGCAGTGAAGGGGTTACAAACTTTATTCTGATGGGGAATGCTTCTTTAACCTTAAGCAGGGTTTTATAGCTCCTGCTACATGAGTAGGACACTAGGCAGGAGGAAAGAAAAAAAAAAAAAAAAAAGACTTGGCACCGCCTACGGGCAGCCCTCTCTGGGTATAATACCTCCTCTTTGCTATAGGACGCCAGTGTCAAAGGAGAGATCAAAGCAGTGTGAAAGGAGAGATCTGCCTACAGTGGTGGGTGCTATGTCTGCCAATTAACTCAAAAGGGATTTTACGGCGAGTACAAAGAAAAGAATTCCCATTTTCTCTTACACTCACTGACGGACACAGCGGCTTCTTCTTTAACCTTAAAGTAGGGATGTCCCCAAGCAACGTTAGAATGAGGGGCGGGCAACCGTACAATATAAAAAGAAAGAACCCCCAGGGCAACTAGCCAACACTCCGAATGGCCCCAAAAGGGGAGGCCATTTGATCCACACCCCGTTGAAGGAAGGCCAACACCCTAGCCACAACAAAGGAACACGGATGGAACCCCAAGGCTTCACACCAACCAGTATAGGCTCTCCAGGTGCTATGATAAATCTTCCAGGAGGTAGACTAAAAGGCCTTCAACATAGTCTGAATCAGCCAGACAACCCCGTCCTTCAGAACCTGGCTCTCAAAAGCCACGCCATCAAAGCCAGCGACGGCAAAGCAGAGTGGAAGACCAGCCCTTGAGACAAAGTGTTTCGGAAGAGGCAGCCTCCAGGGAGAATCCACCACCAATCACACCACGTCAGCGTACCATGGACTACGAGGCCAGTCCAGAGCAATAAGGATGACTGGGATCCCTTCAGAATCTATCCTTTGTAGCAGACAAGGAATTAGTCGAAGGGGTGGGAAGGCATAGATGTGAGTGTACTGATCCCACGGCACCACCAGCGCCAATCAATGATTGTGCCACGAAACGTGGAACCTTCCGATTGAGGTGGAAAGCCAGAAGATCCACATCAGGAGTCCCCCAGAGAATGCAGAACTAATGGAACACTTCCGGATGTAGGGACCACTCGCCCTGATCCAGCATCGGATGGCTGAGATAATCCGCTTGCCAGTTTTTTGACACTTGGAATGTGAACAGCGGACAGAGCCAGAACGAAACTCTCTGCCCACTGCAGAATGTGAGATGCCTCCAATGCTGCTGCACTTCTCGTGCCTCTGATGATTGACATACGCCACCACAGTGTCGTTGTCCAACTGAAACTTGGTCAGCAGCCCCGACAGATAGTCTAATGCATTAGTGACAACCTGATAGCCGAAGCTCCAGGATATTGACGGGTAAGAGAGCTTTCCCCGGAGTCCATCGACCCTGAGCAGAGTGCACCCCCAGGACTACTCCCCAGCCCAAAAGGCTGGCATGTCGTGACTACAGTCCAGCGGAGGAGGAAAGACTTTCTATTCCATAGAGCCAGGGACCTCATCCACCAAAGAAGGAGGCCCTCGAAGATTCCAGGTGAAACCCAAGGTCTAAGGAGGCAGAAGCCCTCTTCCATTTTCCTCTGTAGTGTTCAAAAGAAGCCACCATCAAGCCAAACACCCCCATGAAAAAACTCAGAGAGGGCTGCCTGAAAGCTAGGAGTTGCCAAACTGCCGACCGGAGCTTCAACAATTTCTCCGATGGAAGGAACACCTTGGCCTGCTCTGAATCAAGAATCAGCCACAGATACTCAAGGCGTCTGCACGGAGTCAACACCGATTTCCTGAGGTTCAAGATCTACCTGAAGTCCCGTAGAGAACACATGGTGATATCCACACTGTCTAATACCGAGGAGCGAGTCTCCGCACGCAGGAGCAAATCGTTCAGGTAGCCGATCACTGCAATCCCCTGCGGTCTCAAAAAGGCCAGGACTGGGGCTAGGACCTTGGTAAACACCCGTAGGTGCACAGGCCAAACCAAATGGCAGTTCTACGAATTGGTAATGCAAAAATGAAGGAAGCACTGATGCCCCTTGCAAATGAGGATGTGCAGGTAAGCATCTGATGTCCATGGAGGCCAGGAAATCTCCCTGGCGAAGGGAGGCCACCGAGCGAATAAATTCTGTCCTGAACTTGTGAACCTGCATGAAGATGATCAGGGCCTTGAGGTCCAGGACTGGGCGAACCCCGTCCTCCTTGGGAACAGTAAACAGGTTAGAGTAGAGACCACGAAAATGCTCTGAATCTGGTACTGTGATGACCACTCCATGGAGCAGAAATTCCTGTACAGGGCTTGCAGGCGACCTGGCAAAAGTTGCACATTGGAGGGAAAAAATCTGTTCGGCGGAAGGGAATGAAAATATATCTTGTATGCTGATAGAATGATCTTGTGAAGCCACTTGTCATGAATGAGGGAGATTCATGGGCCCGAAAACCTGTGCAGATGCCCCCATCCCTGCCATCCTGGAAGCGGGTGGGAACAAACCTTCATGTTGAGGGAGACTTATCCGCGGGCTTGGAGGACTTCTGGGGCCAGGGATGCTTGGTGCCACCAGAAGGAGCCTTGAGCCCTTGGCTGCAGAGCCGGAGGTATGAAAAACTAGTACGTGCCATAAACATGGGCCACGACTTCCGACAAGGTTCCTTCCTCTTCTTGGCCTGGGGGAGGAAGGTACACTTGCCCCAGTAAGGTTCTTGACATCACCTAGTGTACCGCCAAAAGTCAGTCGCCCAGAAAGGGCAGGACCGCCAGAGCCTTCTTGGAGGTCTGGTCCACCAACCAACACTTGAGCCAAAAGGACCAGCTGGAGCACAAACAGCTGAGACAGACAGTTTGGAAAGAAGAGGATCTGCATCACAGGCGGAGTCACAAACGTACTTTAAGCCCTGGACCAACTGGTCTGCCAGCTCCACATACGTTTGTGGGCAACTGATTAGAAGTCAGGCCTTGTCGTGGAGCCTTGGCCCATTCCGTCAGTGTCTGGGAGACCAAGGCCATAGCCAACACCGGCCTAAGTGCCAATCCGGCAACAGTGAACATTGAATGGGCCGCCGCCTCCACCCTGCGGTCCGCAGGGTTCGTAACCGAGGGGGTCTCCTCCACAGGAATCAACGTGGTCATGTTAAGCCTGGAGATGGGAGGATCAACCACCCACAAAGATGTCCACTTCTTCAGCAGGGCCTCCTCAAAGGGATAACGCACTGCGAAGCACAAACGGACGCTTTGGCCAAATCCAATCCTTATAAACAAATCTGTCAAAATATTCGTGGTAAGGAAAAACCTTAGCAGCCCCTGGCTTGTGCGCACCAAAAGGAACAGGTACCACATCAGCTGACTCCACAGGGCCCTCAATCTTTAGCGTTTCACGCACAGAACCAGTGTCGCTACCAATGCCTTCTCCTGTGCAGCAACCGAAGAAGAGGACCCATCCTCCTCTTCTGAGGAAGCAGGGGACGTGTCCTCAGGATCCGCAGTAAATGCAGAACCCACGGCGGCGGGATATGATTTGGTCTCAGAATTGTCCGAAGACAAGGGCGATGGCAGAGGGCACTTCTTGCTCACCTTGCGGCCAACTGCCACTTCTACACAGGACACAAACTTCTCCAAGATGGCTGACAAAGCATCTAGGGGAACTGAGGGACCCGGGGGCCCCAGAGGTGCAGAATGCTCCTGAGCTTCCATGAGAACAGTCACCCCGCGAGAAGGGGCCCTGGATGCTCCCAGTACAGAAGACAACCCCTGTAGGGAGAAAGAGGGAAAGAGATCCCCAGGGAGGACACACCACCACTGTCAAGGTTCCCATGTGTCCTGCCGTCCTTCCCAGACAGCTTGTGTTGAGCTCCGCCTCCCCAAGCCGAGGGGCATGAGTGAATCCCCACTGCAGGCTATGGAAAAATGGCCATCAAGGACCTCCCCCAGCCAGCCTCCATCGCTTCCTAGCCACTTAGACCCCCCAAAAATGGCTGCCAACCAAAACAATCTCCAGAAAAATGGCTACTGTCTGGAACTAGAGGCTGAAAACCTCCAAAAAAATGGCCGCCACAGCCTCATGCAGCAGCCCCCCGATCGAGGCAGGCATGTAAACCATAATGGACACCTCCCCCCACAGTAGGACAAGGACCCTCCAGTCTCAGACTGCAGAGGGAAAAAGAAGAAGCCCACACTACCAGGGTCCAGCCAGGCATTAGGTATCCGGGCTAAGCACACGCCATTTCCAGGGAGCTGGTGCGTGAAAGGGGAGGGAGGTGGGTGAGAGGGGACCGACCACCCCAGGGAGCACCCGTGTCTCACACCAAGTCCTGGACAAGAGGGGGGCACTACTTACCAATCCAGTGGAGATTGCGCGTTAAGCTCCCGTGACAGATCTTCCTCTCTACCGACGTAAGGGGGTTGTCGGCCAGGGGTACACTGACACAGACTAAAACCGCCCGGTCATATCCATACCCGCGAGGTGTTTAACTCGCTGGCCACCCCGTTCGTGAAGCTGGCGGTCTGCACACTCTTGCTGGTCAGACTGTGGTGACCACTGAATCTAGATTATCCAGCCTATCGCCCAGCCAGACTGTTGATAGAAGATCATTGCAAGAACACAAAAGTCTAAGAGAAAAAGAAAAGGAAAAGTTGTGCAACCAAGCAAAACGTCATGTCCATACTCCTGAGACACTAGGCATAAAAGATTGGAGACCTATAGCAGAGAGGGGGTTTTATACCCAGAGAGGACTGGACATAGGAGGTGACAAGTCTTTTTCAGCCTAGTCTCCTACTCCTGAAGGTGGAGCTACAAAACACTGCTTTGTTCAGGTTAAAGAAGTCGCTGTGTCCATCAATGAACCTAAGCGTAAATACATTGTTGCTAAAACTGCTTAAGTGTTAGCTGGCGATGGACTTTACATAACTGACCAACAAATTTTAAGCCTATCTAAAGCTGTGTAAACGCGGTAAGGTTTCATTCTTAAAATCCTGACAGATCATTGCATCAGCACAAGCAACGCTGATGCAGCATTCTCCCCTGCTGTGTCTTTATATTTTCATCAGAGCTCGGGGAAAGGGGTGCATGTGCAGTATAATGTAAGGTTTTCCAAATGGTGGTGCAGAACGGGGAGCAGAGGCAAGACAAAAATAGGTAAAAATGACCTACTGACAACAATTATAAAAACTGCTTAGTCAAAGACAGAAAGGATACAAATTACGTTGTATCTACTTGGTTTCATTTACTGGCAGATCAAGGAAAGAGCTTAGACTTGCATATGTCAGTTAAAGAATGCATAAACGCTCACCTTGTAAAACAACCCATGCAGTTTAGAACGGAAATGAAAGGCAAAACATTTGTGTATACATTAAAAAAAAAAAACCACTCCAAAGACATGCTGGTAGGTAAATTGGTTCCTGTCTAAATAGTATGTGTGTATGTAAATTAGGGAACTTAGATTGTACTCTCTTCAAGGATTAAGGACTGATGTGAATGTACAATATATGTATGTAAAGCGCTGCGTAAACTGATGGCGCTATACAAGTACCTGTAATAAATAAAATACATAAATGCATTCCCCCCTCCCCCATTTTTAAGAAGTGTTCACATACTCTGTTCTCAGCTGTATATGAAGGGGAGGAGAAACAGCAGTACACTAATCTTTCAAGTGAATGGCTGTGCAGGGACAGAGGTGTCAGACCAAGTCTGATCACTGGAGTAGCTCCCACCACAGCCAGAAAACGGACCATTCTGTGTTCCAATGCCTAGTGCTGTCAATTTTTTTTATAGGAATACAGAGGGACTGACAGGAACACCAGGAATTTCACACAAAGGAAGCAATACAAGGTGAAAAGGATACTTTTTCATACAGGTACATGGTACAGCAGGAACATATCAGGGACATGTCAGGCTGCTTAAATACAGTTGCAAGAAAAAGTACCCCCCTTGGGATTACGTGGAGTTTTGCATGAATTGGGCATAAAATGTGCTCTGAACGTCCTCTAAGTCACAACAATAGAAGAACACAGTCTGCTGAACATAATACTACACAAACATTAGATGTTGCCATTGTTTAATTGCACATAACATGTAAACATTCACAGTGCAGGGAGGAAAAAGTATGTGAACCTTTGGACTTAATAACTGGTTGACCCTCCTTTGGCAGCAATAACCTCAACCAAACGTTTCCTGTAGTTGCAGATCAGACCTGCACAACGATCTGGAGTAATTTTGGACCACTCCTCTTCACAAAACCGTTTCAGTGTAGCAATATTCTTGGGATGTCTGGTGTGAATCGCTCTCTTAAGGTCATGCCACAGCATTTCAATCGGGTTGAGGTCAGGACTCTGACTGGGCTACTCCAGAAGGCGTATTCTGTGCTGTTGCAGCCATTGTTTTGTTGAATTACTTGTATGCTTTGGGTCATTGTCCTGTTGCATCACCCATCCTCTGCGGAGCTTCAGTTGGCGGACAGATGGTCGTACGTTTTCCTGCAAAATGTCTTGATAAACTCTGGAATTCATTTTCCCATCAATGACAACAATCCGTCCAGGCCCTGAGGCAGCAAAGCAGCCCCAAACCATGATGCTCCCTCCACCATGTTTTACAGTGGGGATGAGGTTTTGATGTTGGTGTGCTGTGCCTTTTTTTCTCCACACATAGTGTTGTGTGTTCTTCCCAAACAACTCAATCTTGGTTTCATCTGTCCACAGTATATTTTGCCAGTAGTGCTGTGGAACATCCAGGTGCTCTTTTGCAAACTTCAAACGTGCTGCAATATTCTTTTTGGACAGCAATGGCTTCCTCCGTGGTGTCCTCCCATGTACTCCATTCTTGTTTAATGTTTTCCTTATTGTAGATGTGTCAACAAAAATGTTAGAATGTGCCAGAGATTTCTGTAGGTCTTTAGCTGACACTCTGGGATTCTTCTTTACCTCATGCAGCATTCTGCGCTGTGCTCTTGCAGTCATTTTTACAGGACGACCTCGCCTAGGGAGAGTAGCAACAGTGCTAAACTTTCTCCATTTGTAGACAGTCTGTCTTACCGTGGACACATGAACATCAAGGCTTTTGGAGATACTTTTGTAACCCTTTCCAGCTTCATGCAAGTCAACAATTCTTGATCGTAGGTCTTCTGAGAGCTCTTTTCTGCAAGGCATGGTTCACATCAGACAGTGCTTCTTGAAACCAGTAAACCCAAAACAGGTGTGTGTTTTTTAAGGGCAGGACAGCTGTCAGCAACACATCCAATATCATCACACTAATTGGAGTCAAGGTTGGCTCACTCCTGGCTCCAATTAGCTCTGGGAGGTCATTAAGCTAGGGCCTCACATACTTTTTCCTCCCTGCACTGTGAATGTTTACATGTTATATGCAATTAAACCATGGCAACATCTAATGTTTGTGTAGTATTATGTTCAGACGACTGTGTTCTTCTATTGTTGTGACTTAGATGACGTTCAGAGCACATTTTATGCCCAATTCATGTAAAACTCCACGTAATCCCAAGGGGTTCACATACTTTTTCTTGCAACTGTATGTAAACCCAGCGTTTCAAGTAAAAAAATAAATAAATCGTAATAATGAAAAAAGTATTCCAATGCAACCCTTCAATAAATTTTAAATTTACCCTGATTAGGCCTAATTAACACCACCTTCCCAATCTACCTACAGCCTTTAATAATATTTAACCATTAATTACTTTTCTGTTTTTATGATTTCTTTGGAGGGTGTTGCAATAAAAAAAAAAAAAGCAAGCGCGAAAAAAAAAAAAAAAAGAAAAAAGCCATATTTCACCTGTAAATGAGATTCAGAATTTTTTGATTTTTAAACGTGACACATTATAGCATAAACATATATACTTTTGCCTACAGTATCTTTAAACTAAAACTAACCAAAGCAGTAAAAAAAATTGCATTTTTTTTTTTAGTTATATTTTATTGTTTTCTTGCAATGATATTGCAATCCATAAAGATATATAAACAGTATATTACTTATCTTTTCTTACAGCAGTAGTAGTCTCCTTGAGAAGGATACAAAAAAAGTGCCACCCCTGCAGGTTTCTTTAATAGACCGGGACACTTGCACTCCCAAATAACAGATCGAGGCTACTTTAGCAAGAGGTAGAATGGACTGTGCAGCTGAAAGTGGGAAGTGATCAAAAGGGAGAATTTGTGATTTGTGCCAACTTATGCATAGGCCTGAATGAGAGCCCAGTTGGTCAATGGAATTCAGTGCTGAGGCCAGTGAAGTGCCCCAGTCCGTTAGATCATCGTGTCATCGGCATACATGTCCAACATTTCCACCAGGTGACCAACTCGCAGACCCAGGATCTGATCATGTGACCTAAGGGAAATAGCCAGAGGATCCACCACCAGAGCATATAGAAGGGGGGAAGTGAGCAGTCCTGACTGGTACCCCAACTTAGAGGGAAGGGTGTCTGACACCCACCTATTGATGGATACTTGGGCTACTGGGGACAGGTATAGCAGCTGAATTTAGGGCCAAAGCACTTTTAACACTCCCATAATTATCCCCATTCGACAGAGTTGAATGTTTTTGCTGCATCTAATGCCACCACCACCTCCCTAGCTCCCTGCAGGTTTAAACCGCATACTAATACATTATGACAGACTTACCTACAAATGGAGGCCTTGAGTGCTGGGCTGTCACGGCTTCCCAAATCCCTGACGGCTTACGGTCAGCAGTTGACCGGGTCTTCTTTCGGGGTTACAAACAGTCAGCTGCTTGATTGGCCAGGCTGTGGTGATGTCACTCCCATGCATGTGCACGGAAGTCACTTCATACGGCATGCACATGCGAGGCACAGATCATATTACCACTATCAAGAAGGGGGACCTTTATGACATAAGAGACCTCTAGGCCGGTCAGCGGATTTTGGCATGTGGGAGTTTATTACCACTTTAAATTAGAACTACAGGCAAATCTCCACACACACACCCACATTTTGAACAGAGCAAGGGAGGGTTATAAGCCCTGTCAGTTTTTTTTTTTTTTTGCCATGTGTGTCCCAGTAAGGAGGTTTACCTTTCGTTCTTGCCCCATAACCAAAACAGGAAGTGAAAGATAACCCCTACAAATCAAGTCACCAGAACTAGTGTCCCCATTGGAAGATTTCCTTTCTGTTCCTGTTCTGGGGACATTCCAAAATTAGTTTTTTACATTCACTTTTAATGATAATGGTAAACAGGAAAAACAGAGGGTGATTCTCCCTAACAGGGACACAGACAGCAATAAAAAACTGACAAGCGTTCTAATCCCTCTCCATTCTAGCCAAAATTGAAAAAAAAGATTTGCCTTTAGTTATACTGACAAAATCATTACTGAATATACAGACCCAAAGCATAAATGTAAAAAATTGATCTGGTCCATATGGGGTGCAGAAGTGAGAGCTAACATGGATAAGAATCCCATCAAAGAAAGAAAATAAAAATTAAAAATTGCTTGCAAGCAACTGCCTAAAGATTGAAGCTGTAAACCACCGACTCCAAACCTCTGCATTTCCTGGTGCATAAGTGAAATTAGGCAGTGAGAAATAAATTGGTCATACGCAGCTCCCTCATACCTTGCTCAGCTGTATCTGCTTTCACTGTTGCTAGAAGAGTTCCAACAGATATCCTAAAGTTATATGGAGCCAAGAAGAGTACATACGTCACACGCCAAACATCCAGCAACCTGCAAGACAAAACTTTTATTAAGATACCACACACCACGTAAGCATGATAGTATAACAGCATGGGTAGGTGAGAACATGAGCAGTCTTACACAATCACCAACATGCAATCGCAGTAGAAAGCTCTACTGTGACATAGCATGATGCTGCAGATGATTCTTGGGGGGAAAAAAAAAAAAATGTACAAAAACCAGAAGTGCATCATAAAACCTAAGCCATCATGCAGCCAATAAAAACAAAAAAAAGAAAAACAACTATTTAGTGATACCACTTACTCTTGTAATCACACTCCGTAACAGATTCAGTTAACAAAACTGCTATAGTCACAATGGGTCAAGCATACAATTCAGAAGCTACACACAATGTACCAGAAATAGTATGATTATTTTAAGAGGTTATAAAAATTATTTAAAGTTCTGCCAAAATTATATATATATAATTTTTTTTTTTTTTTACCACTTTAAGTCCGGACACTTTCACCCCCTTCCTGTCCAGGCCAAATTTCAGCTTTCAGTGCCATCATACTTTGAATGACAATTCAAACACCATACCCATAAGTTTTTAGCATTTCTTTTGAGACAGAAAATTTTATTTTGGTTAGATTTATTCACCACTGGGATTTTTATTTTTTTGCTATATAAATGAAAAAGTACAAACATTTTGAAAACAAACGTATTTTTCTTATACTATTTTTGCAAATAAATAATCTTTCTTCATAAATCAAAATGTATTCAGCTATCTTTTTAGTAAGAAAAAAACTAATTAGTTTATAACCAAAAATTAATTTTTCAGATTTTTTTTTTTACATTTTTATTATTTTGTTTATTTGTTGTTTCTTTTTAAACATACTGTCACCCTAGCAGTACAGCATCACCATAGTGACACTGTACTACTTGTGGGGGGGGGGGGGGGTGATGATTTTTTTTTTCTTTTTACATTGATTGCTTTTACACCCATAAAGGCTGTAAAAGCAATAATTTCTCCTTCTCTCTGCCTTCATTCTTGCAGCCATCGAGTAATACTGTGAGAGCTGTGATTGGTCACAGCTTGTCACATGGTACAAGGCTGTTGTGAATAGCCTTGTACCATGTGACCTCTGTGATCATTCTCAGATTTCACAAGTAGTAAGCAATGATGTCAGGAAGTGACATCTTGTTTACTACTATTCATGTGTTCACTGATTGGCCAATCAGTGATCACATGATCGACCTCACACAGAGGTCGTGGTGCCGTGCATTTCCAGGGAGCGCGCACAGGCAATGAATGCAGGGGCCGTTTATAAACGGCTACCTGCTTCGTCACTGCTCCCGTCCAGCTGTTTATATACATGGGCCGGACGGGAAGTGGTTAAAGGAGTAGGGAAGAATTAAAACCCATGTTGGATTGTTGCTGCTCATCTCAGTTAGGGCCCATTTACACTTTGGCAGACTGTTGATTCAATGGA
This sequence comes from Staurois parvus, assembly GCF_062004578.1. Classification (NCBI taxonomy): domain Eukaryota; kingdom Metazoa; phylum Chordata; class Amphibia; order Anura; family Ranidae; genus Staurois; species Staurois parvus. Next base: position 8,251,282 of record NW_028317801.1, on the reverse strand, counting down.
ATTATTACATCATCAGAATGGCACACAATAGAATGGACAAGAAACGGACCTTAAACATAGTAATTTACAATGTGGGAATGTGTGCCAGAGGTCCTCTGGCTTAGGCGTTGGGGTGCCATTCAAATTGTGGCTGGATTTTACAGATGTATGAGCTGAGAACCTTGATGGAGGAATGGGGAAAGTGTGATGAGCAGAGTAAAGTAACACACAAATGACTGTCAATACAGTGATACATCACTCTGTCCACCAATATTCTTTTCCCATTCCCCCATCCATGTTCTCAGCTCAGACACCAAACCCAGTTACACATTTCCTGTACAATTCCCAAATCCCGCCCACCTCATCCCCAGTCTATTCTATTCACTCCCTGCTCCCCCTTTTCCCTTCAACCCCAGCAGATCTTTTACCTTTAGTTCACACAAACCGTGCCAAAATGAAAAACCCCTCTCAGTAATTCTCTTCTGCTCCTAGTGAAACACTGAGTGCCCTTCTGCCTTTTAAACACAACACGTCAGCATAACTGGTTGCCGCTTGAATCAACTGCTGACCACTGCTGTGCCAGTCCAAAATTAAGGCAGTTTCCTGACTCGCTTGCATAGACCATCACTCACAGATCATATCACCCTGCATTTCATCATCATTTCATCCTTTTCTTACAGAAACTTTACTATCCTTTGAGTTCTACGTTTCTTCAAGGTAAATGCGAATTAGACTTTCATATTATCTAGTACACTGGCCTACTGCAGTTTTTATCAGCTGGTAATAGAATCATCAGTTATTTAAGGTCATTTTTTTTTTTAAAAGATTCTTACAATTCATAACCATATTCAGTTTTATTATACTTTTCACAGCTACAGTCTTCATAAAAACTGTTCATTTTTGAATTCTGTACCATGTTGCCATTTTTCATAACTAACACTGATGAGGTTCATTTTATAAGCTTATTACTATTATGAAAATGCTTACTATCGCTTGAATATCAACTTTATTCATCCAGCAATCCTTCTCAATATATATCATTCTACAACATTGGTAAAAATTATAGAACAAGGGATAATTAATAATAGAGACTTATCTTATAAAAGCTTCTAGTTTTGTTTTTTTAATCTTTTATGTCATGCATTTGTATTGCTTTCCTATGTACTTTTCCTAGTACAGCCAGCAACTGAACATGCTCTACAGACATCACTGTTTTCAAGCTGTAGCAACTAGTGTTGAAAACCTGATATAAGCCAAACATATCGAAGCCTTGACAGAAACCAGGTATTGGGAACATTTACACAGTAAAACATCTAAAAAATGTTTGCAGAATGAATCACAAGTCACTGGGCATTACACAAAACAATATGCCAAACACATCTGTCATTAGCTTGCGCCATTCATATCAAAATTGGAACTGCCAAATAAAATGTTCTGTGGTAGGTGGAAATCCACTAATGTTACTGGTTGCCGTAAACTGTTTACTGTATAAATTAAATCACCAAACAGTACTGTTTACAAAAAATTCTCACAATAAAAATATTCACCACCAAGGAATATGCATTTAAATAAATATATTTTGTGTTAACCTAAAGAGGTGATGATACATGTGAACCTGACTGCTCAGCTGTTATATAAAGATATGCTGATAAGTTGTACCACTTTATTTATTTTTACATTTTCAATGATATTTTAAAAACAAACTTTATTAAAACAAAAAAAAAAGTTGTCAGCTAAATGTATTTAGCTGCAGGCATATTAGCCCACACTTTCTAACCTTGTGAAAGTCCACTGAACAGCATATTGAAATCAACTAGAACTTTGTTTCTACTGGGCAAAATTCAGGAGTCTTACACATTCCCTTAATGTGGTTCTAAATGCAGTTTTTTTCCCCTTAAATTCTATGCTTTACGGTAAGAAAAAAACCTTCTGGGTGCAGCTCCTCTCCAGCCTCCCTTATACTTACCTGAGCGGATCTCAATCCAGTGCTGTGCATGAGAGCCACGGTTCTCTCGGAACTCACTCTCTCCTCATTGGCATTTGGCTCCTGTTGCTGTCAATCACAGTCAGTGAGCTAATGAGCAGAGAGAGAGAGAGAGAGAGAGAGAGAGGGGAGTGTCAGGCCACGCTCTGTGTAAATGGACAATATCTCGGGAGCGAGCCTGCATGAGTGCCCTGTTGGCACTGCATATAAATGTATCGATTAAAGATAAAGGGATGTTCTCAATTTCAAACAAAGCTTATGATTATTAGGACATTTCAGATGAACTTCTGGGCACCACAACTCAAAGGTACTCATTATTACACAAAGATTTTTTTAACTTGGAAAATTTACTTGTGAGAAAGATCAGTCACTTCTATGTTGAGCAGTATAGAGGACAGCAAACCAGCCATGTGCACTGGTGTTAGCAGGCAAATATTGTTTTGATCAGTCTTTGTTCTTCTAAAGGAGATAAACCTCAGGACTGAGTGTAAACAAATACATTGTTACAAACCCGTCACAAGAAAAAACAAAATTGATACAGAATTTTCAGGTCACTGAGTGGATTCTGTAAAGCCTGATGACTTGGAAGGGAACTCACAGCAACAAAGCTATATTAGAAGTTTACAGTTACAGCACTATTTTTCTCAAAACAGTTTCTTTTGTTATAGAAAACCTTTTACAGGTAATTGCTCCAAAAATTCTTGCCTAGGTGCGAATGACATGAGCTTAGGCACACACCCGCTGGATTCCAGCCACTGTAAGTATCTGATTTTTTAAAAGCCATGAGCTCCAGTATTTGTAGCTAGGGACTTAATTTAAATATAAACTAAAAGACTGAAGCTGTTCTTTAAGAACAGTAAAGCTAAAATTCTTTAACCACTTGCCCTCAAGAGGATTTACCCCCCCTACCTGACCAGGCCATTTTCTACGATACGGCGCGGTGTTACTTTAACCGACAATTGCACTGTCATGCAACGCTGCACCCAAATAAAATTTATGCCCTTTTATTCCCACAAATGGAGTTTTCTTTTGGTGGTATTTGATTGCCTCCACGTTTATATATTGCACTAAAAACAAAAAAAGACCAACCATTTTGAAAAATATATTTTTGACTTTTTGCTATAAAACATATCAAGTAAAAGAGTTAAAAAAAAAAAAAAAAAATCAAATTGCATCATAAATTTAGGACAAAATGTATTCTGCTACATGTCTTTGCTGGAAAAAAAAAAATCCCAACACATGTCAACTAATTGGTTATAGTGTCTACAAATGGCAGTATATATACTGGAATTTTTTTTAATACAAGTAATGATGGCAATCAGCAACTTATAGCGGGGCTGCAGCGGGTATTCTGACATTGGGTGGGACTAACTGCCACGGACATCCCCAGTGACACTAATACAGTGATTAGTGCTAATAAAAAGCACTGACACTGTACTGACACTGGGCAGGAAGGGATTAACATCTGGGGCAATCAAAGGGTTAACTATGTGCTGTGTATGTTTTACTGCATGCTGTGTTTTACTAGGGAGGCATGCTGTTTTGTATTGCTCTGCTATACAGAGCAAAAAAAAAAGCAGCATGCTGGTGCTGACTGGGGAGAGATCTGTATTGTTTACATTCAGACCTCTCCTCAGTCAGTGTTCCTCGGCAATTTCCGATGCAGGTGGGGAATTTCCGGCCGGAACCCAGTGATCGACAGCTGTAGCCGCCAATGGCGCTCACCCCCTACCTGTAAATACGAAATCACATATGTATATGTGATTTTGCGCAGCCCTGCCACCCTATAGCAGTAGGTCTGCTGTAGGGCGGTCTGGAAGCAGTTAAATATAAATATTGGCACTGCCATTGCCAACTAATTTTTGAAGGTACTTGGTCGACTACTCATGATCACTAAGTTGGAATGAGCATGTTCAAACCTGGTATCACAACATCTAAAAGTGCACCGGTTTGTTTCAGGTCAGCGACTCATATTGAAACCAGGACACAATGACAAGCCAACATAAAATTCAAACTAAGTAAGCAATGGAAGCTCCCAAATTTCTAGCTCGACAGGTTAAGCTTAAAGCAACTTAAATGTTGTGAGGTAAGATTCACTTTGAACAGAAGATCCTGTCTTTAATTTGTCATGGCTAACACATCATTGTCCTATGACTATGCGCACCTTACAGAGAATACTCTGCTTTCATGCAAGTATACGAATTCCTTGTTTAAACATTCTATTGGGTTATAAGGGTACAGGACATGCAGCAGGTGGCAACAATCATTTAGAGTATATGTAGCACATAAGAAAATGTGGCCCACAGCCGTGTAGCAACAGTAGTATTAAGTTTGCAATAATCGAACTAGTGTAAAGGGGGGGGGGGGTTGGGGTAGGAAGAAAGAGGAGGGAGAGAAAAAAAAAGGGGGAAGGGGAGGGGAGAGAGGTGGGTAAGGTGTGTGACTTCCAGGGTGGGGAGGAGGATGCGGGGCCGGACCAGTGCTATGGAGCGTCTTCCAGGGGGGAAGGTATTAGGGAAGAAGCAGCGATTCATAGAAACCTTGAGGAAGGAAGTGATCAACCCAGGGTGACCAGATTGACAAAAATTTGGGGACTGCGTCTGTGATGGTAGCTTCCACTTTGGCGTGTATCATGGCCTGTGTCACCTTGTTCCGAACTGCCAATATGCTAAGAGAAGGGGTTTTCCATGATTTTGCTATAATTTGTTTGGTGGAGGTTGTGACCTGCAAGAGGAGCTTAAACTGGAGTTTAGGAATCGAGGGGGGTCGTAAATTGAGTAAGGCGATGTCCAGAGATGGCGCCAGCGGTTTTTGGAGAAGGGTAGATAGCATGTGGAAGATACCATCCCAGAAGCTGTGGGCTATTGGGCAGGACCGCCAAGTGTGAAGGTATGTGCCCCTCATCGCACAACCTCGAAAACAATCTGGAGAGTACCCCAGAGTATATTTAGCGACCCTAGCCGGAAACGAGTAGACAAATTCTTTAAATAAAAAACAAACAATACTACATTCTTAGCATGTACATATTTAGGGTTTTTTGATATTTTGCTGGTTTGTTTTTGACTACTTTCACATTATAACAAGCTTACTTTTCCATTCTATATATTTGCATAAGAAAAAATGTAATTCTCTGAACCATCAACTTATACAATCAAACCAAAGTCACCATTGCTGTCAAATGACTGCAAAGATGAAAAAAGTATTTTCAGAGAATCTATTGTTTTCATCCCTTTACCAACAGAGATTTTCATTAGAGAAGAAAGCATGACTGCTTTGCTGCTCTATTACATAATATTCTGTGCATGAGGAGAACAAGTGTAACTCCCTATGTATTATTACCTAAACACAGAACAAAGTTTTGTTTTGTTTTTTTGTTTCTTTTTAAACAGACCTACAGTCAAATTTTGACTCAACATTTAGGAGCTTTTGGCGTTTTTGTTTTGCAAAAGCACCTGAATTCAACTCAATAAAAGCCTATGTGTCCATGCAAACATAGGCTTTTTACCAGAGTTTAGAAGCATACATGTTTTGAAGCAGTGAAATGCTCCTCTCTTGAAAGCAGAAGAATTGTATTCAGAAGAGGAGTGTGGCAGAAAAATGCCAAACGTGCGATGAGTAAACACGAGGCTCCTTTAGCACTTAGGTGCTTTTTTCCCCATTTTAAACGGCCACAAGAAAATGTATTCTGGCCAACAAAATGAATAAACACCTAAGCACATGACGCATGTCAACGTGGTACACACATTTACTAGCCTCAAGCATTTTTTGCTGCCAGAAACAAATGTCAGGAGCAGTTGTTTTGAACATCCAGTGTGTATGTACCTGTAATGCCTATGAAATGTGCTGGCCTTGGGCCCTTGGTTTCCTCAGGGATTTTTACAGTAAAGCATTGCTGCCCATATGCCAGAAGCACGAAGAATGACAAAGTCATTCCCTAGGCTAAGGGAAACTTGGAATCACAAGATATAGCTAGAATTAGGCCGCTTGTATTAGATAAGACTTGTTTGTGCAGTTCTGTTACTTTATCTAGCCGCCCAATCTGGGATTGTGGCCAGAAACCCTGAGCTGGGGTATTTAAGAGAAGCCTCGAGACGATCCGATCAGAAGCCATCCCATAAGTGAGGGGGCGCTCTGACACTGGTGCAAGAACACTGCAGTTGGATTCTGTTATTTCTTGGGGTGCCAAGAGAATGCTGCATGATGTGCCAGGGCAGTTTTACACTCAGTAGTGTGTCTCTCACAAGCTTAGAAACTATGGTGTGAGTGCCGATTTTGATTGTACCTGTGCAGTGTGCACGACTATCTCTTGGTTTTTGTGTCCAGCCTTGCATTACAGTACCCAAAGGGGCAGGTAAATACTAGCCTTTGCCAGAGAAAATGCTGCAGTCTGCAGTCAGTGGTGTCCACATGTGAAAATCTATGCAATTGAACAAAAACCCTCTTTACACATGGGTAGCACTGAAAGGAAAATATGGCAAAATTTGTCCATCAATAAAAGGCAACAGCTGTATGTTAAAGTGGTTTAAAAGGCAAAACATTTTTTATCTTAATGCATTCCCTGCATTAAACTGGAGCTTTAGTCAGGAAATTAAGTCCTGCTAGATCACTTCATGATGGCCCCTTTTGTAGGTATAGCTATGGAACACATTTCCTTTCCTCACGCAGTGTCACTGTGTGAGGAAAGGATAGCCGATAACTGGCAAGGCTGACAGGGAACATTTACACTGATCACTGATGGGCACTGGAGAGGTGGCACTGATGAAGTGAAATTACTTGTTTGCAGAGAAGGAAAAAAAAAACGGTTATTTGTTTAGTAAACATTTTCTTTTAAAAAAAAAAACCCCAGCGGTGATTAAATACCACCAAAAGAAAGCTCTGACTCAAAGAAAATTTCAAGGGGGTACAGTTTTGCATGACTGCACAATTGTCAAAGTGCAACAGTGCTGAAAGCTGAAAATTGGTGTGCCCAATATTAAAGTGATTAAAATCCAGTAATACACTGTCTCATCCCGCTCCACACATGCTCAGCTGCTGTATATTTTTTAGGCACTGTGCAGATTCTGCATAACGATTTCATGCTGCTCAGGTTTCTGGGCTTTAGCAGAATGGCAGCCTCCAGCAGAAAGAAAACAGGAACAATGCTGGAGGCAATTTTGGTAGCATAATTATTAAAGTATGTTTGTTAAAGAATTATATTTTTTTATCAAGCTGTTCTGGGTAAAGTTCCACTTTAGGCAAAAAATGTCTCAGCAAGTGTATTGCCCCTCACTTTGCTATATATTTACCTATATCGATCCAGCGTAGTGCCCATATAGCCAGTGCCGCTTTCTATCCTCTTAACACAGGCAGCACCAGGAGCCACTGGCTTCCGCTGCGGTCAATCAAATCCTGTGAGAAGAGATCAGATGGGGACAACCTGTGTGCGTAACAGACACACACAGCCCACATACAGAACCATTTATAACCATTTTAAAGTGGTTGGAAAAGGATCAAGGTTTGTTACCATCATGCATTCTATGCATGAAGGTAAAAAACCTTCAGCAGCTCCCCCCAGCCCCCCAATACTTACCTGAGCCTCATCATGATCCAGTAATGTGTATGAGAGCCTTGGTTCTCCAGGGACAGTCCTCATTGGCTGAGAAAGCTGTGGGAGCCACCGGCTCCTGCTGCTGTCAATCACGGGCAGTAAGCCAATAAGAAGCTGTATGTGAATGGACACGCAGAGCAGCAGTTCAAGAGTGAGCCTGCTTGGGTGCCCCCAGAGCAAGCAGCTTGCTAGGAAGCGCCGTCAGAGGACCCAAAAAGAGCAGGTTCAGGGATGTTATGTGCAAAACCACTGCACAGAGCAGGGAAGTATGACATTTACATGAAAAAAATCTGTGTGCTGCTCCCCCACAACACCCCTTAATACTTACCTGAGCCCCATCTTAATCTAACACTGTGCACGGGAGCCTGGTCTCTCTCCCCTCATTGGCTGAGACACAGCAGTGACAGCCATTGGCTCACACTGCTGTCAATCACAGCCAATGGGAAGTTAGCTGGGGAGCAGGGCTGAGCCAAGATTTGTGTTTCTTATAGACAGAGAGGGGCATGCCTAAGTGCCCACCAGTGAAAGCGGCTTGATCTGTGGGCATTCAGCAGGGAAGGGGCCAGGAGAGCAGACGGGGGTTCTAAGATGAAGAGGATCAGGGCTGCACTGTACAAAACCATTGCACAGAGCAGACAAGTATGACTTTTTTTTTTTTTTTTTTTTTAAAACACAGGCGCCTTTAACAGCAATTTAAAAATACATACAAATATACATAAAAGACACTTGACATTGCCTTAGAGAGACTTTACAAGTACAGAACACATCTGGTATGCCAGGTGCATACACCATGCATGATCCTCATTTACAAGCAGAGTACAGCACACTACTTACAGCAAGCGCAACATACAGATCAAACTGGCCCATCATTTATTCAAGAGTCATTACATAATGCTTTACTGTGCAATGGACAGCAATCTTTTGTATTGCAATAAAATCCATTAAAAATAGCATTCACAACAGCCAACTCCATAGTGCTTACACACACTCCCCTAAATAAAAATAAAAGTATTGTCTTTTCCATATATTTTCTATTTCTGAATCCTTACCACCATTTTAACCACTAGCCTACAGGGCACTTATAACCCCTTCCTGCCCAGGCCAATTTCCAGCTTTCACAACTTTGAATGACAATTGCACAATCATGCAACACTGTACCCATATGAGATTTTTATAATTTTTTTGTGACAGAGAGCTCTCTATTGGTGGTAATTACCTCTGGGTTTATTTTTTCTTAAACCAAAAACCACTGAAAATTTTGGAAAAAAATGTTTTTTCTTAGTTTTTGTTATAAAATTTTGTAAATAAGTGATTTTTCTCCTTCACTGATGTGCGTTAATGAGGCTGTAGTGATGGGCACTGATAGGCTGCACTGATGGACACTGGTAGGTGGCACTGTCAGGCATCACTGAAAGGCAGCACTCATATGGCACTGTTAGGTGGCACTGATGCACACTGATAGGTGGCATTGATGTGCACTGGTAGGCAATGAAATGTGGCACTGACAGGTGGCACTGCTGGGGCTACACTGATCATCAGTGTTTTGATGATCAGTGTAGATGTCCCCTCCAAGGAATGCCAATTACCGGCTCTCCTCTCAAGCTGTCAGCGTGAGAGCTTGTGAGGAGAGAAATGCCTATAACCGGCATTTCCCTGTTTACATGTGATCAGCTGTGATTGGACACAGCTGATCACATGACCGAGCCAACATCTTTGGCTCTTTCCGTGGATCGGTAATCTGCTGTGTCCGAGGGACACAGCGCACTGCCGAAGCTGCGCATGTGCAGTTAGAATGGGAGGACGTCATATGACGTCCTCTCAGAACGAGAGAACCGCCTTGCGCCAGTCATTGTACTATATGGTGGGCGGGAGGCGGTTAAAGAATGCTTTTAGTGGGTTTGACCAGGATACCAATAGCACATAGGAATATTTTTCAAACTACCAGTCTAACTTTCATTACTCCCCCCCCCCCCCCCTGCTTTTTTTTTTTCAATATCACATTACACCATTAAAAATCCAAAATATTCAACACTACTCAATTCCCTTATAACTCCTTTCTTCTAAAGAAGGACCCCACCCCCTCACTCCCACCCCCATTTTGCTCCCTAATTTTATCCCCCTCTTATCTCCTCGCTGATCCTCTTTTCTCTTCCCTCTCCAGGCTCCCTGCTCTTTCTGCCTTTCTTATCACCTATTTTCCTTTGAATTGCTCTTTGAACTTACCACATTTCTCCCACTTTTCTCTGAATCTGCCCATTCTATTTTCTTCCTGATGGTAGAGTTCCTCCATCTTTTGTGCATAATCAATCCTACTTATTCAGTCTTTTTGGCATTTCCTGCTCTTGCCAAAATTTAGGTATCAACCACTTTGCCGCATTCATCAGATGACATACCAATGAGTTCTTATACTTTTCTACTGACGTCTCAGTTTTATGGAATAAACATGTGTCTGGATCTTTCGAGACCTCAACCCCCATTATCTCCTGAATTAAAAAAAAATTATTTCTTCCCAATACTCCTGAATTTTAGGGCACTCCCACCATATATGTGCCATTGTGCCTTTTGTCCCCACATCCTCTCCAATATAAAGGTGATTTAGCCATTTGTTGTTTATGTGCCACACTTGGTCAAATTAATTTCCACCACACTCATATCTATTGCTCTGTGTACTAATCTAAACATTTTCTTCTTCTCTTGCGCATCAAATGTTATTCCAAGTTCCCTTTCCCATTTCTCCATGTACAAAGGCGGTGCAAAACCCATCATTTCGGTAAGAATTTTATAAATCTGGGAAGTACCACGTTTCCATATTTTATTTGTATTAAAATGTTCTAGTAAATTTAAATCCATCCTTGGTCTCCACTTTTATTTTATTTTTTTAAACTCCTGAAAGGAGCAAATTTTCCCCCCATCCATTATTTTCTTTAACTGTGCATTCCCTTTTCTTATCCATTTACCCGAGATCTTTCCTCCCTGGTGGGGGGGGGTGGAGAAATCTGTGTCTACCAATGGCATAAACATAGAATTAAACTCCCACCCAATATGTTTATGTATCATATCCCATACCATAATTTCAATTCGTGTATAAGTGCTTGTACTTTCTAATATACAATATTGATGTGGTATTCATACTATCTTATCCAATTGTGTCCCACTTAGTGTGTTTTCTATATTCACCCAACTTTTTCTTAGCGCATTACATGGCTAATCAAAAATACAGAAAAGTAACACTGGATAATAGTATCTCTTAAAATCAGGCACTTAGGCCCCCCTTATTATTGTCCCTACATACACTTCATCATAAGTCGCTAACTTTCATTGCTATGCTGAAAACAGGCTGTTAAGATAAAATTTTGCAAATACGAAAAAAAAAAAAAAAAAAGCCAAAAAAGGAAAATACACTTTTTGTTTTACTTAAAAAAGGACCCTGCATTCAGTATATCTGATCCTCCACAGTACACAGAACAGTACACGGAAATGCAATTATATTAGTAACTATAAACTGCTAAATACTTTTTCTCATTAGCAGTATATAGCAGTCTTGTGACTTCTATCAGTGTCCAGCAGCGCAGTGGTTAAAGTTTGTAGGAGTTTTCATTCTCCTCTGTGCTATGAGGCTGCATAACACCTGACCCTCTATCTGGACAGTGCCAATCACATGCACTAAGCATGTGCAGAGTGCCTCCTAGGGCTCTTTACTATCAGCAGATGATTTATGGATATTTTTTTTTTTTTTTTACACAATGTGGAGGATTAACCCCTTCGGTTCCACAATAAGTAGAACAAGCATGCTTTACTGCATATACAGACTGATTTTACTGTTGTGGGTTTAGTAACACTAAACAAACATCAGGTGAAAACCATGCAGGCCTGGTGTCAGTTATATTCAAATGTCCTTTTACCTACATTTTGTTTTTAACCGTTACAGATGAAACCCAGTCTGCAGACAGAGGGCTTCCAAACAGATACACCAATGTCCAAGTAAGAACCTATTATTCCCACTTATAGAAAGTCTGCTTCACACATACACCTCATGTTAAGAAACCCAAAATATGCTAGATGCATATTGACAGGCAATATAAAGTTGGAGCAAAGACAACCTAATGTGATACTAAACCCTCAGTTTATCTGTTACGGCACTTTCAGCAATGGATTTTAATCACCCATTTTGTTTAAGCTGGTGCCAAGACCACTCCCAAGTCTATTCCAGGGCCGGATCACACTAATGCGGTGCAGGAGACTGCATGAGATTCGGAAAGGAATTTACACCACATTCCTGTTCAAATCACATGCGATTCTTTGCAGTGTGATTTGACCCATTAATTTTGTATGGCTCAAATCACATCATACCCACAGGAAAGGTGCAACCACCTTTTTTTTCCCCACACTGGAATTGGATTGCATAGGTGTTCACACCCCTGTGATCTGATTCACCCAAATCGCACAACCTTTTTGGGGTGTCATTAAATTTACAGACACTCGCAGCGGTTCACATGAACGGAATGCGATTCTGATGCAGTGTGGGGAAACTCTCAGAATTTGCAGCAAAGTCTGCACCGCATCAGTGCGAACTGGTACTCAGGGTGCATCCTTTCTCTTGCAGCATCCTACGAAGCCTCCCTTGCATACAAGGACTAGAGGTGCATCCTCCTACACTGTGGTGACAGCAGCAAAAAAAGAATGATGATCTGGAGGAGGCTGAGAACAACAAAATGTATGAATGTTGAGTTAATACCTGAATAGAATTAAAAAAAAAAAAATAATTGGAGTTTAGGGTCACAGAACTCTGCTTTAACATATGGGGCTTCCAAAGTGTTAACTGTGTGCGTGTTTCACTGTGTAAGCACACTGCTTTGTATGAGCCATACAAAGCAGTGTGCAGGAGCTGACAAGTGAGAGATCTGTATTGTTTACATACAGACCTCTCCCAGTCAGTGATGCTAGGCGATCACTGGGAGCCGGCGGGAAATCACCAGCCTGGACCCAGTGATCAACAGCTGAGACCGCCAAATGGCACGCGGGTAGGGTCACGATACAAAATCATATATATATATATATATATATATATATATATATATATATATATATATATATATATATATATACACACACACACACACACATACATATATATATATACACATATATACATACATATACACACACACACACACACACACACACACACACGTGAGACTTTGTGCAGCCCTGCCACCCTGTTGAAGTATTTCTGCTATAGGGCACCAGAAAAGCGGTTAAGTAGGGGAATGCTAGAACCGGTCAGCTTTTGTTGTTGTCCACTGTCACTACTGCAGATTTTCCCTTACTTCCCATCTGGTAAAATGTTGTCCCCAAAACAGGAATGTAGAGGAAAGCTCTCTGAGACCCAAATAGAATGGGGAGGAGGTAAAACCCCTATCAGGTTTTACTTTATCTAAAACAAAAAAAGGGCTATAGATACTATATCAATTTAAAAAAAATCATACTTATCTACAGACAAAAGTAAAAAAAAAAAAAAAAAAAAACTGCTGCAAAGCATATACTCCGAATTTCCACTAAAGTGAAGGTCTTGTTTTTATTGGCGAGTAGGACTGTATTGAGAAATGCCAGTGTGACATCCATATATGAAAAGACTAACCAGATAAAGACAGCCATTACAACAACAGCAATTCACGATCAATTACATAGGAGACACAGGATATGGTTTTCCTATTCAAACATCAGTGTTCAAGTTGCCTAAACAACTTAGTTTCCAGTTTGTTACATTTTAAAAACTGTACTAGAAAACCTCAAAGAATAAAAAATTAAATAGTTGATATAAGTAATGTAGCCACTGTGATGGTGGTTCAGGCACAAGCTATTATAAAGCTTAAGGGAAAAAAAAAAAAACCCTTACACAGACACTGTACAACTACACAATACTTACTTTCAGATTTCCCACATTTTATCACTTTAAGGATGCTGTAAATGCACAGAAAAATAACTACTTCCAATTAAACAGAGTTGTGTGTGATGACAATCCACCCAGACTTTTACCAAACTACTTAACCACTCCTCCCAAATCTCAGCAACATAAATACAAATCATTCTATAGTCAAAGATAAGAAATCAGAGGGCTCTTTGAGATAGCAAAGGAACTATGCAAAGGACGTAGGACAGATCTTAATTTTCCAAGATCATAAGGTACTTTTTAGGAATGCACTGTAATTTTGGCGGCTGAAAGGTTTCGGATGAAAATAGCCCTTTTGGCATTTGGCCAATATGAAAATAGGAACTGATACAGGTGCCAAAAAATACCACTACCAGCTGTCCATGCTGGCCGATGCATGGTTCCACCCTTCTCCGTTCTTACTGGGGAGACGTGGCTGTGCAGTGAGGATGCATTGGCATATGTCCAGTGGTAGTGGCTACGCCGCTGGGCTTCACAGTTGTGCATGCCCAGTGGTAGTGGCAGCGCCATTCCACAGCAGAACACTAAGTGATTATGCATACTATTTAGAAAGAGAGCACGGTTATTTACTGACCACAGGGTAATGCATTCTTTTTCTTCTAATTTGGCCACTTGACTTCCGGAAGTTATAGCCCCTTTATGGCCAGGCTATATTTTGCTATACGGCACTGCATTACTATAATGAACAATTGCGCAGCCATGCAACACTATACACAAGTTTTTTGTTTTGTTTTTTTGCCACAAAGCTTTCTTTGGGGGTATGTGATCACTGCTGTTTTTTTTTTGGGGGGGGGGGAGTTTGCACTATAAAAGATCACAAAAAAATAAATAAATAATATATCATATGTTCTACTTTTTCTGCTATAAAACATATCAAATAAAAATAGAAATAAATACAATTTCTTCATAAATTTAGGTCAATATGTATTCTGGTACATGTCTTTGGTAAAAAAAAAAAAAAAAAAATCCCAATAAGTGCATATTGATTGGTTTGCACAAAAGTTATATAGTGTCTACAAACTATGATAGAGATATCTATCTAATCTCAATCTCTCCCTCTCCCCCCCCCTCTCCCCCTCCCCCTTTGGATTTTGTTTTTTTTTTGGCTTTTTTAATTTATAGCTGGAGTTTAGTTTAACATTGATTAGTGCTTTTTTCCCCCTTAGATTTCAGCTCTATTCTTGTATCACTGTGCTACCAGCAAAGGCAGACCATGTCTGCGGTGTGGATTTTCTGATAAAGACAGCAACTTTGCAATCTGCAGTATTTGCTCAGCTGAAATTTCAAGAGGGGGTAAAGTGCCAAAACATTTTTCCACGTCAGGTTTGAGATACCACCTGAAAATATGTCATCCCGTTCAGCATGCAGAGTACAATAAAGAAACACAGCTTAAAAAAAGTACCCAAAGCACATCAACACCATCTGTTGCCACAGTCTTCAAAAAGACTAAAAAAATTTGCAAGTGACATTCCCAAAGCATGTGGAATTAGAGAAAATAATGGAATCTATTGTGTTAGATGACCAGCCATTCTCTGTTGTGGAGGGCATTGGAATTCATAGGCTCATACAATGTATCGAGCTGCAATACACACTAAGTAGACGCTACTTTGCAGATACTGGTCTACCTGAAACATTTGACAGTGTTGCAAAACACGTTCATGAGCTCATGACTACCAACATCCCAGCTCTCAGTTTTACTACAGACATTTGGAATTCAGATGTCAGTCCAACAAGCATGCTTAGTCTGACACCGTGGTGGATAGATGCGAATTTTAAATTACAAAACATCCTACTTAACGCTCATGAGTTTGTTGGGTCACACACTGCAGAAGCAATACCTGATGCTTTAAATACAATGCTCAACACTTTGCACATTGATAAGTCTAAAGAGCAGCTGATTGTCCAAGATAATGCATGGCAAAGGCTATGGAGGATAGTGGACTTTAAAGTATACCGTGCATGGCACATACTCTACAGTTGGCTGTGAATGACAGATTGCTTGAATTTGAGGGTATTTACATCCAAACCAGGTGAACGGTGTAGGAATTACAACAGTTTGCATATGTGCCTCCCACTTGTTAAGGGACCAAAAGTAATGGGACAATTGGCTTCTCAGCTGTTCCATGGCCAGGTGTGTGTTATTCCCTCATTATGCCAATTACAATGAGCAGATAAAAGGTCAAGAGTTAATTTCAAGTGTGCTATTTGCATTTGGAATCTGTTGCTGTCAACTCTCAAGATGAGATCCAAAGAGCTATCACTATCAGTGAAGCAAGCCATCATTAGGCTGAAAAAACAAAACAAACCCATCAGAGAGATAGCAAAAACATTAGGCGTGGCCAAAACAACTTTTTGGAACATTCTTAAAAAGAAGGAACGCACCGGTGAGCTTAGCAACACCAAAAGACCCAGAAGACCACAGAATACAACTTTGGTGGATGACCGAAGAATTCTTTCCCTGGTGAAGAAAACACCCTTCACAACAGTTGGCCAGATCAAGAACACTCTCCAGGAGGTAGGTGTATGTGTGTCAAAGTCAACAATCAAGAGAAGACTTCTCCAGGGTGAATACAGAGGGTTCACCACAAGATGTAAACCATTGGTGAGCCTCAAAAACAGGAAGACAGATTAGAGTTTGCCAAACGACATCTAAAAAAGCCTTCACAGTTCTGGAACAACATCCTATGGACAGATGAGACCAAGATCAACTTGTACCAGAGTGATGGGAAGAGAAGAGTATGGAGAAGGAAAGGAACTGCTCATGATCCTAAGCATACCACCTCATCAGTGAAGCATGGTGGTGGTAGTGTCATGGCGTGGGCATGTATGGCTGCCAATGGAACTGCTTCTCTTGTATTTATTGATGATGTGACTGCTGACAAAAGCAGCAGGATGAATTCTGAAGTGTTTCGGGCAATATTATCTGCTCATATTCAGCCAAATGCTTCAGAACTCATTGGACGCCGCTTCACAGTGCAGATGGACAATGACCCAAAGCAGACTGCAAAAGCAACCAAAGAGTTTAAGGGAAAGAAGTGGAATGTTATGCAATGGCCAAGTCAATCACCTGACCTGAATCCGATTGAGCATGCATTTCACTTGCTGAAGACAAAACTGAAGGGAAAATGCCCCAAGAACAAGCAGGAACTGAAGACAGTTGCAGTAGAGGCTTGGCAGAGCATCACCAGGGATGAACCCAGCGTCTGGTGATGTCTATGCATTCCATACTTCAGGCTGTAATTGACTGCAAATGATTTGCAACCAAGTATTAAAAAGTGAAAGTTTGATTTATTATTATTCTGTCCCATTACTTTTGGTCCCTAAACAAGTGGGAGGCACATATGCAAACTGTTGTAATTCCTACACCGTTCACCTGATTTGGATGTAAATACCCTCAAATTAAAGCTGACAGTCTGCAGTTAAACCACATCTTGTTCGTTTCATTTCAAATCCATTGTGGTGGTGTACAGAGCCAAAGATGTTATAATTGTGTCGATGTCCCAATATTTATGGACCTGACTGTACAGTAGCAAAAAGGGAGAAAAATTTTGGGTCACTTTAAAGTGGTAGTAAACACACCTTGCTAAAGCTTACATATAGGTAAGCTTATAATAAAGCTTACCTGTACGTAAAATTGATATCTCCTAAGCGTGCACCGTTTAGGAGATATTCAGAGCATTTGTTTAGTTGGCGCACGAGCTCTGAAGTAACGGCATACCCGTGCCGTTCCTTTAGAGCAGTGGTCTCCAAACTGCGGCGCTTAGCTTGACTATGTGGCCCTTGTGACACTGTTTCTCGAACTGACACCAATGATGAGGCACCATCCCTCCTACTGACGCCATCAATGGGGCAGCATCCCTCCCACTGACGCCATCAATGGGGCAGCATCCCTCCCACTGACGCCATCAATGGGGCAGCATCCCTCCCACTGACGCCATCAATGGGGCAGCATCCCTCCCACTGACGCCATCAATGGGGCAGCATCCCTCCCACTGACGCCATCAATGGGACACCATCCCTCCCACTGACGCCATCAATGGGACACCATCCCTCCCACTGACGCCATCAATGGGACACCATCCCTCCCACTGACGCCATCAATGGGACACCATCCCTCCCACTGACGCCATCAATGGGACACCATCCCTCCCACTGACGCCATCAATGGGACACCATCCCTCCCACTGACGCCATCAATGGGACACCATCCCTCCCACTGACGCAATCAATGGGACACCATCCCTCCTACTGACGCCATCAATGGGACACCATCCCTCCTACTGATGCCATCAATGGGGCACTATTCCTGTTGCCAAGACCAATGATGGGGCACTAATCCTCCCACTGTCACCATAGATGGGGCACTATGCTTCCCACTGATACCAACAATGGGACACTATTCCTTCTACTAAAACCAATAGGGCATTGTTTACTCCCACTGATGCTGAGACATTTTCTACTCATACTAGCCACAGTCCAGCCCCCCTAAATCCTGAAGGACAGTAAACTGTTTACAAAGTTTGGAGACCTTGCTTTAGAGCATTGTGCCGTGGCCCGTGACGCCCATGTGCGGGACTGACGTCACTGCAGCTCAGCAAGTCAGATGGTCAGAGCTTGCGAACCCGGACAGGAGACTGGATGAAGATGGAACCTTTTACAACAGTGACAGCGCATTGCTGGACGGCTTTACTAGTCAATGCATACTAGCACATTATGCCATTGACTTGCAGGGAATGTGTTTGTTTTGTTTTGTTTTTTTTATGCGGTTTACTACTGCTTTAAGCATACTCCGCTTGCCTATTCCAGACTATAAGCTTTGCAGATACAGTTTGGAATTCCACCAAAGCAACTACAGCAAGATGTAGCCACCCATTGGAACAGCACCTACTATATGCTGCAAAGTCTTCTCAAACAAAAGTGTGTTTTAGCGGTGTACACTGCAGATTATGAACTGCAAGCAACATTGAGCGCACAGTTGAAAATAGTATGTCTCTTCTAACTCCATTTGAACGCCAAAAGATATAAGCTCAGCTAATGCTTCCATTGCTGTAGTTATTCCTTTGATTGCTGCACTGAAGCACCTGCTAGGAAAAAAAAAGTCAGAAACAGACCATGGTGGAAAAAATGGCTAAAACCACTTCATTGGAGGCTGTTAACAGTTTTCAAGACACCGAGACCAACCCTCTGTCCTGCATTGCAACAGTTCTAATTCTCCCACTGACATCAATAATTTCATATTTTTTTTTTTACTCCCACTGACCACCAAGCCCACGGCATTGTTTGCTCCCACTGATGCTAGAGCATTTTCTACTTTTTCTGGACTCCGTCTGGCCGATCTAACATTTAAAGAACAGTACACTGGCCCTTTGTTTTGAATGTTTGGAGACCCTTGTTCTAGATCCTCGATTTAAAGAACATTATTTTTATAAGGAGAAAAAACAGCTTTCAAGGGAAATGATACATGCCCAACTGGAGGTGATGATGAAAGCAGCTGGTAAAGGAGAATGATCGTGCAGCACAGAGGAAAGTGAACTAGAGAAACAGTTGCTACAAGTGAAGCACACACTCCCTCAGTATTTGATATGTTTGACAAAATTTTACAGTTAAGCACCCCAGTCCATAGTAGTGCCAGAAGTGCAGCTACCCAACAGCTGGAGATTTAGCTGAACTGCCTATCACCAGAAGCAACATCCCCTTGACTACTGGAGCATTAAAGCAGTAATAAACCGCAGGAAAGAGAGAAAAAAAAAAAAAAAGAGTCCTGTAAGGTAATGTCTTAATGTGCAGTATGCATTGCATACTAGCATATTATATAAAACATACCTTAAAATGAAGCCCTCCAGCAGCATCCTATCACCACTGTAGAGGCTTCCATCTTTTCGGAGATATTAATTTTATCTACAAGTAAGCTTTATTATAAGCTTACCTGTAGGTAAAAAAAAAAAAAAAAAAAACAAACACATTAAACAAAGAATGTCTTCCATTGCTTGCACAGATTGCAAGCAGATATTTATCTGCCCAAGCAGCAGTACAAAGTGAGAGACTATTCAGTATAGTGTCATTTTTGATGAGAAGTAGAACCGTCTCTCCTGTGAGATAGCTGAGCATTTTTTGGTCTTAAAGCAAAATCTGCCACTTTTACTTAACCCCTTCACACACATACGGGTAAAACAAATCTTAAAGCTTAAGCAAAATTTTGCAACTTTGACATGCGTTAGTAAAATTGTACATAAAACACAACTACTTTGTGCATGCAAGTGCATTGTACTTTGTTTTTGTTTCAGGACAAATTGGGCTTTCATGTGGTGATAAATAGTAATGGATATCTCCAGATTTTTTGTGTAGTCCTTAGAAACAAAGTAAAAAGCTGCAAAGCATGCAGGGAATGGAGAAGTTGTGGACAGAGATGGCCAGCAGACAGGCAGCACTCGCTAACGGAATTTCAATTAAACTTATACAGGATTGTTAAACATAACTATTCTTTGTATTGCTACTACAATGCTGATGTTATAAAAGTAAAGTGTATGCTGCCACCATAGATCTAGTTTAAAAAAAAAAATCTGGTAATTTTCAGAGACAATTTATTTAATAAAACATTAATGAAACTCAGCTAAGAGTTAAGCCTGTAAGATTCATATTAGGGCATCCCAAAGAAGGGGTAGCACCAAAAGTCTCAGTAAGAGGGCCACATTACATATTTTGAGGGCCAACAAAAATCATTTATGTAGGATGCCAGAGGTAAGGTGGAATCTGAGGCAAACACACATTTAAGGGGGACTTGCATCAGAGACTTCCCCACTTGTACATCCCCATGTCTCCACATGTGCACCCCCATCAGTCCACCCCACACTTGCATGTCCAGCACACATTGTCACTTTCAAGGCCAGTTCACACCACAGAAAAGCAGTCCAGATGAATTCCGGATACGTTACTGTATGTGCGTTTTTGGTGCATTCCAGGGTGTTTTTTCACTTTCTTCTCCAGTGTGTTTTTTTGCATTTAGGCGAGTTACAGTTTATAAGACGTATTGGTGTGTTATGCAATTCTAGCGCAGAAAAAAAAAAAACCCACAAAGTTGAGCTGCATATTTCCTGCACTGGAATGGACCACATTGGTGTGAATTAGGCCATTGGAACCCATATAAACCTACTGTCCATGTGTTTTTCATGCAAATAAAAAAACAAAAAGAAGCACTGGACTGCATCTGGTGTGAACCAGCCCTCAAAAACTGAAAGCCCCTGCTGAGGTATGGGCAGAAAGCAGGTGACTCAGTATGCAGGAGCCAGACATTGCACCCACAATCGACTGATGGCAGGTGCAATACTTTGCAGGCTCTTGAAGGAAGAAAAAAAAAAAATCAAAGTTAAACTTACGGGCAACGGTTTTCCCAGGAGTCTTTCAGGACAGCACCTCGAGAGACCTCAGCTCCTCCCCACCTGAGGAAACACCTCCACCCAGAATAAAAAGTACGGCCTCAGTTCACGACTTAGCAACTCCGGTCACCTAGGGGAAGACAATACAAGACAAATACACAAAAAAAAAAAAAAAAAAAGGAACCATACCGTGTAACCAAATGCTATAAAAAAGGGTGGGTAACTGGCGCTGTCCTGAAAGACTCATGGAAAAAGGCGTTACCATAAGTGTAACTTTGCTTTTTCCCCTCCCCGTCTTTCAGGACAGCACCTCGAAAGGATATGCGCACACTCACCACTGGGGTGGGACCACCGCTTGTAGAACCTTGCGTTCGAAGGCCTGCTCTCCTACCGAGACCAGGTCAAGTCTGTAATGCTTAACAAAGGTGCTGTAATTGGACCAGGTAGCAGCCCTACAGATCTGTCCTGGGTTGCACCAGCCAGCTCAGCATACATGGCCGCCATGGCCCGGGTGGAGTGCACCATGATAAAAATACAAAAAGGGAATCCGACTTCCTGATCCCTTTAGTCCTATCTAAAATAAAGAGCACAACATCTTCTAACATCCAAAGTGTGAAATTTCCTTTCCTGGTCACACGAGGGGTTAGAACAAAAAAACGAAGGTAAAGTATTTTCTTGGCCTTGATGAAATCCCAAGTCTATCTTGGGTAAGAAGGCCGGATCACTCCTAAATGTCACCCTATCTGCAAAAATCTGGAGAAAAGGCTTCCAACTCACTTACTCTCCTCGCTATAGTAACCGCTACCAGGAATACTGACTTGAGGGTCAGGATTTTGAGGGAACTTGAATCTAGGAGGTTCAAAAAAGGGGGCCTGTCAGCACACTGAGTACTGGCGTCAGAGACCTATAAAAGAGACAGGCCCTCTCCAAATTGGAACCTGTCTGGACAAGGACTTAAAGAATCTAGCCACCAGATCGTCCCTGGCTAAGGGGGACTCCAGGAAACAGCTCTTCAGAGTACTCACTGACAGCCCCTTGTCGGCTTCCTGCCTGCAAAAATTCCAGGACTGAAATTAAGCTGTGTATTTCCAGGGATGTCTGCGCACACCATCTGTTAAAAAGCTTCCAGACATTAAGGTAGATAGAATGGGTCTCCTCTTTCCTACTATCTAGGAGAGTGGATACTACCCTAGCTGAAAACACTTTGCCCCTCAGCTGCTGTTCCTCAGAAACCAGGCTGCTAGGTTCCACCTGTCTACCTAGGGACACAGGAGTGGGTCCTGAGAAAGCAAGTCCTCCCATTATGGCAATATCCAAGGAGGGTAGACAGCCAGGGCCACCAGGGTCGAAAACCTAGCTAGTGGGGCCAGTGCAGGGCTATCAGAATTAGGGAAGTTCACTCGGATCTGAGTTTCCTCAGAACTGCTGGCAATAAGGAGACTGGGGGGGGGGAAGTGAAACACAAGGGAAAGTCCCACCGCTGTGCTAGTGCACCCACTGCCAACCAACGCCCCATCCCACCGGTTTAAAGAGAAGAACACCGGAACTTTAGTCTTTTGACCTGACGCAAAACGGTCTACGAATGGAGACCTTCACTCCCCTATGACCGTCTGGTAGATGTCCCCACTGAGCACCCATTCTGCTTCCCTCAGTGGCCTCCTGCTGAGAGTCTGTCCACCTCAAGGGGGATCTGAACCAGGGGGCAGATAAGGAGGCTACATTTGTCTAAGCAATGTCTCCCCTGCCATGTCTTGAGCCACAGGGATCTGCAGGCAGTTAGGGCTGCTGACCTAGCAGTCATCCTCACTGACTCCGCTGAGGCGGTCGCAATATAGCCCACCCCCTGCAGTAAAGTCTGGAAGTAGGCTAATATTTTGTCCATCGGGGATCCTGCCACGATATGGGCCTGTAGCTGTGTAAGCCAATAATCCATGTTCCGAGCTACAACTTTAGTGACCATGGCAGGCATTGAGTTGGATAGTGTGGAGTCCCAGGGTTTTTAAGAAGGGAATCCGCCCTTCTATCAATGGTGTCATACAAGACCCCCATGTCCTCAAAGGCAAGGTCCATCTTCCTGGCTACCTGAGAAAAAGCTGAGTCCAGCTTGGGGCTTTTATACTACACTACGGACGAGTCTTGAGAGATTTGGCAAAGGAGGACTCTCTCCAGTTCCTGACACTCCCTATTTATGGTTTCTACCAGCACAGGAAACAGGAAAGACTATGCTTTTGTTCCTTCATACCCCCGATACATTTGATCCTGTAACTTAAGGGGCTTCTTATCTTCCTTAATGTGCAAGGTAGCATAAATGGCTCCTAGTAAGTCATCAACCTCTTCCAGGGACAACTTGTATCTAGAGGGGCCTCTGGACTCACTTGAGAGGCCCTCCCCCTCCGAGTCTGCCTCTGCATCCGAGTCGTGGGATGGATCCCCCTCCGCCAACTCGGCTCCTGGACCCCCGCCTCCCTACTAGTCGCCGGGGCAACATCGATCTGCTGGGGGGTGGGGAAGGAGTGCGGTCTGTGTCAGAGATAAATTCTCGACTAGAGACCTAAGGGAATCAAAAGGTAGTAGTCAGTTCCCCGACTTAACCAGGTGCCCCTGATCAGGCCCTCAATACAGGACTCACAGAGCACCTTCGTCCAGGATTCCTTGAGGGTCACCTTGCATAAGGGGCACTTCCTTTTAGCCCTGTGGTGTGGCTTGGGCTTCTCTGTGGCCTTTACCTGCAATATGCAAACAGAACTGGGGTTCCAATTAACCACAAGGACTGGTTGACCGCCCCCCTCGTTCCTCCTGGCAGGGCGTGGGAGGCTACTGAGACCCCCCCCCCGCTCTAGCATCTCTGACCACCCGAAGGGCTGAGGACACCCCCTGGAGCTAGGGGCCAAACAGGTACGGAAACAAGACTCCCCTGAGCCACCTACCTCAGGTTGGCTGGTGCTGGAGTTGCCTGGTCCCGGTGCATCCGTTTCAGACATGTTCCAGGTCGTGGTTCACCCAGAGGTGCTGCGTCACCTGCCTCTGCAGGATGCAGCCCTCCATATCGCCAAACTCCGGCCTGCGCTGCAAGGGACACGGCCATAAGCCACGTCCCGGGAGAAAGTCCAGCCCTTTCGCCGGAAGTGATGCCCCCCGTCACCTGGCCCACCCCAGGCTCCATTGCCGGCACATCGTGGGGTGACTGTACCTCTCCCTCGGTGCCCCTGGACATTTAAGCGCAGGCACCCGGCACCCCAGACTTCTGAAGGGGGCCGGGGTGGAGTGAGAAGCAGGTAAGGGGCACACCCTGTCCCAGCCTTCTGCAAAGTGAGGGGCACCCGAACGGACCGCATCCGGTCTAAAGGTCCCCCTCTCCCCCGTCTTCCAGGCACAGCGCAATCCCCTGACCGCCCCTGGAAGGGCTTCCAAGTCTGTGTCTCCCTACTGGAGGAAACCCCGCTACTATGCTTGAAGTGGGAAGGCAGTACTTTTATTCTGGATGAAGGTGTTTTCTCAGGTAGGGAGGAGCCGAGGTCTCTCGAGGTGCTGTCCTTTAAGACAGGGATGGGAAAAATTCACTTTTTTTTACCTACAAAAAATAAAGCATTTTCTTTTTTTTTTTTTTTGTTAAAGTGAACTTAGCCTTTAACGGCTTGATCTATGCATCCTTAAATTCATGAACAATGAGCAAAGCAAATCCTTCTATTGAGTGCACTTGCCTCAATCCAAAGCCTTTAATGTAATTTCTGTTTGTAACATGTATTTTGACTAAACTGCATGCACACAAAGTTAGGTTATAAAAGCATGAAGTATAGAACAGAACTTCAAGGCGTTATTTGCTGGCAGCAGCAAATAGAGGATGCAGCAGACGCAGTGCAGATCTGAAGGAGCTGACACAGCTAACACTGCTCCTGACAAGAACAAAAAAAAAAATGACTTGTTAAAATGAGGAAATTCCAGGGGTCATTTCTCTTAATCTGATCATATAGAAATATGTAAAAATGTATTATATAAGTATGTGGTCAACAAATCAGCTAGAGGCAAGTGAGAGATTCTCTTAGTAGGAAGCATGTAGTAATCACCCAATATAAGCCAGAGCTGGACACAATGTCATCCACCATTAATGAGCTGGCAGACCTGAAAAAACTATTACTAACTTATATCTGAACAAACCCGCATAATCTTACTTTAACAGTTTTTAATACACACACACACACACACACACACACACACACACACACACACACACACACACATAGTTAGTCTGCCTGGAGAAAAAAAAAAAAAGACAAAAGTCGATCCAGTTCAACCATATGAAAAAAAAGTTATAATCCTATACCAACAGTTGATCCAGAGGAAGGCAAAAAAAAAAAAACCTAGCAAATGCATGAGTCAATTTGCTCCTGCAGGGGAAAAAATAAATAAATAAAAAAACTTTCCTTCCTGATCCCCCAAGAGGCAATCGGATATTCCCTGGATCAACTTTACCTATTAATGTTAGTATCCAGTTATATTCTGTGTATCTGGGAAAGAACCCAGGCCTTTTTTAAAGCAATCCACTGAGCTTGCCAGAGCCAATTCTTGAAGTCCATGCCACATTTTCACAGCTCTCACTGTGAAGAAACCTTTCCGAGTTTGGAGATTACATTTATTTTCCTCCAGACGTAAAGAGTGCCCCCTTGTCCTCTGTGATGACCTCAAGGTGAATAAACTCTACAGAGTTCACTATATGAACCACTGATGTATTTATACATGTTGATCGTATCCCCCCTTAATCTCCTCTTCTCAAGAGAATAAATTCATTTCCTTTAATTTTTCCTCATAGCTGAGCTACTCCTTCCCTCTTATCAGTTTGATTGCCCTTGTCCTCTTAATCAGGGGCGGACTGACCATTTGGAAACTCAGGTACTGCCCGAGGTCAGTAGGGGGCCCCATGAGATGCCCCTAGTACCTTTTTCATAGGCTTTTTGAGTTTGGGCAAGGATACAGGGGGCCCCATGATCCCCCTATTGCCCGGGGGCCCCATGAGTTGTCAGTCCGCCCCTGCTCTTAATACAAGAGAGGATTTTGCTAGCTTGGCATTACAAGCCATTATTAAGCTTGTGATTTACCATAACTCCCAGATCCTTCTCCACCATTGATTCCCCCAGTTGTACTCTCCCCCCCCCCCCCCGTATGTATGATACATGCATATTCTTAGCCCCCAAATGCATAATCTTACATTTATCAACATTAAACCTCATTTGCCACATAGTTGCCCAATTCAACAGTGTATTGAGGTTGGCTTGTAAATTGAAGAGATCCTGGAAGGACGTTATTCCACTGCACAGCTTGGTGTCATCTGCAAAGACTGAAATGGGATTTTTAAACCCAGACCCTATATTGTTCATATATATATATATTAAAAAGTAAGGGTCCAAACACTGAACCTTGGGGTATACCACTGATGACCCTAGACCAGGGGTGGGCAACTGTGGCCCTCCAGCTATTGTAGAACTAGTCCCATGAGGCATTGCAAAGCTGACAGTTACAAGCATGACACCCAAACGCAAAGGCATGATGGGACTTGTTCACCAACAGCTGGAGAGCCACAGTTGCCCACCCCTGCCCTAGACCATTCAGAGTATGAATTATTAACCACTACTCTCTGAATACAATCTTTTAGCCAGTTTTCTATCCATTTACATACAGATTTTTCAAAGCCCATAGACTTTACCTTACACATTAGCCATGTGTGGGGAACTGTGTCAAACGCTTTTGAAAAATCCAAGTATACCACATCCACCGCAACCGCTCTGTCCAAGGTTTTGCTCACCTCCTCATAAAAAGAAATCAGATTTGTTTGACAACTTCTGTCTTTCATGAATCCATGCTGTCTGTTGCTTAAAATATTTTTTTTCCAGCAAGAACTCATCTATGTGGTCTTATTAAACTCTCCAGTATCTTCCCAACTATATAAGTTAAACTAATAGGTCTATAATTACTTGGTAAAGATTTTGACCCCTTTTTACATATTGGCACCACATTGGCCTTACGCCAATCCAGTGGTATTATGTCAGCCATTAAAGAGTTCCTTAAAATTAGAAAAAATGGCTTTGAAATGACAGAGCTCAATTCTTTAAGGACCTGTGGGTGTATGCCATCCAGTCCAGGTGCTTTATTCACTTTAATTCTTTATAAATATTTTTGGATCATATCAATTGTGAGCCAATGTGGATCATCTAGAACTGTGTCAATACAATGCCCATTATGGACAAGAGCTCCACCATGCTCCTTTGTATTGGTTGCATTGATGAACAAACACTTTAATTCTTTGTCACATTGAGAGCAAGTATTTTGCATATTTTTTATTTTCATACAAATGGTACCAATTCCACTGGTTGTTTGTAACATGGAAACCTTCTTATCTGCCATAGCCTTACCCCATCATTCCCCATTCCACCCACCAATAAGTACCGACCCCTGTCTGATCTGTCTACCCAGTTATCTAATTCTCCCTCCCCCCCCTCAGTCCTAGTCTAAATACTCCTCCAGCCTTCCCATAAACCACTCCCCCAGCACAGCAGAACACCTTCCATTTAGGTGCAGACGATCTCTAGTATATAGGTTGAACCCCAAACACACACACACACACACACACACACACACACACACACACAGAGTATATAATAGACTCTATCCCCCCCCCCCATAGTCACCTGAGCCCAACACAGCAATTTGCACGAGATCAGATGCTCTCTGCATCTCACTGGCTCCTACTATTGTCATTCACAGCCAGTGAGGGTGTGGGTTTGGGGCAGAGCCGACCCATGCTCTGTGAGTCTTAGACACACACAGGCAGCTCGGTAGTGACCATGCATGAGTGCCCCCAGAGTAAGCTGCTTGCTCTAGGGACACTCAGCAAGGAGGGGCCAGAAGCGCCAGAAGAGGAGGATCGGGGCTGCTCTGTGCAAAACCATTACATAGAGCAGGTAAGTGTTTATTTTTTTAATTAAAAATGAACCTTTAGAATTACACTAAGTGGCACAATATGATTTTCCTAAACTGGAAGGCAAATTATAAAGTAAATCTTAATTCAAAGCTTTTTTCATTTTACATACTAAACGGTTAAAGTAGCCATCAGTCTTTTTAGAGTCTGTGTTGTTTCATTAGGGCGCTTTCATACTGGTAGATGCATATTTTCAGCCCAGAATGCACATTCTTGCTGGCAGAGCAAGCACAAGATCCTGTGTAAAATACATGCCTAAAGTAACCAGAATAAACGCATATAATTCTTCCAATAACTTCACAAACGTACGTGTACATGGAGCCAAATACAGGGCAGTCTTAGAGAAAAAAACCTGTTAGAGTCTGAAAAAGACTAGAGAGTGGGGTGGAGGTTCACCTTCCAGCAAGACAGTCTCTAGTCTTTTGCAGACTCTAACAGGTTTTTCCTAAGACTGCCCTGTATTTGGCTCCATCCATCTTCCCATCAACTCTTACAAGCTTCTCTATCACTGCTGCAGAAAAACATCCCCACAACATGATGCTGCCACCACCATGTTTCACGGTAGGGATGGTGTGTTCAGCGTTACGTGCAGTTTTAGTTTTCCACCACACATAGCATTTTGCATTTAGGCCAAAAAGTTAAATTGTGTTCTCATCTAACCAGAGCACCTTCTTCCACATGTTTTCTGTCTCCCCCACATAGCTTCTTGCAACCTGCAAACGGGCTTCTTATGGCTTTCTTCTTGCCACTCTTCCATAAAGGCCAGATTTGTGGAGTACACAACTAGTAGTTGTCCTGTGGATCGATTCTCCCACCTGAGCAGTGGATCTCTGCAGCTCCTCCGGAGATAGCATGGGCCTCTTGGCTGCTTCTGATTAATGCTCTCCTTGCCTGGCCTGTTGGTTTAAGTGGATGGCCATGTCTTGGTAGGTTTGCAGTTCAATCCATAATCCAAAAATGGAAACAGTATGGAACAGTGGTCCATGAGATGTTTAAAACTTGGTATATTTTTCCATAACCTAACCCTGCTTTAAACTTCTCCACAACTTTATCCCTGCCACGTCTAGTGTGTGATTCTTGGCCTTCGTGATACTATTTGTTCACGAATGTTCTCTAACAAACCTGAAGACTGCACAGAACAGCTGATTTATACTGAGATCAAATTACACACTGGACTCTTTTTACTAATTAGGCGACTTCTGAAGGCAATTGTTTCCTCTAGATTTTAGTTAGGGGTAATAGAGTAAAGGGAGCTGAAAACAAATGCACACCACATTTTTCAGATATTTGTAAAATTTTGAAAACCATTTATCATTTCCTTTCCACTTCACAATTATATGCCACTTTATGTTGATCACATAAAATCTCAATAAAATACATTTACGTTTTTGGTTGCAACATGAAAAAAATGTGGAAAATTTCAAGGGGTAGGAACTCTCTTTCAAGGCACTGTGTATACACCAGAGTGACAAAGGATGGTGATAGCCTGAAGGGAACCTTCCTGTCAGTACTGGTTGTCCAGCATCTTTCCTCTGTTCGAGAGCAATGGTGGATACATATCTCCAAGCCATTATATCCATGCGTTTACATCTATTAGTTTAAGGGTCCATATGTTCCGGTAACAGTCCTAATATATGGTGGTGGTGCACTCGTTTTAGTGAAGACACATGGTGTCTTCACATATACCAGGACTTTGGGACTATTTTCTACATTTCTCCTTATTTGGGACTTTGTGTTTTCCATACACTTTTCCTTTATATATGAACACATCTGTAATCAATGATGGTTTAAAGCGGCAATTTATTTATGGTTATTACAACAATTGTGTGAATCTCCCTAGCTAGCCAAGACACAACCAAAAATATAAAATCGGACAGGGTCTCCAATCCCTCATCACTATATCCAAAACTAGAAAACACAATTTTTTCTTAAAAGTTTGGAGTTTATAAACTTCTATGCTGCAACATCAGTGTGATGATGCAGCTGTACCACATCAGCTCCATCACTGAGAACAGTGCGATCACATGACCACCAATCACTCAGTTCTTGGTCTGCTCAGAGCAGAGAGCAATGACTGTCACTCACTGGACACACAAGGAAGTACGACAACTGAAATGTTAAAGGATTTAACACGCACATTTTCTTTAAGACCACAGATAAACTAAGGTTTGGCAATTAATAACAGAAAACAGCTTAGTAATACAAAGGCAGTTTTGTCAAGTGCAGTAAACCAATAATGAATTGATGATCTGACTATTATACTGCAACCTGACTGTCTGCAATGACTTCCTGTACCATAGAACAATACAAAGTTAAGATTTTTCAGAAAAGCAGTTTAAAGTGCTGTAATTCTTCAGGGAACAAATCCACATACATATAACTGAGGAAGTTAACAGGGAATAGTTAAAAGTCTATGAGAAAGAGGAAAAAAAAAAATTTCAGCACATATTGTAGTTAATGTATATGTCGTTCACATTTTACATGTTTGTTTCCCAATATTCTTACTCTATTAACCACTTGCCTACCAGGCACCTATACCCCCTTATTTACCAGGCCAATTTTCAGCGCTGCCGCATTTTGATTGACAATTGCGCAGTCATACAACATTGTACCCATATGAAATTTTGATCATTTTTTTCTCACAAATAGAGCTTTCTTTTGGTGGTATTTAATCGCCACTGGGCGCTTTACTTTTTGCGCTATAAATTAAAAAAGTGCAAAAAATTTGAAAAAAAAAAAAAGTTTGTTTCTATTATAAAATTTTTCAAACAGGTAATTTTTCTCCTTCACTGATGTGCGTTGATGAGGCAGCACTGATGGGCACTGATAGGCGGCACTAAAGGGCACTGATAGGCAGTACTAATGAGGTGGCACGGATAGGCGGCACTAATATGCAGCACGGATAGGCGGCACTGATAGGCGACACTGATGATGGGTACTGATAGGCGGCACTGATAGGCGACACTGATGATGGGTACTGATAGGCGGCACTGATAGGCGACACTGATGATGGGTACTGATAGGCGGCACTGATAGGCGACACTGATGATGGGTACTGATAGGCGGCACTGATAGGCGACACTGATGATGGGTACTGATAGGCGGCACTGATAGGCGACACTGATGATGGGTACTGATAGGCGGCACTGATAGGCGACACTGATGATGGGTACTGATAGGCGGCACTGATAGGCGACACTGATGATGGGTACTGATAGGCGGCACTGATAGGTGACACTGATGATGGGTACTGATAGGCGGCACTGATAGGTGACACTGATGATGGGTACTGATAGGCGGCACTGACTGGCACAACCGCTGGGCACTGACGGGCGGCACTGACTGGCACAACCGCTGGGCACTGACGGGCGGCACTGACTGGCACAACCGCTGGGCACTGACGGGCGGCACTGACTGGCACAACCGCTGGGCACTGACGGGCGGCACTGACTGGCACAACCGCTGGGCACTGACGGGCGGCACTGACTGGCACAACCGCTGGGCACTGACGGGCGGCACTGACTGGCACAACCGCTGGGCACTGACGGGCGGCACTGACTGGCACAACCGCTGGGCACTGACGGGCGGCACTGACTGGCACAACCGCTGGGCACTGACGGGCGGCACTGACTGGCACAACCGCTGGGCACTGACGGGCGGCACTGACTGGCACAACCGCTGGGCACTGACGGGCGGCACCGACGAGCGGCACTGACTGGCACAACCGCTGGGCACTGACGGGCAGCACCGACGGGTGGCACAGGTGGGTGCACTGCTGGGTGGCACAGGTGGGTGCACTGCTGGGTGGCACAGGTGGGTGCACTGCTGGGTGGCACAGGTGGGCGGAGCTAGTGGGCGCACTGCTGGGCACAGGTGGGCGGAACTTGTGGGTGGCACTGCTGGGCACCGATCATCAGGGCACTGATCATCAGTGCATAAATAACCTGATGATCGGTGCCGATCCTCGCTCTGACAACTGCCGGTTCTCGGCAGTACTTTCCTCACGATCTGACAGCGTGAGGAAAGTGCAGCCGAGAACCGGCACTTGCATTTCCCTGTGATCAGCGTGTCATTGGACACCGCTGATCATGTGGTAAAAGGCCGGTATGATTGGCCTTTTACCACATCACGTGATCAGCTGTGTCCGTAGGACACAGCGATCACGGAGATCGCCGGGTGCGCGCCCCCTGGGAGGACGTCATGTGACGTCCACCCAGAACTGGCCGGCCGCAGTGCAGCCGTCATTCGGCTATCTGCGGTCGGCAACTAGTTAAACTTGAGACTTAAGTTTCTAGAGGGATTCACACAACAGTTATTCAACCTCCTTTCTACTAAGGGTTCACTCAGACTGCCTGCAAGCTACATTTTCTGTATAAGCATGCGGTCATTGGTTTTTATTTGCAGCAAGCTATGACAAAGGGGTTGGGTGATACAATTTTCAGCTCATTGCACAGTTGACTTTTTACTTTATATTTTAAAATTTCATTGACGTGTCACTTCATTCAGGTCTCTGAACAGCAGCATGGTGTACTGCTGTGTAGCAACATGGAACCATCCAGTGTGCTGGCGTAAAAAGCTACATATTGGCATTTTACTGCAGCTCATTGCAACTTCTAGCTGATTTGTAGTGTGAGCAGCACATATAAAAAAAGTTAGCGAATGCTATATACAGTTTATGCAACAATGACAGCGGGCATATCAATTAGTAAAGAAAATTGTTTGGACCAGCCTGGCCTTAACTAACTATATAAAGTAATAGCACTTTAACCACCTCCCGTCCGGCCATTGTATATAAACGGCCAGACAGTGGTACTGCAGGGTTGGGTGGCCGTTTATAATTTTTAAACATTTTTTTTACATTTTTATTTTATTTAGATTATTAATTTTTTTTTTTTTTTTTTACATACTGTCACCCTACCAGTGCCCGCTGTGTCCTCCGGACACCGATCGGACGAGACCTCTGTACGAGGTCCCGATCATGTGATCGCTGATTGGCCAGTGATCACATGCAAAGTAGTAAGCAAGATGTCACTTGTGACATCATTGCTTACTACGTGTGAAATCTGTGAATGATCACAGAGGTCACATGGTACAAGGCTATACACAACAGCCTTGTACCATGTGACAAGCTGTGACCAATCACAGCTCACTCAGTAGTTCTCAATGGCTGCAAGAATGCAGACAGAGAGAGAAAGAGAAATTATTGTTTTTACATCCTATATGGGTGTAAAAGCAATCAGTGTAAAAAAAAAAAAATCTTCATCACCCCCCACAAGTAGTACAGTGTCACCATGGTGACACTGTACTGGTAGGGTGACAGTTTGTAAAAAAAAAAAAAATTAAAAAAACTAAATAAAATAAAAATGTAAAAAAAAAATGTTTAAAAATTGTAATTTTTGGTTATAAACTAACTTGGCTTTTTTTTTACTAAAAAGATAATGGAATAAATTTTGACAGGGGTTTATGATGAAATATTTGTAAAATTTTATAAGAAAAACACTTTTCAAAATTTTTGGAATTTTTCATTT
The DNA here is from genome assembly GCF_062004578.1 of Staurois parvus. Lineage (NCBI taxonomy): Eukaryota > Metazoa > Chordata > Amphibia > Anura > Ranidae > Staurois > Staurois parvus. The sequence continues at coordinate 8,217,911 of NW_028317801.1, read as the reverse complement.
ACATAGCAAAAAAAATAAAAACCCCAACTGTGAATAAATACCACCAAAATAAAGGTTTATCTGTCTCAAAAAAATGGTAAAACATTTATATGGGTACAGTGTTGCATGACTGCGCAATTGTCAAAGTGTGATAGCGCTGAAAGCTGAAAATTGCCCTGGACAGGAAGGGGGTAAAAGTGTCCGGACAGGAAGTGGTCAACCACCTAAGAACCAGGCCTATTCTGATACTTTCTTTACATCAAAATCAGCATGCTTTTACTAGAAAATTTCTTAAAACCCCTAAACATTATTTATATATATATATATATATATATATATATATATATATATATATATATATATATATATATATATATATATATATATATATTTCCATGCAGAGGCCGTAGCGAATAAAATGGAGGGTGTTCCAATTTTTGTATATTTATGCAAAGTTTTTTTTAAACGCATTTTTAACTACACTAATAAATTTTAATGTGCAAAAACATAATACCGAATTGTTTGCCAAGATATAAAAGATGTTACGCCAAATAGATACCCAACATCCCGCACTTAAAAATTGCGCATGCTCTTGGAATGATGCCAAACTGTGGTACGTAAAAACGTTCACACTAGCGTGTGCAGGTGGCAGAGAGGCGGTTTTTTTTTGCGGGGCGTTTGCGGAGTGGTAACACCATTTAAACTTCATTATAGTTGTTTGCGGGGCGTTTTTAACGCTTGCCAAACGCCTAGCAACCGCCGTTAAACCACGCATGCGGCGTTTGCCGAGCATTAAATGCTCGGCAAATGCTGGACCAATGCTTGCCAAACGCTATAGGGGAGTTTGGCAAGCGTTGGTAAAACAGTCAAGTGTGAACGAGCCCTAATTGTAGCTCCCACTTTTATGTTCGTGGCGATATCCCACATATCTCACATAAACGTGAAAAAAAAAAAAAAAACTAAAAAAAAAAGTAATAGACAACATTTTCAGGCACCCCCATGATGCAATCACAGCTTACATACAGACACCTGTTTTGGCCTTTGTACTCAAGCATGGTGGGACAGGGGTGCCTGAAAATTTTGTCTATTTTACTTTTTTTTTTCACATTTACTGCTAGCACAAAGTGTAAGCATCCTTTGTGATAGCAATTAGCAGTGACAGGTCCTCTTTATGGAGAGATCTGGGGTCTATTAAACCTCAGATCTCTCCTCTGCCCTTAAAAGCATCTGATCACATCAAGATTTGCTTTTGACAAGTCAAAAATGACTTGTTTACATGCTGGGGAAACCGAAATGATGAAATACTAGTTTCTGGATTCTCATACCACAGAGATGACCGGGGAAGATCTGGTCCCCAATCACCTCTATAGTAAGCTGGCAGAACTTCCAGCTTAAGTCCCAGGCTCCCCAGTAAGACGCGAGAGCACAGCGAGACATCAGAGAACAGGAACACCCCTCCACTGCCTGTAAAAGCAATCCAACAGCTTTTTAGCCGCTAGGATTGCTTTTACAAAAAATAGCATCACTGGCTCTAAAAAAAAACAATACTGGAATGATGCCTGTAGCTGCAGGCATTATTTCGGTATACCAATTTAAACCGACAATGTAAATGTGAATTAGCCGGACTTTAAGCGGTTACAGAATATGTAAGCCCAACATTTCATATTCCTGATACGTGACTGCTGTACCATGTACTTGTTGGAAAAAGTATCCTGTTCTCTTTGCATTGCTTCCTTTCTGTGAAATCCCTGCATGAAAGTAAAAAAAAAAAAAAAACCTGAGTGCTGTTCCCCTAGCAGCCCCTTCCCCCTATACTCACTGGATCCAATCCAGCGATGTGCATGAAAGCAGCAGCACCCCCCGGGTTTCTCCCTTCTCATTAGCGGAGACACAGCCTATGGTTCTTGATGCTGTCAATTACAGCCAGTGAGCAGGGATCGAGGAGTGCGGCCAAGCTGCACTCAGTCTTATGGAGAACAAGCAGCTTGCTGTGGGGGGCCCAAGTGGAGGAGGATCAAGGCTGCTCCGTGTAAAGCCATTGCACAAAGCAGGTAAGTATAACATGTGGATCTCAGCCTTACCTGAGAAACCACTGAACGATCCCGGCGTTGGGCATAGAGATAAGTGAAGGAAAGATGGCCTCCACTCATCTCTGTGCCCTTGGAGGACCGGAGCAATGTCAATTCCGGTTCCAGCGCCTTTAAACAAGGCCATTTTTTTGTTTTGTTTTTAAAAAGCACTATGCACTATTCAATGCTTTTTTTGATCTAATGCTTTACATTGTAGAGGAGAGATGTGGGGTCTTATTGACCCCATATCTATCCATAAAGAGGACCTGTCACTAATTATTTCTATCACAAGGGATACATGCATTCCTTGTGATAGGAATAAAATTGATTACATTTTTTTTTTTTTTTTTTTTTTTTAAAAAGAAAGTGTAAACAAATTAAAAAAAAAAAAAAAGTTTAAAATACCCATGTCCCCCCATACTCGCATGTAGTGAACGCATACATAGGCCATGCCCACATATGTAAATGGTGTTCAAAGTACATGCGAGGTATTACCACGAACGTCAGAGCAAGAACAATTCTAGCAGTAGACCTCCTTGGTGTAACATCGTCTTTCATATTTTACAAAAACATTGGGATATATTGTGTTTCTTTTTTTTAATCAGTGTATTATTTTCCCACTGGGCAATTTACAGGAGCTGTTTTTGGCTTCTGCTGTCTTTTTCTACGGCCAGTAAACTCCCCAGAATGTTATCCTATGCATACATAGGCTTTAATCAGCATTTTTTGGCAGGGGCGTTTTCTGGCTGAGAACACAAAAAAAAAAAAAAAATAAAACTAGTGGGTTTCAAGAGGAGTTCTTTAGATATAAAAACCGCTAACACTGAAAAACGCTGCAAAATGCTGAAAACACTTAAGAATGTGGCTATGTGGCATTTTAGCATTTTTGAGCCTGAAGCTTTTGTGGGTGTAAAGTTTCGCTAAAAACACAAACGTTGAAAATGCTAATTGTTAAGTAGCATTCTACAGCTAACACTACTGGCATTTTTAGAACATCCAGTGTGCATGAGGCCTTAAGAACAGGAGTCCAAAAAAATGTATTTAATAAATGTATATGTGGAGTTGCGTGCAAATGAGCCTTAGTATGAACCAAATATTTCAGTACTGATTTTTTAGGCTATGACCTTAACTCGCAGCATAGCATTTTGGATTCTTTCATAATTTTTGCTCTCTCAAAGTAGAGCCATTGACTATAACTCACTACAGGAAAAGGGGGTTTCGGGCTGTCAACCCTAAAAACTATGTTGCAGTGGTTCCCTACCCAGCTTTCCAAAGCTATCAGTCCACTGTCCTGAGTAATATCAGCTTTGTATAGGGGGATATCACTACCTACTAACACACAAGACAAAAGAAAGACAAGATACTACATGTATGATGCCCCCTATTAGGCCAAGGAAACACATATGTCATTCTGGCTACAGATGCCTTTTTCCTTCACTGTGAGCCTGGAGTTTCCTGTGTAGGTAAGCAGAGCCACTCACTCAAGAGCTGTCCTGGAAGAGGATCAGGGAAACTAATATTTCGCAGCTTGCCAGTCCTTAGATGTGGAGGCTGTCATTCTTTTTCAAGTGAAGTACAAATTCTGCAAGTATAGAAAATACCTGTTGATTCTGCCAGAAATCTGGTGTCCTTTTAATCTGTGCACTGAACTGAAATTTCAAATAATTCATGATTTCCCAGGTCACAAATCATTAGGAAAACCTCATCTGGAATATGCAGTTCAATGTTGGGCAGCAACACACAAACAGAATATTGGGGAACTGGAGAAAGTACAGAGAAGGGCAAACAAACTGATAAGAGGCATGGAGGAGCTCAGCTATCAGGAAGGATTAGAGGAACTGAATTTATTCTCTTGAGAAGAGGAGATTAAGGGGAAATATGATCAACATGTATAAATACATCAGTGGTTCATATAGTGAACTTGGTGTAGAGCTATTCACCCTGAGGTCATCACAGAGGACAAGGGGGCACTCTTTACGTCTGGAGGAAAAGAAATGTAATCTCCAAACACGGAAAGGTTTCTTCACAGTGAGAGCTGTGAAAATGTGGAATAGACTCCCTCAAGAGTTGGTTCTGGCCAGCTCAGTGGATTGCTTTAAAAAAGGCCTGGATTCTTTCTTAGATACACAGAATATAACTGGATACTAACATTTATAGGAGAAGTTGATCCAGGGAATATCCGATTGCCTCTCGAGGGATCAGGAAGGATTTTTTCCCCTGCAGGAGCAAATTAGATTATGCTTTGCTGGGTTTTTTGCTTTCCTTTGGATCAACTGTGGGTATAGGATAACTTTTTTTGATGGTTGAACTGGAGGGACTTTTGTATTTGTAGTTCAAAGAAGCTACATAGTTGAAAAATGGCAAAGAAGACCTGCACCCTATGTTATGGGGATGGGAAAATGGGGAGGTATCTGTAGTATAAATCAGAAGAGCAGCCTAGAGATACTTGAGATACAGTATAGTGAGTGAGCATGTTCACCCTAGGACAAAAGTGTTGCTGGCAGGATCACCAGATTAAAAAAAAACAAAAAAACAAAAACCCAAAAATCTAAGAACTGGTAAGGTGTAAAACAAAATTTTCCTTCTTGGGTTTATATATCCTTGGAGGGGGAGGGAGGGATGTAGAATTTACCATTCTTGATTGATTTTTACATTTAGAAATCGCAACTCCTTACAAAAAAAAAAAAGAAATATACTGTATGTAAGAGAGCTTGCCATTCAAAGTCAAAACTAAACATATCCCAAGCATGAGGAAGGTACACAGCAAAATAACTTCACAACAATCTACATAGCTATCCACCTCTTTCATGAACACATACAAACAACACACACAAATCAATATAATAAAAGAAATTGCAGGGTGTGAACCAAACTGACTGTACAAAGTGGGGTAGGAGTACTGAACAAAAACTCTGATAATGCTGCTTTCCAAAAGTAAACTGACAGTTTCAAGGCATCAGCACTATTGTCTATAAGAAAACATCTAACGTGCCCTTAAAATAACATAAGTGCCAACACATCTGTAAACCAAACACAAATAGCTAAATTGTAAGCAGGCTTTGGAAGAATACAGACAGAACAATATCCTGCAAATTCAGGTAAGGCCTTGTTCACACCATATATGCAGAAACACTGATGGAAAAGTTACCTTCGCTATTTTTTTTTCTTTTTAGGGCCCCCCAGGTGGGTTATGCCATAATGTGGTAGCATGCACAGCATATTAGCACATCATGACAGACATACTATGTCAAACTGTGCCCTCCAGGGCTGCAGTGTGATCGATCCAGCGGGGCACCAGCACTGCCATCTTAGCTTGGTCTTCCTTCAGGGTTCCATGCCTTTGGCTTGGCTGCGACAAGGTCGCTCCCGCACATGTGCATGGGAGTCATATCCCCGCAGCACAGGCCTGGGATTATTAATATTCGCTGAACTGCACATGCGCAGCTCAATGTACATGACAGCTGATAGGCTTTAAGTCCACAACAATATAAACGGGACCTGGTCTCTCAAGGGAAGGTTTTAACCTCTATCAGTTTTATTTGCTGTGTCCCATAGCCAACACAGGAAGTGAGAGAAAACCTCTCCAAAGTGAGGGAACCCTGCTTGTTACGAGTAATAGTGTGCCCTTTGGAAGATCTCTCTACTATGGTTTTTTTGACAACCCCAAAGTTGGAATTTTCTTTCATTCTCAGATAATGGTAAGACAGAGGAAAAATCTCCCCAATGGGAACACAGACAGCAATAAGAACCTGACAGGCATCCTAATCCCACTCCATTCAAAGCTTGGCTCAAAACACAAACTGCCTGGGTAGAATACTTAACCTGGTGAGCAACGTGTACTATACAGTGTGATGTTGGGGGATTATTAGCTCTGGGGTAGTAGAAATTTTAGTGAGATCCTAATAAAATTTGTTTTGGGGATTGTCGACCTACTTTTATTAAACACAGAAGTAAAAGTTCAAAAGAAAATATGCCCACGCAGGGATTTCCATCATCAAAACAAGTAGAACACAAATAATGCTCCCTCTTCAGCAGTGCTGCTGCTCTTTTCACTGGTTTCTTGGACCATCTCACCCAGCTCTCCTGGCTCACACAGCCTTTGATTACAGCACCCTGCTGCACGGGCCCACTCCCTCACCTCTCAATAAGGGATATCCTAGAACCCAGGCTTATTCCTCTGAAATCATAGATTCCTGCAGTCCCCTGGACTCACCTGGGTGTCCTGACTTTGCTAGACTCTTTAGCTACCTGTGGATAAAGAATGTTCGCCTCCATCATAGGTTCGCAGCCTCTCAAGAAGAGTACCTCTTCTAAAACTGGCCATGCATTATACAATTTTCCTTTAGAATGACCAAAACCATATAATGGGAGGTTAAACCTAAACACTTTCAGTTGTATGCAATCAGGCAGGCCTTTGCACTACATAGTTGAAGGTAAATCTAAAGACAACTGAATAATGCATGGTCAGCTTAACAGCGGTCCAAAAAACATGTCTCCCGACAGGAGTACACCTATATCCATAATGGAGCACACGCCTGTTTCCTAAAGCAGCCCCAAGCTATTTCCAGGCCTTGTTTCTAATGAAACTGCATATCTGTGCACACTCAGTCTACAGGCCTCAAGTAAGATCTGGACACAGGATTGAAGGCTTCATCCTACTCAAGACTCTTTAAAGCCTTTTGTACTAGGGACCCTGAACCAGGAATACAAAACCCAGAGAAAACTGAAAACACAGTCTCCTCCAACCAGACAACACTCTGCAGCCCCAGAAACTGTGAGAACCCTTTGAGTCTTCTGTCTATACTCAAAAATTGGCAGGGCCTAGCACTGACACAACAGGAATAAGCGTTGTCCGTGTGGTCATGGTACAGGGAATATTGGTATACTCTTCCTGTCATTCATCAACTCTTATGGCCACTAAACAGTAGGTGTGAGCAAGACCAGGCTTAGTTCAACAGGACTTTGGCATGTCATGGGAAAACTACATGAACCATAACTGCAGAACAAAGATTGCTGGCCATGTCCAATATAGCAGTATCAAACCCTTCCATTCACCTGCCATCCAACGTCCAAAACCTGGCAAAGCATATTGTGAACAACTGCACCTTCCTTAGATGTATAATATAAGGCTCCCACATACAAGGGTTTTTTTTTCACACAGCAAAGCCTCTCCACAGCACACCAGCCATGCTAAATACAGTACTTTCGATTTTTATTTGCCCAGATGCTGGGATTGCCATTTTGGGACCATAGTATTTTTACCCATTTTGTAGGTTTACTATTTTATCTACGGCCAATAATAAAGGTTAATGCACATGGACATTTGTAGGTATTTCATATGCTTAGTATAATTTCCCACAGAGCCACAGGTGCTGCTTACAGCCTGCCGTACAAGTGAATGGCTGTACAACACCATATTCTAAACTCCGATGCTTTCTGGCATCATGTTTACTGGTGCATACATGAAAGTCATTTCCTAAAAGCAGACATTTTCATTGAACATGGGGGGGAGGGGTGTTGCTTGGAACACAGAATATGAGATCGCTGAAGGGGGAGGGGCTTAGACAGCATACAGAATATGAGAGCACGAGAGGGAGTGTCTTGGATAGCATTGGGCACATAAGTACTAGGGGGAGGGGCTTAGCATATTCATTTAGAGAGCAAAATAAGCAGGCTATTGACAAAATAAGCTATTGTGATAAACCATGTGAACTCTCCTGGCTTTTAACTATTTCAATTCTGTGGTTGCCAGTTTGCTTTAACCACTAGCCTACAGTGCACTTATACCCCCTTCCTGCCCAGGCCAATTTCCAGCTTTCAGCGCTGTCACATTTTGAATGACAATTGCGCGGTCATGCAACACTGTACCCATATCAAATTTTTATCATTTTTTTGAGACAGATAGAGCTTTCTTTTGGTGGTATTTAATCACCTCTGGGATTTTTATTTTTTCTTAAACAAACCAAAAACCACTGAAAATGTTGAAAAAAAATAAAGTTTTTTCTTAGTTTTTGTTATGCAATTTTGTAAATAAGTGATTTTTCTCCTTCACTGATGTGCGCTAATGAGGCTGCAGTGATGGGCACTGATGGACACTGATAGGTGGCACTGGTAGGTTGCATTGATGGGCATTGACAGGCATCACTGATGGGCACTGAAAGGCAGCACTGATACATGACACTGATAGGCGGCACTGACAGGCACTGATGCACACTGATAGGCGACACTGATTGGCAGCACTGATAGGTGGCACTGACAGGTGACATTGAAAGGCAGCTCAGATGGGCACTGATATGTGGCATTGATGTGCACTGGTATGCACAGATATGTGGCATTGATGTGGCACTGATGGTCACTGACAGGTGGCACTTCTGGGGCCACACTGATCATCAGTGCCCTGATGATCAGTGTACATGTCCCCTCCGCAGAAAGCCGATTACCGGCTCTCCGCTTGAGCTGTCAGCGTGACAGCTCGGGAAAAGAGAAATGCAGATAACCGGCATTTCCTTGTTTACATGTGATCAGCTGTGATTGGACACAGCTGATCACATGACCAAGCCGACATCTTCGGCTCTTTCCGTGATCCGCTGTGTCCGAGGGACACAGCGTACTGGCGATCGCCGCGCTGCGCACTCCCTGAGCCGCGCATGTGCAGTGACAATAGTAGGACGTCATATGACATCCTATCTGAATGAGAGAACCACCTTGCGCCCATCATTGTACTATAGGGCGGGCAGAAGATGGTTAAAGGGTAACTCCACTTTTGTTGAGAGAGAAAACATTCTCCTCTGGGTGATCTATGTACATTGCAGAGATTTTAACAAACTTTGTTGCAGATCCCTACCTTTTGTTATTCTGAAGAAAGAGCTGTTTGTCTGTGTCCATGTGGAAAGTGAATCTAATGGGAGTGATTCTATAATTATCAATCAACTGCTGCACCTGCAGGGCTCTAATGAGGAAACTGCAGGAACTGCATCCCCTTAGACACAAATTCCTATTTGGAATAACTCACCGAAAATGACATTTTTGTTGCAGGAGATGCCTGAAATCTGACTTGTATCTGTGCACACTTCTGGGAAACTCAGTGAGCCAATCACACTGCAATGGCGCGATTCCTAGACCTTTGCAGAAATATTGTGTGACATTAAAAATTTTAACCACCACTATTTTATTCTCTAGGGTGTCGGCTTTCAGAAAACATGTTTGGGGGGGGTGTAATCTTCAGGCCTAACATTTTTTAAATGTGTGCAAAAACAGCTCTGGCAGCAAAAGGGTTAAAGTATTACCTAAACCCACAACCAGAAAATCAGCCTGTATATGCAGTAAAGCATGCTCGTTATACTCACTCTGGAACCTAAGGGGTTAATCCTCTTTATTGTGTAAAAAGGCAGTTTGATCCTCTCTTTTCCTCCACTTCCTATCTGCTGATAAAACAGACTGAACCGTAGGCACCTTGCACATGCTCAGTTTGGTGTGCATTTCTAGAGGGTTTTTTTTTTTCTTGGGAGAATGCATGTGATCAGCACAGAGCCAATCAGCACTGGTCGGACAGAGGTCAGGGGTCCTGCATCCTCCGAGCAGAAAGAAAACTCCTCTTACAAGCTTTAACTAGTGCTGGGCTGGACATTGATAGAAGCCACAAGACTGCTCTAACTTCTGATGAGAAAAAGGTATTTAGCAGTTTATTTTTACTAAAATAATTGCATTTCCATGTTGTGTGTACTGTGGGAGACCAGATATAGTGGATGCAGGGTTCTGGGTTAAGTGAACCATTAAATCTTCTGGGCCCTCAGATATATGATCACAGACAACACATGTGGGCATACAGGAGCTCAGCTAATTTGCATACTAGATCTGAGCAATCTCTAGCATCATCAGCAGTAATCCCATTCAAGTACACAGGCCTAAACCTATAAGTATTTACAGAAGCATCTAAAAAAGTTGTTTGGCAGTGACACGCCTCAGACGTTACATTAGATTTAAGGACTAGCTTCTAATAATGCCCTTTAATTGACAACTCTACAGCATCCAAGCAGCACAATAATTCGCACTAAAATAATACACCTGTGATAACATGTGTACACTAGCTGCTCTATCACTGTCATCTGAGCAGATGATTAGCAAACAACACTACAGCCAGATGGTGATCAATGACAACTGGAAGGCAATAACTTATTACAGACACGCAGCATTTGCCAAAAAAGATTATATGTTACATGTACCACGTGAGCCAAGTAGTATCAACCATCCTGAAGTACAGAAGCTTGCAGTGGGTAAAACTATGATGAAAGAAAATCTACCGAGAATAATTTGAACATGCTCAGTAGAATAAAGTTGCCAGAGAAAGAAAAATTGCAGCAAGGATAATTTTCAGAAAACAAGGCGATGAACGGTAGCATAGATTAATAAATTGCCATTCTCATAGAGGTGTTCATTACTGATCTTCTGAAAAAAGCTAACTGTCTGGCTTTCCCTGACTTTTAGTTTCAAATCACTAACCTGAAACATAAAAGCAGATGAAGCCAAAACTGACAGGCATACTAGTATTTTAGAAGTAAGCTAGAAAGATTCTTCCTGCAAAGAAAATACTTTGCTGTCCACGCTGCTGAAATTCATTGTTTTGAAGATAAGCGTGCTGAAAAATCTTTTGCGTCTGTCACTTCCAGGAGGCTCAGATGACTGCATACCCTGCTGTGCTCTGTAGTTTCCCAAGCTGAGCCCTTCATTATTACAGGACACAGTAGTGATGTAGGGGTTAGTGGGGGACCAGGTGTCCAATACATCCCAGGGGTGTGGACATTTTTGAAAAAAAAACTACTTGGCCAGGGATTAAATTGATGTCCCAATCTACTTGTCCCTCATGACAATCTACTTGTCCAGATAGAAAAAATTTTTTTTAACCAAAACCGTATTTAAATCTGCTTTAGGTAATATCTGGGTAAAAACAAAAAGGGGCTTTATGGCGACTTAAACATTTAATATTTTGAACATTCCGCTGTATATCTCCTCCTCCTCCCCTCCCTGTCTCAGCACAGCACCCGGGGACTAGCACGGAGGGCAGAGACCTTGCTGTGTAATGAGCACTGATTGGGTGCTCGTCAGGGAAGAGGAGTGCCCGGCTTATCCTTTATCCATTTAGCTGCCAGCTGTTTTTGCATTATTTGCATACGTTTCAAAAATAATTTTAGGTCTGAAGATTACACAAAACCCCCAAACATATATTTTCTGAAAGCAGACACCTTAGAGACTAAAATTGCGGTAGTTCCAATTTTTTATGTCACACAATATTATCACAAAGGTCTAGGAAAAACAAAATTTCAGTACAAAATACACTTACGCTAATTTTAAGGCACAAAAATCAATAAATTATCCAATTTTCTTGTAAAATATAATAGATGAAGTTGCATCGAGTAAATAGATACCCAACATGTCAAAACTTAAATTTGTGTGCACTCGTGAAATGGCAACTTTAGGACCCTATATTTTCTATAGGTGGCACTTTAAAAGCCCCTTATAGGTCATCAGTATAGTGTTACGGAGGAGGTCTAGTGCTAGAATTATTGCTCTTATTCTGGCGTGTGCAGCGATATGTAATGTGTATCGCAATCAACGCTTTTATGTGTAGGCGCCCGAGTGTGTGCTTTTACATTTGTGCGTGAGTATATGTGGGAGTGGGGGGCCTTGAAAAATTTGGGGGGGGTATATACCTGGTGTAACTTCCATTAAAAAATTTTTTTTTTTTTTTAAATCACATAGGGGACAAAAAGCCCCCTATGTGATGATTTTTTTAGTAACAGGTTCTCTTTTTGGAGACACCCAGGGTCTAAAAGACCATGCATGTCTCCCCTGTGCTCCACTGAATCTAATGCAGTGCACATCACATTCTTTCCTGGCCTCAATGAACGGGCATGTGTTAAAAGGGTACCCGGAAGTGACGTCACATCACTTCCAGGGCAGGAGAAGGGGAGGGGAGTGGATGTATCTGCTCTCCTCCCTCCCCTATACCACATTCCGCCAGTGCCCATTGAGCCAGGCCCGCAGATGGGCAAGCAGAGCCCGGGACATACACCAGGCAGATGGGAGAGGCTGACTCTGGGCTGTGTGGAAGAAATCAAGGCAGCGTTGCCGCCCAAATGCTTCCACCATACAGGTGAGCCCTGCTGCTTGACCGCAGCAGGACTAAAGGCAAAAAAAAAAAAAAAACTACCTGGAGCACCCGAAAGTACATGTCTCGGGCATCGGGTGATAGGAATTGCACATCCCTGCATCCACAAGTATGCTGGATGCTGCAGGTTCATTAGCAAGTTCATCTCTAAAGTTTGGCAGTGCTGGCGGCAGGACAGGCAAGTATTGTTTTCTTTGTAGAAAAGACTTTTCAAAATGCCCAAGTCATATTCAGGAAATAAGCATTTTCAAGAGGGGAGTTCAGCAGTGGTAGCCAATTTACTGTAAGTACAAGTTCCCCTTGAATTGAACTATTTTATACCTTAACAAGATAGCATGAATAAATCCCTGACACATCACGAAAGAGCAACTGTATCATTTACTAGAAAAGTTGTATTTTTCACCATTCAGAGTTCAGACTCCCATCCAGCAACTGTCTAGGCCGAAACGGTATCAGTTTGCAGGAAACCTATTCTGTCTCCTTTCCCCAGTTATCACACTGCAAACACTAACTTTGTAGCTGGTCAAAAGGTGAGAGTCTGCAGAAGGTGGCTGGCCTGTTTTGGATATTTGTTAAAACAGTAAAGAACTGCACATGCATCAGTATATACATGATTACGTCATCTCTGAGCCAGAACCTCAGTCTATGTAGATGCAGAACCCAGGTAAAATCTGAACAAAGATGGAACTGGCCTTTTTTTAAAGAAAAGCAGATGAAAGCATTTAATGGGGAGACTGATCTCTGCAAGAGCAAATACCTGCAATAAGTTAATTAGCATTAATACAATGGATATGAAAAAAATATACCAGCTGATGTTTCTATTTTTTTCTTACTTTTATAGAGAACTATAGCAGATGTAAAATAAATGGAAAATATGTACACTGTATTGCCAAAAGTATTGGGACCCCCCTCCAAATTATTGGATTCAGATGTTCCAATCACCTCCATGGTCACAGATCAAGCACCTAGGCATGCAGACTGCTTCTACAAACATTTGCAAGAATGGGTCGGTCTCACGAGCTCAGTGAATTCAAGCGTGGTACCGTGATACATTGCAACCTGTGCAATAAGTCCATCCGTGACATTTCCTTGCTACTAAATATTCCACAGGTCAACTGTTAGTGGTATTACAACAAAGTGGAAGCAACTGGGAACAGCAGCAACTCAGCCATGAAGTGGTAAACAACGTAAAATGACAGAGCAGAGTCAACGAATGCTGAAGTGCACAGTGTGCAAAATTCACTGTCTGCAGAGTCAATATGCTAAAGATCTCCAAACTTCGAGTGGCCTTCAGATTAGCACAACAGAGAGAGCATCATGAAATGGGTTTCCATGGCAGAGCAGCTGCATCCAAGCCTTACACCACCAAGTGCAATGCAAAGAATCGAATGCAGTGGTGTAAAGCACGCCACCACTGGACTTCAAAGCAGTGGAGATGTGTTCTCTGGAGTGCCCAATCGCGTTTCTCTGTCTGGTAATCCAATGGACATGTCTGGGTTTGGCGGTTGCCAAGAGAATGGTACTTGCCTGACTGCATTGTGCCAAGTGTAAAGTTTGGTGGGGGGGGGGGGGATTATGGTGAGGGATTGTTTTTCAGGGGTTGGGCTTGGCCCCTTAGTTCCAGTGAAGGGAACTCTTAAGGCATCAGCATACAAAGACATTTTGAACAGTTTCATGCTGCAAACTTTGTGGGAACAGTTTGCGGATGGCCCCTTCCAGTTCCAACATGACTGCACACCAGTGCACAAAGCAAGGTCCATAAACACATGGATGAGCGAATTTGGGGTGGAGGAACTTGACTGGCCTGCACCTCAACCCGACAGAATGCCTTTGGAATGAATTAGAGCAGAGACTGCGAGCCAGGCCTTCCCGTCCGACATCAGTGCCTGACCTCACAAATGTGCGTCTGGAAGAATGGTCAGACATTCCCATAGACACACTCCTAAATTTTGTGGACAGCCTTCCCAGAAGTTGAAGCGGTTATAGCTGAAAGGGGGGGCCAACTCGATACTGAACCCTACGGACTAAGCCTAGGATGCCATTAAAGTTCATGTATGTGTAAAGGCAAACGTCCCAACACTTTTGGCAATATAAATATAGCTATATAACAGGAAGTATGTGTTGCTGTATGTTTAGTAAGAAAAAATAGGGGTACCATAGGTACAATACAGAGAATATAGGAGTGCTGTGGGTGATGAGGATATAATACAGGGAAAAAGGGAGCAACATAGGTGATCAAAAGTACAATACACAGCATATGGGGCTGCTGTATTTGACAAAGATATAATACAGGGAGCAGGTGGGTGCTGTAGGTATAATACAGGGAGTAGGGGGTAATAGGTGGCATAATATAAGGAATATGTGGGTGCTGTAGGTATAATGGGGGTGTTGTGGATGATCAGGAGTATAATACATAGAACATAGGGGTAACATGTGGTATAATACAATGAGCATGGGGGCAATGAGGGTAAAATATATGGAATGCGGGTGATGAGCAGTATAACAAAGGAAATACAGGTGTGCTGTAAGTGACAAGCCTAGAATACAGGGAATATGGGGGTTCTGTAGGAGATGAGGACATAATAAAGGGAATAGAGGGGTGCAGTAAGTGATGAGCAGTATATGGGATTATGTACAGAGAGTATGGGGGGTGATAAGAGAATACAGAGAATATGGGGGGGGGGGGGTGGATGAGGGGGATAATACAGGGAATATGGGGGGTGATGAGGGAAATAATACAGGGTGCTTTGGGTAGAATACAAGGAGTATGGGGGTGATGTGGGTATAATACAGAGTATATTGGGGTTCTCTCTCGATACACAAGAACTACAGGGAGTATGGGTGTTCTGTAGGTACAATAAAGAATATGTGGGGGTGTTGTAGGTATAGCACATGGAGTACGCGGGTGAAGATGGTATAATACAGGAAATAAAGGGGGTGCAGTAGGTAAAGTACATGGAGTATGGGGGTGATGAGGATATAAAACAGGAAACATAGGGGTGCAGTAGATAAAGTACATGGAATATGAGGATGAGAGTATATTACAGGGAATATAGGGGTGCAGTACGTACAGTACATGGAGTATGGGGGTAATGAGTGTATAATACAGGGAATATAGGGGTGCAGTAGATGTAGTACATGGAATATTTTTATTATTATACAGTATTTATAAAGCGCCAATAGTTCGCTCAGCGCTGTACATTACAAGGAATATGAGCGTAATATCCAGGGAATATAGAGGTGCAGTAGATATAGTACATGGAGTATGGGGGTATAATCCAGGGAATATAGGGGAGCAATAGGTATAATGCATGGGGTATAATCCAGGGAATATAAGGGTGCAGTAGGTATAGTACATGGAGTATGAGGGTGAGGAGGATATAATACTGGGAGTATGAGAGTGATGAGTGTATAAATACAGGGAATATGGGGTACAGTAGGTATAGTACATGAAGTATGAGGGGAATATAGGGATGCATAGATAAAGTACATGGCATATGGGGGCGATGAGGACATAATACAGGAAACATAGGGTTGCAGTAGATAATGTACATGGAGTATGAGGGTGAAGAGTGTATAATACAGGGAATACAGGGGTGCAGTATAGTACATGGAATATGAGTGTGATGAGGGTATAATCCAGGGAATATAAGGCTGCAGTAGGTGTAATACATGGAGTATGGGGATACAATCAAGGGAATATAGGGGTGCAGTAGGTAAAGTACTAGGAATATGAGGGTGAAAAGGGTATATTGCAGGGAATATAGGAGCACAGTATGTATAGTACATGGAGTATGGGTGTGATGAGGGTATAATACAGGGAATATAGGGGTACAGTGCATGGAATGAGGGTATATTACAGGGAATATAGGGGTGCAGTATAGTACATGGAGTATGGGGGTATAATACAGGGAATATAGGGGTGCAGTAGATATAATACATGGAGTATAGGGGTAAAATCAAAGGAATACAGGAGTGCAGTAGGTATAGTACATGGAGTATGAGGGTATAATACAGGGAATATAGGGGTGCAGTCTAGTATACGGAGTATGGGGGTATAATATAGGGAATAGGGGTGCAGTAGGTATAGTACATGGAATATGAGGGTATAATACAGGGACTATAGGGGTATAGTACATAGAGTATGGACATATAAATCAGCGAATATAGGAGTGCAGAAGGTATAGAACATGGAGTATGGGGGTATAATCCAGAGAATATAGGGGTGCGGTAGTTATAGTACATGTAGTATGGGGGTATAATATAGGGGTGCAGTAGGTATAGTACATGGATTATGAGAGTATAATACAGGAACTATAGGGGTGCAGCTGTTAAAGTGCATGGAGTATGAGGGTATAATATAGGGGTGCAGTAGGTATAGTACATGGAGTATGGGGGTATAATATAGGGAATAGGGGTACAGTAGGTATAGTACATGGAATATGAGGGTATAATACAGGGAATATAGGGGTATAGTACATAGAGTATGGACGTATAAATCAGGGAATATAGGGGTGCAGTAAGCATAGCACATGGAATATAAGGGTATAATACAGGGAATATAGGGGTGCAGAAGGTATAGTACATGGAGTATGGGGGTATAATACAGTGAATATAGGGGTGCAGTAGGTATAGTACATAAAAGGGTATAATACCGGGAATATAGGGGTGCAGTAGATATAATACATGGAGTTTAAGGGTATAATACAGGGAATATAGGGGTGCAGTAGGTATAGTACACGGAGAATGCGGGTATAATCCAGGGAATATAGGGGTGCAATAGGTATAGTACATAAAATAGGGTATAATCCAGGGAATATAGGGGTGTAGTAGGTATAGTACATGGAGTATAATCCAGGAAATATAGGGGTGCAGTAGGTATAGTACATGGAATGAGGGTATATTACAGGGAATATAGGAGTGCAGTAGGTATAGTACATGGAGTATGAGGGTATAATACAGGGAATATAGGGGTGCAGTATAGTATATGGAGTATGGGGGTATAATACAGGGAATATAGGGGTGCAGTAGGTATAGCACATGGAGTATGGGGGTATAATATAGGGAATAGGGGTGCAGTAGGTAAAGTACACAAAATACGGGGGTATAATATTGGGTTGCAGTAGGTAAAGTATACAAAATATGGGGGTGTAATATGGGGGTTCAGTAGGTAAAGCACATGGAGTATGGGGTATATTATAGGGGTGCAGTAGGTAAAGTACATGGAGTATGGGGTATATTATAGGGGTGCAGTAGGTAAAGTACATGGGGTATATTATAGGGGTGCAGTAGGTAAAGTACATGGGGTATATTATAGGGGTGCAATAGGTAAAGTACATGGGGTATATTATAGGGGTGCAATAGGTAAAGTACATGGGGTATATTATAGGGGTGCAATAGGTAAAGTACATGGGGTATATTATAGGGGTGCAATAGGTAAAGTACATGGGGTATATTATAGGGGTGCAGTAGGTAAAGTACATGGGGTATATTATAGGGGTGCAGTAGGTAAAGTACATGGGGTATATTATAGGGGTGCAGTAGGTAAAGTACATGGGGTATATTATAGGGGTGCAGTAGGTAAAGTACATGGAGTATGGGGGTATAATATAGGGGTAAAGTACATGGAGTATCTTATAGGGGTGCAGTAGGTAAAGTACATGGAGTATGGGGGTCTATTATAGGGGTGCAGTAGGTAAAGTACATGGAGTATGGGGTATATTATAGGGGTGCAGTAGGTACAGTACATGGAGTATATTATAGGGGTGCAGTAGGTAAAGTACATGGAGTATGGGGTATATTATAGGGGTGCAGTAGGTAAAGTACATGGAGTATGGGGTATATTATAGGGGTGCAGTAGGTAAAGTACATGGAGTATGGGGGTCTATTATAGGGGTGCAGTAGGTAAAGTACATGGAGTATGGGGTATATTATAGGGGTGCAGTAGGTAAAGTACATGGAGTATGGGGGTCTATTATAGGGGTGCAGTAGGTAAAGTACATGGAGTATGGGGTATATTATAGGGGTGCAGTAGGTAAAGTACATGGAGTATGGGGTATATTATAGGGGTGCAGTAGGTAAAGTACATGGAGTATGGGGGTCTATTATAGGGGTGCAGTAGGTAAAGTACATGGAGCATGGGGGTATAATATAGGAGTGCAGTAGGTAAAGTAAATGGAGTATGAGGTATATTATAGGGGTGCAGTAGCAGGGAGGGTAGAGTAGGGTGAGGTAGCTGTGGGTGAAGATAGGAGGCGGTCAGTAGTCAGTCTGGTGGTCATGGTGTTGATGTGGGCCTCTCACCTGCCCGTGCTGGACTCCAGTTCAGGGCCTGCTCTGACTCTCCGGCCTCCCCTCTCGGTCTCCCTCCCGGGCTGAGCGGAGTGGTGGCGGCTGTCAGGCGGGGAGGGCGGGAGAGGAGGGGGAGGGACGCTCCGTGTGACGGGCCGCTCAGATATTAGACAGCACACAGCGCGATGTATCGACGAGTCCGGGTAGGGGAGTGCCCAGCGTACAATACCTCAGGGTTCGGGTGTCCGGGAACAGAGCGGGTCAAGCAGCCGAACACCCGCGGGTAACACAATTTCTCTATCCAGTGAAGAGGTGGAGGATAGAAAAAAACGAGACAGTCTCACTTCCTGTACCCGCCGGAAGTCCCGCCTCCGCTGTCTCCACCTATTGGCCGTATTCAGGAGGGTCGGAAACGCAGATGGCTGGAGCGCAGTGCGCCTGACGCAGGGAACCGCCGCTGACGTCACGGGGAAGTCCGGCGGCGCTGAGTGGGCGGTGTCTGGCTGCGGCAGGGAACCTCTCTGTGCTGTGTCTGCCCTCCTAGCAACAGATGATACAGGGGGCGGAGCTTGTATATTAGATCTCCGCTCCTTATCTCCTGTGTCTCGCTTTGGTGACACCGTTTCAATTTTCGCGCCCGCCCACCGTCTGCCGTCCATGAGCCTTTTGCCCCGCCCATCTTTTCCTTTCATAGAACTTTTGCTGTGTCCCGGTGTCAGACCTGTGACGTCATTGGAGTGGTCGGAGCTGGTAGAGCCTCGTGTCTCTAGTGAGTTACTTTGGATGTGTCCTCCCCCAGACAGTGAGGAGGCCAGATCGGTACCTTGTGCGCACACGTGCTTGCTGATGAAGGCCTCGTTCATGTGGGCTGTTTGGCCTGTTAGGCCCCATTCACTCCTAAGCACCACATTCACACAGTTTATTTTCGCACATTTTTTGGTGATATTTTTGCACAACAGCTAAGGGCAGCCTATTTGCTTGAATGCACAATAAACGCACCAAAAGAAGCTCCCACACCTTTTCAGGAGGTGAGTTTTGGGCGTTTTTTTTTTTTACCAATGCGTATTGTAACATGTAGAGCTTCCCCCGCAGTAGCCGCTGGTGAATATGGGTCCTACGTTCTGCCATGACACTAAACTCCTTGGTCCCCACTGACACACTTGGTCATATACTAAAGCCGTCTACACCTGTGGGCTTAAGGGTTAGCAGTCTACCACCCTTTCAGAATACACAGGAATAAGGTCACAAACAGTTAGCAGTAAATCAATTGAATATATTATGGCAACTCAAAGCAACACGGTATAAATCGGTAAACAGAATTGTAGAAACATAAAGACACTACGGTCAATGACCCGCTAACTGGTACGCAAAGGCTATAGCAACTTTAAGATTAACTAAGGCAGGTCCAACTAGAGTCTTTGTAGTGGCATCAACTAACAAAAGGTAAACAGATACTTGTACACATGACTGTAACGCCTATGGCGTGTGGGTGTTTGAGACTCCAGTGAATCGGATTCCCCATGAACGTGACTGAAAGTTCCTAGCGCCTGATATCCAATGCTGCCCTTCTTTCGGTAGGGCCCTTCTTTAGGTGGTGCAATGTCCCTTTACAAGTGTTAGTAGAGAACAGAGGCACAGCTGCTAAGTAGAATTAGTCTCCATTTGGGCTAACAGAGTGTGATGGGTGGTTAGGACATGTAGGTCAGCTTACCATATCCTGGCAGGTGACTAATCAGATCCCAATGGCTATGCGATCAGCAGTTCTGAAGAACAGGCTGCAGTCTCTCAGATCGTGAAGATGAAGCAAGTCTCTCACAACTCAGTCTATGAAGGCAGCTCTAGCAGCCTCATGTGCAGGTTTATCCCCTATTCCTAATGTGTGTGAACAGGCACAGCAACAGGTCCTCTTAGCTCCTCTCTAATGGCTTTTAGAATACACAGGAATAAGGTTACAAAAAGCTTATCAGTAAATCAATCTAATATGGCAACACGGTATAAATTGGCAAACAGAGAATTATAGAGCTATAAAAGCACTCTGGTCAATGACGTGCTAACTGGTACTCAAAGGCTATAGCAACTTTAAGATTAACTATGACAGATGCAATTAGAGTCTTTGTAATGGCATCAACTAGCAAAAGGTAAACAGATCCTTGTGCACATGCATGTAATGCCTATGGCGTGTGGGTGTTTGAGATTCCAGTGAATCGGATACCCTCTGAACATGACTGAAAGTTCCTAGTGCCTGATATCCAATGCTGCCCTTCTTTTGGTAGGGCCCTTCTTTAGGTGGTACACTGACCCTTTACGAGTGTTAGTAGACAACAGAGGCACAGCTGCTAAGTAGAATTAGTCTCTGTTTGGGCTAACAGTGTGATGGGTGGTTAGGACATGTAGTTCAGCTCACCACTTCCTGGCAGGTGACTAAACAGATCCCAATGGCTAGGCAATCAGCAGTTCTGAAGAATAGACCGCAGTCTCTCAGCTCAGATCCTGAAGATGCAGCAACTCTCTCAACTCAGTCTATGAAGGCAGCTCTAGTAGCCTCCTGCAGGTACATCCCCTATTCCTGATGTGTGTGATCAGGCACAGCAACAGGTCCTCTTAGCTCCTCTCTAATAGCTTTGGTCCCTCAGATGTGAGGCACTGATCCACTCTCTTCCTTAGACTGCCTCCATCTGGAACAATTTGGGAAAACAGTGAAACTTTTCCGGGTGCAAAGATTTGTAGGAATTTAAGTCCTTAGCCTGTTTGCCTCCATTAACAAGTATGGTGCAGCACCCCTTTGTGAACCACATTCCCTAAATCCACTACGGCACAGCAAGTCCTCTCTTTCATGCTCCAGTTGGCTCAAAGTCTTCTGCTCACTGGTTGGCTCAGCTCTCTGCCAGGAGGGGCAGGGGAGGAGCAAGGGCGGTTTCACACAGAGCCTGCAGCACAGGCATGAGGAAGAAGAAAGAACAAGCACAAAAAGCAACACATATCCCTTTGTTATTACCGCCCCTTTTAGGAGCAAATCCCTTGGTCCATGGCATAGATCTCTGTAACTGTACTTTATTAGCAGTAATATACTGTAATAAACATTTTACCTGGCCTTTAAATTATTGCATTTGTTATTATGAAAAGCCATTATACAGGAAAAGTAGTGGTAAAGTCTGCTTAACCAATTGTTTTAGTATATTAATTCCTCGTGGTCCACCTAATTGGGGATATGGTAGAGTTGTGGCCTGTGCTTACATACATTGTGCTACATTGTGTCCCTCCTTCCTGTTTTAGGAAAGTTGGAGGTATGGTTACAATGGCAGCACTGTTCTCTACAGGACTGAGAAGCTTGCTGGAGGTCCCTGGGATTCCACGTGACCGGCCAGAAACAGGAGGGAAAAAAGGTATGTATACGGACAATTTTAAAAGGTTTTAAAATAATAAGAAAAAAAAGATCATTCTGAATTTTGGTAACAAACCAAAACAACATCTGCACAATAGAAAAATGTAACTTTTTTCACTAGATCAGATACCGTGGAATCCAGGTGTGCGTTCTTAAAAGCTCCTTTTCGATGATAGGATGATCTAAAAGCTGCATCAGTGAATAAAGGCATAAGATCTACAGTTCTTTTAAGTGTGGATCTTAAAGCAGTATTAAACCCAAAACCAAGAATTGAATATATTGCAGCTCCCCACTTAGATGTAGTGGCTGCATTAGTATTCTTTTATTTTTGTCTGGTGAATGGGGTGCAGGAAAACCGTGTTCCTATGCAGTTTCCCACGCCGATTCCAATTGCACTGCCATTGCGATCTGCAGCAGGTGTCAATGCAAAGTTAACACCTCAAACATTGGTCGCAAACACAATGTATTTGCCCGCACTGGTTCGTATGGTAAAAAAGTACACTATATTGCCAAAAGTATTGGGACACCTGCCTTTACAGATACATGAACATTAATGGCATCCCAGTCTTAGTCCATAGGGTTCAATATTGAGTTGGCCCACCCTTTGCAGCTATAACAGCTTCAACTCTTCTGAGAAGGCTGTCCACAAGGTTTAGGAGTGTGTCTATGGGAATGTTTGACCATTCTTCCAGAAGCGCATTTATGAGGTCAGGCACTGATGTCCAACGAGAAGGCCTGGCTCACAGTCTCCGCTCTAATTCATCCCAAAGGTGTTCTATCAGGTTGAGATCAGGACTTTGTGCAGACCAGTCAAGTTCCTCCACCCCAAACCTGCTCATCCATGTCTTTATGGACCTTGATTTGTGCACAGTCATGTTGGTACAGGAAGGGGCCATCCCCAAACTGTTCTCACAAATTTGGGAGCATAAAAATGTCTTGGTGTGCTGACGCCTTAAGAGTTCCCTTCACTGGAACTAAGGGGCCAAGCCCAACCCCCGAAAAACAACCCCCACACCATAATCCCCTCTTCACCAAACTTTTCTTCTGGCAAGCGCCAAACCCAGACACATCCATCAGATTGCCAAACAGAGAAGCGTGATTGGTCACTCCAGAGAACACGTCTCCACTGCTTTAAAGTCCAGTGGTGGCATGCTTTACACCACTGCATCTGACGCTTTGCATTGCACTTGGTGATGTAAGGCTTGGATGCAACTGCTAGGCTATGGAAACCCATTCCATGAAGCTCTCTATGCACTGTTGTTGCACTAATCTGAAGGCCACACCAAGTTTGGAGGTCTTTAGCTATTGACTCTGTAGACAGTTGGCAATTTCTGCTGTTTAAGCATGCTCTGACCCCGCTCTGTCATCTTATGTGGCCTACCACTTCGTGGCTGAGTTGCTGTTGTTCCCAGTTGCTTCCAATTTGTTATAATACCACTAACAGTTGACTGTGGAATATTTAGTAACAAGGAAATGTCACCGATGGACTTATTGCACAGGAGGCAATGTATCACGGTACCACACTTGAATTCACTGAGCTCCTGAGAGCGACTCATTCTTTCAAAAATGTTTGTAGGAGCAGTCTGCATGTCCAGGTGCTTGATTTTATACACCATGTTTTTGCAGCATGTCCCCTAAACGACTGACTTCTGTCAAGCAGCCGCACACTGACCAAAATTTGCCGGTGCCTGTAGAACTGGCCGTATTTCGATCTGACTATGGCTAGCTTGAGGCTCCATGCACACCCGCATTTTTTTTAAGCTAAAAAAAAATACTGGATAAAAGGCGCTGGTAATAGCGGTTTTTAGTAGCGTTTCGAAGCATTAAGGAACATTAGCATTTTTACAGTACACATAGAAAAAGCTAGAAAAAAGAGCTGTTAGTAGCGTTTAAGCAGCATTTAGTGTTTTTTTATGCTGGAAAACAGCTCCAAAAAACTCTACAAACACTATTTTGTTTTCTTCTCCTAGAAGCTGAAGATCCAAAAACACTAATAGCCTAAAGTAGTGTGCATAGACACATAGGATAACACTATTTAGCTTCTAGGAGCAGAAAAAAATGCTAACAGTTTCTAGGAGCTAAAAAAATGCTAGTGCGCATGGAACCTAAGTCCTCATGCACACTGAACTTTTTGATAATGCTGGTAATGTTAGCAGTGTAAAGTCACGTTAAAAACGTGCGTTTTTCAGCTTTTTTAGTGTTTTTGCATTAGCGTTTAGTGGCATTTTCCATGTTTATGTTTTTTAGTTTTTTTTTTACCCCAAAAATTTTTTTTTGGTCGAAAAAAGTCCAAAAACGCCACTTTGCAGCGTTTTTCTGTGTTTTTACAGCAAAAAAACTCCTCTAGAAACCCACTAGTCCTGGGTTTTTTTTCCTGACATAAAACATCCCTGCCAAAAAATGTTGATTACAGTCTATGTGTGCATGGGCACATAGGATAACATGCTGGGGGGTTTAATGGCTGTAGAAAAAAACATCAAAAGCCAAAAACAGCCGCTGTAAAAATGTCCAGTGTGCATGAGGACTAATGCAGGCCATAGACGTTGAAAACCAGCCGTTTTAAAAAAGAAAAATCGGTCGTTCAGACCGACGTTACCACCAATGGTAAAAAAAAATTGGCCAATTTTCGTCCTGTCTACGGCCGGCATTTAATTACTTCTGACCCTTGCAGAGAGCTCCGCTGTTATATTTGACATGAAAAAGTATTGCGGTTGCAACATTGTATCTATTTGTATCCATTTCGGATACAGATGTTTTTATTCGGATACAAATAGATACATTATTGCAACCGCAATACTTTTAATATAAAATATAATAGCGGACTGGAATTCTTCTTTTTCTTCTTCTTTCACTTCTTCTTTTTCTTCTTTTTTCTTCTTCTTGCAGGTCACGGCTCATGCGCAAATTTTTTATTGGTAAAACAATTGGCCGATTTGCCCATCATTGCCGGGAAAATCGGCCGATTTTTTTCCAACTTTACCGATAAAAAAAGCGCCAAAACCCTGAAAAACGGCCGACCAATTAACCCACTAACGGTGCGAAAAATCGGCCGATTTTCGCACTGTCTATGGCCTGCATTTATTTACTAAAGCTGGTTCACTCAGAATTTGTAGCAGCTGTGCATGGTAGCCAATCAGCTTCTAACCTCAGCTTGTTCAATTAAGTTATAGTAATAAAACCTGGAAGCTGATTGGCTTCTATGCAGAAGTGCACGGGATTCTGGGTGAGCCAGCTTTAGTAAATAAATCCTAAGGTGTCTCTGTTGCTTCTCCATTGAGAGACTTGATCACCAGGTGAAAATATAGGGGAAAAGCCTAAAAAAAGAAAACGAATGCATCCACCTCATTTAAGGACTGGTATGCTGCAATATATTTAATGTTTGCTTCTGGGTTCAATACATCTAATTATAATTTTATGATAGTTTCTCATTTAGCAGGTAAATTTGTATTTGTAATTAGCTACACCTAGCTCATTTTGGGTGTGTCTGATTGTAGATTACTGTTCTCACTACTAAAGATAGCCTACATTTATGAGTTGCGTTGTCCTGATTAGAGCACATTTCAGAGTATCCACAGGGCACACAAGGGGATGTGGGCAACAGGGGGAAATGTATGGTGCACAGGGAGGGTGATGGGCGCATCTGGACGGCAATTACTGAAGCTGAAAGCCAGTGGGATGCAGAGGAGAAGAAGCCAGCTTTCAACTGCTGCAGAGAGAGCCATACAAGGGATCTGTTCCAGTAATTGCCCCCCCCCTTTCCCCCACTGCCTTGCTGATCACCTTCCCTGCCCACATCCGGTGCACCCAGCTGCCTGGGCCCCATACAGGAGGACCAGTGGTACCCCATTATCTACGGCCCTGACCATATTCAGGTAACATGATCAGACCAGGCCCTGCTCTCCCGTTTTGATAGCTTGCGGGGGATCTACCCTCCCCGTCCCACTAGTTGCCAGATTTAAAGAAAACATGGCTGTGTAAGGCTCCGCCCACTCAGAAGTGACACTTATTCACTGTGAATGAGAAACTACAAGTCCCGACAGCCTTAGCGGCTGTTGGCTTGTAGATCTCAATGCACTACCACGGCGCTGTGATAGTTTGCTTCCTGTCAGTGTATCTGCTTGCCTGTACATCCCATGTGGGCAAGCAGATATACTGACAGGTCTTCAGGAGACCTGCATGGCACCAGAGATCTTCTGAATGCTGGTGCAAAGCTTTACAGGCTCCTGCAACAAAAAATAATAAATGAACATTTTTTACCTGCAAATAAAACATGCATTTATTATTTTTCGCATAGAGGTGAACTTATCCTTTAGCCCTTTCACTGCCAAGTCCATATAGCGTACGGACCAACAGCACTGCTTCTAGCTGGACCTGCATTCCAGCACTATTAAATGTGATGCCCCCTGCTGCCGCTTCTCTCCCTGTGTCCCCCCCCTCCACCTGCCTGTGCTAACAACTAAAGTGCCCCCCACCCCCCTATAACCTTTCCTCATACTGCCTTACCCTGCCTGCCCTGCTGCTTACTCCATCACCTTCAATACCGATTTCCCCCCCACTCGCAAACTGTGATCCTTCTGTTGGCTTTCCTCCTCTGCCTCTCCCGCTGACTTTCAGTGCTGCAGGGCAGCCACAGAGAGATCTGAATGCAAGCCCAGATGCCCCCCCCCCACCTCTCTTGTGTTGGGGTGCTCCTTCCTCCCTCCTCCTCCTTCTGCTGGCTGCAGCCGCTGACTAATTGCTGTCAGGTTGGAGGGTGGGCTTCCTTTCCTGAGGGGGGGGGGGGTGCGGGGGACTGGTAAACCTATTTACCAGCCCTCTTCTTTCCTCAATGAATATAGACAGCGATCAGTATGCCTCTGTATTCATTACTCACTGACAGATAATTAATTGTTTTTACTATCTGTCAGTATGTTAATGAAAAATAGTAAATACTATGTTTTCATTTTATGAATCAAATAGGAGTCTGTACAGACTCCTATCTCATTCATCTTCAGTGCAGCTCAGGCTACAGAGAAAGGGACTGTCTTTAGACCACAGATGTCGTCATGGGTCCACACAGGAAGCCTCTCCTTAAACCCATGCACAAACAAACCCTCCTAGAATTTGCCAGGGCCCATGCTGAAAAAGAAGACCACTGGGACTCTGTACTCTGGTGTGATTAGACCAAGATAAATGTTTTTGGAACTGCTGGCATCAAAACTGTATGGTGCCGTAAAGGTGAGGAGTACAAAGAAAAATGCATGGTGCCTACTCTGAAACATGGTGGTGGCAGTGTCCTTCTGTGGGACTGCATGAGTACTGCTGGTGTCGGGGAGCTGCATTTCATTTCATAAATTCACAGATGTACTGCTTTATATTGCAAGAGTATTGCTACCATCACTCCGTGCCCTTGGTCGTTGTGCACTTTTCCAACATGACAATGATCCAAAACACACATCTAAGGCCACTGTTGCATTTCTGAAGAACAGGGTGAAAGTGATTCAGTGGCCAAGTATGTCTCCTGAACTGAACCCAATCGAACACCTATGGGGAATTCTGAAGAGACAAATTGAGCATCATTCTCTATCCAGCATCCAGGCTCTAAAAGAGGTCGTTCTTGAAGAATGGAAAAAGATCGATGTTGCAATATGTCGTCAACTTGTTCATTCCATGCCTAGAAGACTTGATGCTGTCCTTACAAATCATGGGGGTCATACAAAATACTAGATGTAGTAGTTTTTGTTGTGGGGTGTATTCATTTTTGCATCAACTAATTTGAGTAAAACTGAAGATTTTGTAATCTAAGTTATATTATTAAACTTACTTTCATGTAATGAGCTAAACAAATGTTCTATAAAACTCAGTTTTGTCAAATTATGGAAATTGTTCTTGTGTTCATTGAGATAGTGATTAAAATTTTACTTATGTATGCTGAGCACTATTTTAAAAATGTATATATATATATATATATATATATATATATATTGTGGCAGTGCGGTGTCCTGCCACGGTCAAACTCCAGTTGAAAACCCTGGATTCTCAACCAGGCAGGTTGAGGGGCTCCAGAGAGTTAATGTATTGCAGAGGAAACTGACTTTTCGGTTTCCTCATTTATTTATTAAGTTTGTTTTGGGATCTGGAGCCTGGAGATTTCGAAGAGATCTGGGAGGGATGAAATCTCCAATCCGGGGTCCGGGTTTTGAGAACCCCCAGCACAGTGATTGCACAGGTGTGTGCAGGCCTTTTTATAGAGTCCTGACCATAGTTCTGGGCTCCACCCCAGCAGTTAGGAGTCAGGCGGACTCCACCCCGGCAGACAGGAAGTCTCTGCCTTGGAGTCAGGTGGGCTACACCTAGGAGAGGTGGCAGCCAAAAGCAGCAAGGGGCTGCTACAGAATAGCTGTGTGCTAAAGGTTCGCTGGGTGCCAAAAGAACCTTTTGGGAAGAGTCTGCAGGAGGCAGACTTAAAACTGCTTGCAAGCCAGGAGGCTGAATATTGTTTTGCTTGATGATGGATACCCCTGCGTGGGAAGAATTCTTGTTTATTTGAACTTTCTTGTAAATAAAATTGGCCAAAAAGGGCCTTTAACAGATGCGAGTTGCTGTGTTTTGAAGAAGAGCTCTACCACTTGAAGCGAGTTCCCACAATATATATATATATATATATATATATATTTTTTTATTATTATTATTTCAGGTACTTATATAATGCTGTCAATTTACGTAGTGCTTTACATATATATTATACATTCACATCAGTCCCTAACCCTCAAGGAGCTTACAGTCTAAGGTCCCTAACTCACATTCATACATACACATACTAAGGGCCAATTTGGACAGGATCCAATTCACCTACCAGCATGTCTTTGGAGTGTGAGAGGAAACTGGAGTACCTGGAGGAAACCCACGCAGGCACAGGGAGAACATGCAAACTCTAGGCAGGTGGTGCGGATTTGAACCAGCAACCTAATACTGCCAGGTGGAAGTGCTAACCATTTAGACACTGTGCTGCCTTTCACCACATGTGTGTAACAACCCATGCAATCCATAAATACAAAGGGGTACATTCATTAAAGGTTGCTGCATGCAATTTGAAGGTCACATGACTAATTTTTTTGGAAATATCACGAGACAATAAAAGAGTCAATTCATCTAAGTAAAATATTGAATGTGAGGTAAATACCGCCCATGTGTTAAAATAGTGAGATAACTAGTGCCAAAAATCAAATAAATCATCAAAGTGTTACCAAACCCACAGCAGTAAAATCAGTCTTTATATGCAGTAAAGCATGCTTGATATACTCACTGTGGAAGCTAAGGGGTTAATACTCAGCATTGTGTAAAAATGTTGTTTAATCCTGACTTCCTTCCCTTCTTCCAGTGTCCCCCCTCTTATTTCCTGATAGGACATATCGTGTGGAGTCAATCTGCACATGCTCAGTTTCGTGTGTATTGCTAGAAAGTTTTTTTTTTCTTAGGACAGTGCATGTGATCAGCACAGGGCCAATTAGCACTATCCAGACAGAGTTCAGGGGTTCTGCATCCTCCTACAGCAGAAAGAAAACTCCTTCTACAAGCTTTAACCAGTTCTCTGCTAAACACTGACAGCAGTCATAAGACCTCTCTAGCTACTGATGAGAAAAGGTATTTAGCAGTTTATATTTACTAAAATAATTGCACGTCCATGTTCTTTGTAATGTGGGAGATCAGATATAGTGAATGCAGGGTCATGGGTTTAGTAACACTTGAGTGCTGATTGATGCCCAGGTTTCACAGCTAATTGATACAGTAGTTGTTCAGCAGTTCAGGACAGGATTTTATGTGGTTTAGAAACGGTTCCGCATCTAATCCGCATATATGGGAGCTGGCACGTAAAGTCAATTCATTAAAAAAACACAGGTGTTCGTTATTAATCACCAGGTGTTTAATGGTATTTTAGAAATGTACAAAATGGCAACTAGAGGAACTCTGCACTGGCTAGAAAGTGAAAAGTATACAATGTATCAGTGTGAAAATGTTTTGAACTGAGCTCAGGAATGAAAATAAATTTTAACATTTCATCAGAAAGATAATTTATTGAATGAAAGCACACTAGAATGTTTTCATAGTTTCACAAAATTGCTATGTGCCTTCTGGTGCAGTGTTAGCCTGCAAAAAAAAATAGTGAAAAAACACCAAAAATAATGGACAGTTTAAGTGCTAAATATAAAAAAAAATTTTTTACTGAATTGACTACTTTTGCAATAAATACCACATGAGTTATTTTTTAACTCAAAAATTCATGTGGTATTTATCTCTTAGTGAACTGACCCCAAAGAAGCCAAAACACATTTCTTCAGAAATGAAGTTCTGTGTAACAAAATGGAATGACACAGGGAGAAAGTATTGAACACGCTAACTGAAATTTATTTAATCCTTTGTTGGTAATGACAGCTTTAAGTCGCCTCCTGTATAGAAAAACTATTCACATGCATTACTCAGGTGTGATTATGGCCCATTCTTCCACACAGTCATCAAATCTTGAAGGCTCCGTGGGCCTCTTCTATGAACTCTGTTCTTTCCATAAATTTGATTCAAGTCAGGTGATTGGCTGGGCCATTCTAGCAGCTTTATTTTCTTTCTTTGAAACCAGTTGAGAGTTTCCCTGGCTTTGTGTTTTGGATCATTGTCTTCCTGAAATGTCCCCCCTTGTTTCATCTTCATCATCCTGGTAGATGGCATCAGATTTTTATCTAGAATGTCTTGGTACATTTTTACATGCATCCTTCCTTCAATGATATGAAGTTTGCCAGGACCGTATGCTGAAAAGCAGCCCCACACCATGATGTTCCCACTTTCAAACGTCACTGTTGGTATGGTGTTTTTGGGGTGATGTGCAGTGCCATCTGACCTCCAAACATGGTGTGTATTATGGCATCCAAAAAGTTCAATTTTGTTCTCGTCTATATTCTCCCAGTATTTCACAGGCTTGTCTAAATGTCATGCAGCAAACTTTAAATAAGCGTCGACATGCTTTTTTTTCAGCAATGGAGTCTTGTGTGGTGAGCGCGAGTACAGGCCATGGCGGATGAGTGCATTACTTATTGTTTTCCTGGAAAAAAGTGTACCTGCTAATTCCAGGTCTTTCTGAAGCTCTCTACAAGTGGTCCCTGGCTCTTGGACAACTGTTTTGATTAATTCTTTTCACCTCTCTGTCAGAAATCTTGCGAAGAGCACCTGGTCGTGGCCGGTTTATGGTGAAATGATGTTCTTTCCACTTCCAGATTATGACCCCAACAGCGCTCACTGGAACATTCAGAGGTTTATAAATCTTTAGTAACCAATGCCATCAGTATGTTTTGCAACAATAAGGTTGCGAAGCTCATAAGAGAGCTCTTTGCTTTTACCCATCATGAGATGTTTCTTGTGTGACACCTTGATAATGAGACACCTTTTTTATAGGCCATCATTTGAGACTGAACCAGTTGATATGATTTTGCACCAACAAGGGGCAGGATTGCTTTCTAATTACTGATAGATTTCAACTGGTGTCTTATCTTTACATGCCTGTTTGCACCTCCCTTTCTACATGTGTTCAATGCTTTTTCCCTGTGTCATTTCATTTTTATTACACATAACTTCATTTCTGAACCTATTTGTTATGGTATCTTTGTATGTATGGATTGCATGGGTTGTTACCAACATGTGGTGAGTAATTCATGTCAATAGCACCTTTAGAAATATATTTAGCTATAGAAATGGTGACGTGTTCAATACTTATTTTACCCACTCTATAATATATTTAGTTAACAAAAATAAATACATTAAACTGTAAAAAAAAATGTAAAAAATATTAAAGCTACGTTTACACTAGTGCGGGCCGTGTGGCACATGTTTACGCAGGCACAGCAACCCTTTCATTTGAATGGGCTGCCGTGCTGCCGTTTCATGCAAAAAAAAGAATGGTATATGCAGCTTTTCCAAAATGCATCTGCAGGGAAATCACATGGTCTTTTGACCATGTGGTTTTCCCACACCCATGATCACACTGTGGGCTGAGATGCGTGGGGGTGCTATTCAGAATGAATGGCAGCCCTGAATGTCTCTCCAGAGCAGCTGTCTTCAGTCCCTTTCTCTGTTTAAAAAAAGAGACATTAGAGGTCTGTTTAGATCCCTGATGTCTCTCCAAAGCCCCCTCCCAACAAAAAAAGTAAAAAATTATTTAAAAAAATGTACTTCTACAAAATAAAAATAAAAAAACATGCATCTAAATCTCCCTTGCTTCTGAAGAATGATGGCATCATCACCCTGTTCACTGTCTATTACAACTTAAGGGGGCCATGTGCCAGGCGGCAAAAACGCAACATAACCGCACAACCCAAATTTAAACAAGGCCAAAGGCCTCATTCGCGTGCGGCATACTACAGCAAGGCCATGTTTAGCTGCACAGGGATGCACAGGTATTCTGTGCATCCTAATACAGGCAGTCCAATTGATGTAAATTGGGATTTAGTGGTTGCACAGGAATGCACAGGTGTTCCTTGCATTCCTGTGCAGGGAGTCCCATCCTTATCAATTGGGATGCAGTGGCTGCATCAAGACAGCCACTGCTCCTGACTTGCAGTTAAGCATGGCCCTCCATGGTCATATGCTTTAGAACAAGGCCTTAGTAGGAATTTAGCATGAATTTTGTAAGTTATGTTGTGGTTTTGTGTGCAAATAACTATTGTGGTGCCTAAAAAAAAAAAAAAACAGTAGCACATTTTCTTTCTTTTTTTATTCTGCTGGTCATGTGCTTTCAGAAAATATATGATTTGGGGGTTCTTTTACAAATTCTGAAAGTTGTAAGTGAAAAATGAACACCTCCAGATTGTTAGAGAAGTTTTTGTGTACGTTTTGATTTTCACCAATTTGCAAAAAGGTGCAATTTAAAA
Source organism: Staurois parvus (assembly GCF_062004578.1). Classification (NCBI taxonomy): domain Eukaryota; kingdom Metazoa; phylum Chordata; class Amphibia; order Anura; family Ranidae; genus Staurois; species Staurois parvus. Next base: position 8,185,133 of record NW_028317801.1, on the reverse strand, counting down.
CTGACAAATTGACAGGTTAAGCTTTTATATTTAGTAGGAATTTAGCAGGAATTTTGTAATATTTGTTGTGTTTTTATCTGCTAATAATGATTTTAGTGCATTTTCAGCTAAAATATTGGGGTGTGCAGCGCTATACAAATAAAACACACTGTCACAAGTATGACAAAATATGACAAAAAGTCCTATAAACTGAGTAATATACAGTCCAAGGTGATGTGATATCAGTCCAAAAAGGTATATTCCAGTGATGGAGTATGAATGACTTCAATCCAAATGGGTATATTCCAACATCCTAACATGAAGGTGTAGAAAAATTGCCCACTCACCGGAAGTGCAATTTAATATGCACATAGAAATTCCATGAAGCCGGAAGTCCCGTGAAGGTACAGCCTGATGATAAAGGTGCCCTCTGGTGGTAAATGGGGTGACGGCTGCCAGAGATGATGGTCTGGACCTATATCCCAAATTCTCCTGCCTGGGTGGACTCCTAGAATGCTGGGCTGAGATGTGAAGGCTCAGTGCCAGGTAATAGAGATGGAAATGCTCATGGTGTAGTATTATGAAATGTATTTATTAGGTAAAAATCATTATGATAAAATAATACACGTACAGGGTTAAAGTACCTATACAGATATAGTGTGAATGAGCTCTTTAAATGCACTGACCAGTGGGTAAAAAATGATGGCCACCGGACCTCCTGATCCGGTGGCGTAACGTCAAGGCATGCAGAGGCTCCTCCTAGACGCTCTTCGTGTAATAACACGTCTCCTGTAGGGGGATACTACACCATGAGCATTTCCATCTCTATTACCTGGCACTGAGCCTTCACATCTCAGCCCAGCATTCTAGAAGTTCACCCAGGCAGGAGAATTTGGGATATAGGTCCAGACCATCATCTCTGGCAGCCGTCACCCCATTTACCACCAGAGGGCACCTTTATCATCAGGCTGTACCTTCACGGGACTTCCGGCTTCATGGAATTTCTATGTTCATATTAAATTGCACTTCCGGTGAGTGGGCAATTTTTCTACACCTTCATGTTAGGATGTTGGAATATACCCATTTGGATTGAAGTCATTCATACTCAATCACTGGAATATACCTTTTTGGACTGATATCACATCACCTTGGACTGTATATTACTCAGTTTATAGGACTTTTTGTCATATTTTGTCCTACTTGTGACAGTGTGTTTTATTTGTATAGCGCTGCACACCCCATTTTTATGTCATATTCTTAGAAAGGTTTTGTGGTTCCTTTTTGTGCATCAGCAGCTTTACTTGGTGCGCTCGCTAACTCATACATTTATACATCAGCTAAAATATTGCTTTCATAAACATTTGCACAAATATCGCAGTCTTAAAAATCAGTAGCACCTTCTTTTTATTCTACTGCTCATGTGCTTACAGAAAATGTATGGTTTGGGGTCTTTTACAAACTCTGAAAGCTGTAAGGTAAAAATAAAAAAGCAATACAAAATTGCAAAAAATGGTTTGGCCAGCTGGGTTTAAAAGTTGAGTACAGGGCCTGGCAGTAAAGGGGTTAAAAAACATTTTGTTCTTAACATTCTTGCTTTGGAGTGATTGGACTTTCCTGAATGTAAACCACATTCACAGTTAGAAATTTGTTCATTCAAGAAAAATTTTCCATCCTACTCCTTCAAATTTCCTTGAATGAACATCGATTTGACCCCACTAACAATTAGAATATTGAGGTGTACTGCTATTTGTCTTCAGTAGTATCCCAATGTACATACACAGAGTAAACAAACACACATGTTCCTCGGCCCACCTTAACCCCTGTACGCCATGATCCGGTGCCATAAATTGGATTTGAATCTGACATTATCATTGGCTACACAGGGCTTATGTCATTGGGAGCTCGTCCTACCAGATCCTGATCAATAGTTCTTGACTATGAGCAAACCCCAAGCCTTTAGGATGTACAAGATAGTTGCACCATCCCCACGGCTTGGCCCCTCCTACTAACCTGAGACTGCCCAACCCAGAGGGGAGGGCCCATGATCAGTCCAGGAGTATATATAGGAGAGAGCACTCACAGTTCAGTTAGCTCTGATGAAGAAGGGACCCCCTTCGAAACGCGTCAGATATACTGAACACCCATTCCCTTGATGGGACTCACGCTATCTTCAAGTCCCTGTGAGGACTTACATGCCTGATATCATTCGCTGTTTGTGAGTATATTTTTTACAATTAATAAATTTTGGTTACTGAGGTAATGCGCAAGGTTGGTGCGCTTCTCGTTTTCATTTAATTCTGCAGTATTGATCGGGCTTCCCCAGCCTTGTTTTGGAGGCGAACAGCCCTTTATGCATTGGTGGACGATTTCTCCAGGCCTGGTTCCATCTATTCGCCACCTGTCTGAGTCCTAGAGCGCAGGAGAATTCGTCTTTGATCCCCACGCCTTTCCCAGGTGTCTTTATCTTTGGGGTTCTGGGGAGATAGCCAGGGCCGGGGAAGTGAACTGGCCTTTTCTCACAGTAGATCTTTAGGTTACTGGCTACCCACGCTCTCTGACTAGACTTACAGTCCCAATTTATATTCACAAGTGCAGTGGGTCGAACCCAAGCATTCTACCACCCAAGAATCCTGCCAAAGGCCCGCCTGCTCTGCTGCCATGTGCAGACAGTGTCAGCATTCACATTTAACCACTTCCCATCCGACCCATGTACATCAACGGCCGCAAGGGAGCAGTGCAGGAGCGGGTTGCCGTTCATAAATGGTGCCCGCCATTTTGAACTGTGTGCGCTCCCTGGGAGCGCATGGCACCGCGATCCGGTGCCCGCTGTGTCCGCAGGACACAGAGGAACACCGATCACTGTATGGGACCTCTGTGTGAGGTCCCGATCATGTGATCACTGATTGGCCAATCTGTGATCACATGAATAGTAGTAAGCAAGATGTCACTTTCTGACATCATTGCTTACTACATGTGAAATCTGTGAATGATCACAGAGATCACATGGTACAAGGCTATTCACAGCAGCCTTGTACCATGTGACAAGCTGTGACCAATCACAGCTCACACAGTATTTCTCAATGGCTGCAAGAATGCAGCCAGAGAGAAGGAGAAATGATTGCTTTTGCAGCCTTTATGGCTGCAAAAAAAAAAATTCTCATCACCCCTACAAGTACTACAGTGTCACTATGGTGACACTGTACTGCTAGGGTGACAGTATGTTGAAAAAAAAACATAAATAATAATATAAAAAATAAAATAAAAATGTAAAAAAAATTGTTTTGAAAAATTATAATTTTTGGTTATAAACTAGTTTGGGTTATTTTTTTTTACTAAAAAGATAATTGAATAAATGTTGGCTAAGATTTATGAAGAAAGATTATTTATTTGCAAAACTTTATAAGAAAAACACTTTTTTTCAACATTTTTGGACTTTTTCATTTATATAGCAAAAAAAAAAATAAAAATCCCAGTGGTGAATAAATACCAACAAAATAAAGTTTTATCTTTCTCAAAAAAATGCTAAAAAATTCATATGGGTACAGTGTTGCATGACCACACAATTGTCATTCAAATTGTGACAGCACTGAAAGCTGAAAATTGGCCTGAACAGGAAGGGGGTAAAAGTGTCCGGACATGAAGTAGTTAAATAACGGCAACATTCATATGTAAATAGTGGCTGGGATGTGCCATTCATATGTACATAGCGACCTCAATATGGCATTCATATGTATATTTTGCTCTGAAGGTGGTCAGTGTAAATTCCCCCTTACATTGGTGGCCAGTGCAGACATTTATTGGTTGTTAGTGTAATATCCCCCATTGCATTGTATGTCAGTGTAAATTTCCCTTTACATGGGTAGTAAGTGCTGAATTGCCCTTACACTTATGATCAGTGTAAATCCCCCTTACATTGGTCTTCAGTTTTAACCCCCCCTTACATTAATGGACAGTGTACAAATGTCACCTCCCATCCCCATCCAGCACTGCCATTGATCCCATTCCCCCCAAGCACTGCCATTGATCCCATTCCCCCAAGCACTGCCACTTATCCCATTTTTCCCACCACTGCCACTGATCCCATCCCCCCACCACTGCCACTGATCTCATCAACCCTCCTCCCAGCACTGCCACTGATCACACCCTCCTGCCCAGAGCTGCCATTGATCCCAGGAGTCCTAGGAGGTTTCTGTCTATTGGTAGGTCCCCTAACCTTCTCAGTCAATTGTGTGCAGGCATTGAGATGATGTGCTGTAACCTTCAGCAACCAATCAGTAAGACGTATTTAAGTGTTTTAACCTCTAGCAACCAATCAGTGAGTGGTAAGGATGTGCAGTAACCTCTAGTAACCAATGGGTGAGCAGTAATGATGTGCAGTAACCTCTAACAGCCAATCAGTGCGTGGTAATAATGTGCAATAACCTCTAGAAACCGACCAGTAATGATGTGCAGTAACCTCTAGCAGTCAATCAGTGAGCAGTAAGGATGTGCAGAAACCTCTAGCAACCATTCAGTGAGCAGTAATGATGTACAGTAACCTCTAGCAACCAATCAGCAAGCAGAAATCATGTGCTGTAACCTCTAGCAACTGATCAATGAGCCGTAATCTGTGCTAGCAACCAGTTAGTGGGCGGTAATGATATGCTGTAACCCCTGGCAATCAATTGCAATTGCTGCCTGATCTGCTGTAAACTGATTTTGAGCTGTTATTTATTGTATGTCTCAGAGCAGGTGAAGAGCAAAATTTCATGGGGGGGGGGGGGCCCAAGAAAATGTTTGCCCAGGGTCCAATCAGTATGAAAGATGGCCCTGCCCCTAATACTCACCTAAGCCCCCTCTCGATCCAGGGATGTGCACTGGAGTCTCGATAATCCTGGGACTCCCTCTTTACATTGGCCATTGGCTTCTGCTGCTGTCAATCACAGCCAGAGAGCCAATGAGAAGAGAGAGGGGACAGTATATGGACACATGGAGCAGTGGGTGCCCCCATAGCAAGCTGCTTGTTGTGGGGGTACCTGACAGGAGGGAGGGACCAGGAGTGCCAGTGGGGGACCCGAGAGAAGGAGAATCCGGACTGATCTGTGCAAAACCACTGCACACAGCAAGTAAGTATGATGTATTTGTTATTTTTTTTTTTACGTTTAAGACTTTAGCATCACTTTAAAACAATGCAACAACTGGTACGCGTTCCATACTATTAAAGCTCCTTTTCAGGCTATAAAATCTGACCCAACACGTCCTCTTTATAATCCACTCCAATTGTTACATATTAAACCTGGTAAGAAATTACATAGTATACTGAATCACAAGATCAGAGACCACAATCTTGGCTGCACAGTATCTGTACACAAACAGTATTTTCCTGGATTGCCAATTAACTTAATCTTGGTACACAGCAGCGAACTGCAATCTCCACATCAGGTATTTGGGGTGGAGCAGAAACAGCGTGGGTGAGAGTTTACTCTTCTTCATTTTTAGAAGAGGTTTTTGCAAGGGCCTACCCAACATGGAGGCTGACATCTTCTTTTTCTCTTTGTTATATTTGTAGAACTAGTTCTGGAGACATGGGTACCTGAAGGACAAGAGAAGGCACAGAATGTCTTTTGTTAAATATTTATGTGTCAGAAGACCAGCCAAGTTTTCTCCCCATTCGTCCTGATTATCAGACTCCTAGAAAGGAAGAAAGGTCAACTGCTAAAGTTTTCTACTTTTGACACGTATTTGTTGGTGGCATGAAAGGCTTGCATTTAGTATAAACATTAGGTGAAGCAAAATGAAAAAAAAAAATCAAAACACAGTATATGCCTAATATGAAATCATGAAATTATATTTAAAGTGACACTGAATTCTGATTTAATTAAAGAAAATTCTATTCAAGTATGTCTTAAGCCGGCCATAGATGCATCAAATGTTGGCCCTGCTTAACTGGCCAAGATTCGATCCATCTGCAGGTAGACTGGTTGTACTGAAGTCAATCTATCGACTTCAGAACAACCGGCCTGTAAGGTTGTTCGCGAGCAGGGGCGGACTGACAACTTATGGGGCCCCCGGGCAATAGGGGATCATGGTGCCCCTGTGTCCTTGCCCAAACTCAAAAAAGCCTATGAAAAAGGTACCAGGGGCATCTCATGGCGCCCCCTACTGACCCCGGGCCATTGGGCGGTACCCGAGTTTCCAAATGGTCAGTCCGCCCCTGTTTGTGAGTAATCACTGTCAGCGGCTATAGCCGCTAGCGGTGATCATTGTATTCTGCTGGCTGGGGATAGATTGATGAGGAGAGATTCCCTCATCAACACTGACTGTGTTGATGGGGGAACTGAGCAATTTTCTTTCCTGCAACCTGTGGTTGCAGGAAAAAAAATTGTATGGTGTATAGCCTGCTTTAACTCTAAAGCCTCATTCATACTGATCTGTACACCCGTGCAAAGGGCCGTCTTCAACCACCTGGGATTCACAGATGTTCCATGCAGGAGCGTGCAGACTGCCTGTTTAAATCAATGACAGGCAGCCAGGTGCCTGTCTGACCTGCGACATCCAAGTGGGTAAGATGCATGGATGAGGATGAAGACTAACTTTATTCTGTTCTGTGCGTCAGATCCACACGAATGTACACTCTGGCTGCCTGCACACCCCTGCACAGAACACCCGTACACCTTGGGTGGCTGAAGACAGCTCTTCGCATGGGTGTACAGATCGGTATGCCCATGTGAATGAGATCAAAAAGTACCTTCTATTGCTCTCAGCCTCTGTCAATGGACAAAGGAGAGGAGGGGTTGGAAACAACAGTGCAACTTCTTTGTAAGAGTTGCAGCTCTCATAATCACCAAATTGAAAGTATAGAAATAGCTATTCTATATGTCATCAATGAAAGTATAAATATTAAATAAAGTACAATACTTGATATACACCTCTTGAGACTTAAAGTGACACTAAACTGGTTTAATAAAGAAATCTATTCAAGTACGTATTAAAGAAAAAAAATCTACCTTCTATTGGTTTCTTATCTCAGCTTTCTCCTAATCTCCAAATTCCTTTTTTTGCTGCTGTGATCTGAATTTCTGTTTGGGGGTGGTTACATTCATTATGGTATGTAGGACCCTAGCCACCCTCTTTTGCCTGCTTGTAAAATGGACTAGGAACTATGGGCTATGGCATGTGTAGCATGCATAAAGTAGAGCACAAGACCACAACAAACGTAAACCGTTTGTTCCAAACAAATGGAAGTTAGGGGAAAAGGAGAGGTTCAGGAGCGCCCAGAGGTTATAAAGTCAATAGTAGTAAATCACTTATGCTCAACTTGGGTATTTCACTAAACAAAAATATTGCAGGCACCTTGTTGGATTAAAGACTGTGTTTAGAAATTAAAGTTACTTAGCCTTGTAAACAAGTATTACAAGTATATACTTCCCCTTGATCTCTCAGATTCAGAGTTGGTGCAAGGAATATGATTATCCCTTTATATCCTGGGCGGAAAATATTGTTATGACAATGATGACAATACCTAGGATTTTCTATGTTTTTCCCCATTGTTATTAGTCCAGTTCCCATATCCTTTTTACAAAAATGTCAGTCTACATTTCCTAATTATATATGGCAGGAAAATGAGCCAGGGTCCTTAGGAATATTATATACACACAGAAGAGTAATGGAGGTATGGGGCACCCAACATCCTTTACTACTATAAAGCCCTTAATCTACATCAACTAAAACACTGATGGCACCTGAAAAGTATGAAAAAGTGTCTACATAGCAAGTGTTATATCAAGATGTGATCTTTCTGCAGTAGTTATGAGCAACCTCATTTGGTAATACATTTAAGTTAACCACAGGGCTGTTGATAATGGGGGGTTCAGCTAGCAGCTGAGCTGAATTTTTATGGCCCCCCACCACCAGCTTCTCCCCTTGAGCTCTAAAGGCAGTTGACGGGGGCAACAGCTATGAATGCTGTTGCACTCAGCGGGCAGGCAGTAGTACCCATCAAATATGACTCATTCACCATGCGTTTGTGGTGCAGGTTTTTAGGGGTTAAACAGGCGGTGAAGAGGCAACATTAACCACTTCCTGCTCGGCCTATAGTCAAATGATGGCCGGGCGGGATATTCACCATTCCAGGTGGACGTCATATGATGTCCTCCTGGAAAGGGCCATGCTGCAGTAAGATCTGTCACCCGCTGTGTCCACCAGACACAGCAGATGACCGATCAGTGTACTGGCCGCTGTCGATACCATATGATCGTTGTGACCAATCACAGCAGATCACATGACAGATATACACAATGGATGGCATTCATTCATGCCATCCATTGTGTACTATTGTGTTGATCTCTGTGATTGGTCACAGCAATCACATGGTACAGACAGTACCAGTTACAACTAGCCACAATAGTAAGCATTGAATGAATCAATTTCATTATTATTGCTCTAGTCACAGTGTGTTTAAAAAAACTGTAAAAGAAAAATGATTTCATTTTTTTTAACATGCTGTCACCAGTCAGAATCCCTGATCACCACCACACGAGTTATGTGATGATGTTGTACTGCACTGGTGACAGTATATAAGTATATAAAAAACAAATTGTGAAAAAAAAACTATTTTTCAAAAAAAGTCTTGATTTTCCAAAAATTTGTGAAAACAAAATTAAAACTTCAATAAACTTCCTTGCCTCTTACTAATCACCTCAGGCTGTCTACTTTCCAAAAAGAGGCCATTGGGGGATATTTGCACTGTCCTGACATTTGGGGGGATTTGTACTATGCTGACATTTGGTGGATATTTGTCCTGTCCTGACATATGGGGGATAGTTGCACAGACCTGACATTTGGGGGGAGGGAGGGGGGAATTTATACCATCCTGACATCTGGGGGGGATTTGTACTGTCCAGACATTTGGGGGGGAGGGGGGAATTGTACTGTCCTGACATTTGGGGGATATTTGTACTATCCCGACATTTGGGGGATAATTGTACTGTCCTGACATTTGGGGGGATTTCTACCATCCTGACATTTGGGGGATAGTTGCACAGTCCTGACATTAAGGGGGGGAGGGGGATTTATACCATCCTGACATCTGGGGGGGGGGGGGTTTATACAGTCCTGACATTTGGGGGATATTTGTACTATCCTGACATTTGGGGGATAATGGTACTGTCCTGACATTTGGGGGGATTTATACCGTCCTGACATTTGGGGGATATTTGTACTATCCTGACATTTGGGGGATAATGGTACTGTCCTGACATTTGGGGGGATTTAACCCTAACAATTACCCCTAACTCTATCTCTGACCCTAAACCTACAATTTAACCCTAACCTTAGCTCTTAACCCTTAACCTTAACCATAATCCTTTACCCTAGCTGTTAACTTTAACCTTAGCCCTAACCAGGGGCGGACTGACTATTTAGAAACTCGGGCACTGCCCGAGGGCCCGGGGTCAGTAGGGGGCGCCATGAGATGCCCCTGGTACCTTTTTCGTAAGCTTTTTTGAGTTTGGGCAAGGACACAGGGGCCCCATGATCCCCTATTGCCCAGGGGCCCCATGAGTTGTCAGTCCGCCCCTGGCCCTAACCCTGGTTCTGAACCCTAACCTTTAACTATAACTTTAGCCACATAAAGGCTCCTGCACTACTTTGATGCTACTTGAGTGCCAGAGAGTATAAAGTCACATCAAAGTCGCACTACATGAGCAGAATTGTCATACTTTTCAATTAGCAAAAGAATGCAAAATGCATCAAAAACGTGTCAAAACTTGCATTTTTGGTGCAGGTCCATTGAAGTCTATTACATACAAAATACAATCTGCTGTGGGAAAAAAGTCCCTGACTCTTTCCAAAAAACGAACCAGCTCATAACGCACAGATATGAACTAGATCCATAGGAAATCATGATATATGGACTGTAGTGCGTTTCTGCAAACTAGAAAATGCACTGAAATCTGCATAAGTGTGAACCTAGGGTAACTTGGCTTCACTGATTGCATACTTGTTCTCGGTCAGCGAAACAAAAAGCACTGAAGAAAGAAATCAAGCAAACCTGTCCCTAGGAGTTAGAAATATTTGACATCCATCCAAAGACACATATGAGTTAACACTGTGTGCTGCAGCTGATGCTGTTGTGCAATGAGATCAGATTAATATGGACCTGTCAGTCCAGACTGCACTCCCATAAAATACAAGACTCCCAATTCCTAGATGCTGCCTTTCCTGTTTCCTTGAACTTTAAATCCTTTTAATGAAAATGAGGTTTTGTGAGTCAGAAGAACAGGTTTGATGCCAGTAAAACAAAGTACTTTTATTTCCAAAAATAAATCAACTAATCCATTTATATGAAATATATGTAGAATGCATTCACGTACAGCAGCTGCATGACTTTGTGTGGTGTTCTAAGCCAATCTTTAAATGCTCTGCTGGCCAGCGTGGCCAGTGAAAGTCAGTGGGCTTGCAGTGTCTGCCTTGGGCTTTCAGACTAAATTGTATCACTAACCCAGAACCAGTATAAGAGCATATGACTTTCCCTCATAATAATGCCAGGGTTTATCAATAGTGATTAAAATTCTTTTGTAATTTATGTATCTGCAACCTAACTGAACCTTGGTTTCCAGTGTTTGTAGAAACCCCAATGAAATGTTGGTTTCCCCTCTTATATGTATAGTCTACAGCTACCTCTAAGCAGACCCATGCTGGACAAATCAGCAGGTTTACTTTAAGGCTGGATTCACACTTGAGTGTAGCAGGAACTCATGTTCCCACTCGCATTTGTTTGTGCGTTTCGAGCATTTCCACTTGTTGTGCACAGGGCAGGTAATTCACTTGAATGGGTTGCCCTACACGTGTCAAACGTCCCAAAGAAGCTCCAAAACCTTTTTCAGAGTGGAGTGTGTGTGTTGGGAAGAGGTTTAATGACAGTCATTTATGCAAATCCAGACAGCAGTGGGCAGGACTAGGTGTGGCCAGCTGCTGACTGACAAGATACAGGCTTATGAACCAACAAAGGCAATAGTCATAGCCACGCCCACTTATGACATTTTCTCATCCCGCTCTTGTGCAAGCAGGTACAGCTTTCATGAGAGCCAATGCTGCTTTGAATTTAGGAGCAGTGCAGCAGAGTTGTCCCACATGAAGCGGCAGTATGTGAACTTCACTGGTAGAATCAACAGATAGGATTTTTTGAGACTTTTTTGAGACTTTGCAGGAGGGAAAATGGTGAGTGCAGGTGCAGTATTAACCACTGGACACACCGCCTACAATGTACTGTGGATGGGTGGCAGCTACGGGACCAGCAACATACCCATATGTCACTGGTGTTGTATCAACACGGGGACGCTCAAACCCCCCCCCCCCAATTCTGTGGAACGAGTGAACGGGACCCGGTGATCATGTGATCGCTATGCAATGACAACAAAGCTGTTATGAATCAATGTGCGTGTGTCTCCCAGCTGCCCCCTATGCCGGTCCAGGGAGAGAAGAGAGAACACCACATTGAGTAAAAACACTACATTTTACACACAAGTTAGATTAGCACATTTAACCTTTTGATCGCCCTTTGATCACCCAGACAGTGCCATTAGTACAGCGTCAGTATATAGAATTTTTCACTGATCACTGTATTACTGCCACTAGAGACATCAGATAGCATCAGTATCTATAAGCTCCCCTCCCAGCCAGGGTCAGATAGAGTTAGATTGCCATACACTACTGCATTCATGCAATAGGCCGCTGACCACAGCCAATACTAGTATAATGTTTGTATGGATCACGAACAGAGCTATACTAGTGCCTCCTTAGTATAGCGTTCCCGAAGACGCAAAGTTAGCAGGATTAGCCCTGTTTGCCATCAGCACTAGCATTTAGCATCTCCACTGTTTTTCACAGAAAATTTATATCAGTTGATTGTGGGCCAAAGCAATTTATACACACAAAAACATGACCGACCACCCACCCAAATTCAGCTCTTGCCAGACAATTCGCATGGAAACCTATCGCAGTTTCTGAATTTAAAACTTTTTTGGGTCTAACCCTCAATATGGTTGTGAAAAATAAGAATGAATTGCGGTCATATTGGTCCACAGACCCCATTCATCATATGCCCATGTTCTCTGCTGTTACATATATACCCAGAAAGGACTTTGAGTGGTTATATCGGGATGATGCCTGCAGCTACAGGCATCATCCTGTTATTGTTTTTTTTCAGCTGGCAGTCGTCTTTCATGTAAAAACAATTCTAGTGGCTAATTAGCTGCTGAATAGTTTTTACAAGTAGCAGGAAGGGACGTTCAAACCCCCCCCCCCTCCCCTGCTGCCTTCCACGTTTTTCTTGGGCTCTCCCGTCCCACTGGGGAACCCGAGAATGTAGCCGGTAATTCCGCTGGTTGACCATAGAGTTGATCAGAGACCACAATGCCTCCAGTCATCTCTATGGTCTAAGAGAACAGAAGCTAAGAGGCATTTCATCATTTCTGTTTCACTAGATATAAACAGCACCATTTAAAAATTGTGAAAGCATCTGATCATAATGATCTTGGTGTAATTAGATTCTTTATGCGCAGAGGAGAGATCTAAAGTCTATTAGACCCCAGATTTCTCAGAAAAGAGTACCTGTCACTGCCTATTGCTATCACAGGGGATATTAAAATTCCCTGTGATAATAAAAGTGATTAAAAAAAAAATTAAAGGGACAGTGTAAAAATAAGAAAAATTAAAAGAAAGAAAAATTAAAAATTAAAAAAAAATTTCATCCCCACCCTCATTCCCATGCTGAACCCAAAGGCAAATGCAAGCGGTGGTCCCTAGTCGGTATGTAAACAGATATTGCACCATGCATGTGAGGTATCACCACAAACGTCAGATTGAGGGCAGTAATTCTAGCATTAGACCTTGATTGTGTAAATCTAAAGTAGTGACCTGTAAAGGCTTTTAAAGCGTCGCCTATGGATATGAAAAATGTACATAGTTTGTTGCCGTTGCACGAGCAAGCACAATTTTAAAGCATGTCATGTTGGGTATCCATTTACTCAGCGTAACATAATATTTTATATTTTATCAAACAATAGGGCAATATATTGTGTTTTTGTGCATTAAAATCCTAAAAAGTTTTTTTTCCCAAGAAAATTGCGTTTGAAAAATCACTGCGCAAATACTATGTGACATAAAAAATGTTAACGCCCACCTTTTTATTCTGTAGGGCCTCTGCTTTAAAAAAGATATAATGTTTGGGGGGGTCAAAGTAATTTTCTAGCAAAAAAAACCAGTTTTTTTCATATGCTTCTAATGTTATCTCTGAAATGCCAGGATAGTAGAAGCACCCCCCCAAATGACCCCTTTTTGGCAAGTAAACACTCCAAGTTATTTGGTAAGGGGCATGGTGAGTATTTTGTAGATCTCTCTTTTTTTTCTAATTTTGTTTTTATTGGGTTTTTGAAGTACATACTGCACTGTGAGACAACAGTAATATAAATTGCAAACAAACAAAGGAAGAGGTACGTAAACAGACTCATTGATGAAAATGCACATACATACAATATCATAGGATAACTGTGGGTTATCCAGCAAAATCAGACATCTGAGAGGACATATTGAAAATAGAAAGGTCCAATGGTTCCCAGACTGTTTCGAAAAGGGGAACAAGGTTGTCATGTATGGCAGTTAAATATTCCATTCTTCTAATTTCACCAATAAGTTTTACCAGATCCGTTCGTGAGGAACCAATGCATAGGTATGGTTCTCCTGGCTGCTGTTAAGACATGGGAAGAAAGTTTCTTGGCAAGTTTGGCGAGGCCTGTAAAAGGTAAGCCTAATAAAAAGTGTATATGATCAAAGGAGATATGAACCCACAAAAGAAGCCGTAGAAGGCTTAGGACCTCTCTCCAGAAAGGTGCAATGTGTTGGCAAAGCCAGAAAATGTGAAAAAGAGTGCCAATTTCCTCTCCACATCGCCAGCAGATAGGAGAAACATTTGGGTTTGCGAGCATGGAGAACCTCAGGGGTCCTGTACCAAAACATCAAAACTTTATAAGTATTTTCCTTGTATACCACACATGTAGAAGATCTGGAGATCTTACTCCAGTGATCTCGGGGGATATCTTGTTGAAGGATTCGGGGCCATTTTCGCATATAGAGATGTATGTCTGCAGATAGGGGATAGGTGTTTTGTAATAGCTTATAAATAGATGAAATTAGGCCCCGCTGGCAAGGACCCTGAATACAAATGCGTTCAAAAGGAGTAGGCTTCTCTAGAGTCAGGGAGGGATTCTTGGAGGAGAAAAAATGTCGTATCTGCAGGCAAACATAGCATTGATGAGGAGACATATGCATAGTTTTTTGTAACTCTATAAAGGGTTTAAGCTTCTGAGACACCGGATGCACCAGATGTCTCAGTTGAAATAAATTAGCTTTGGCCCAGGGGTGGATATGGGCAGGGGATAAGCTATCAGGGAGATTAGGTTTAAATATAACATTGGTCAAAGGCGAGCAAGGGGAGGACAGAGAGAATCTACCGCTACAACGCTTCCATATTAACAATGTAAATTGCATTGGCCCGAGCAATCGGTATTTGTGTGAGGCAAATTCAGTGGGGGTCATAGACCAGAGTAGGGAACAGGGGTGTAACAGACGTAGCTGCAGCCATTTAATCTCGGACCATTTATTGGGAGGGAGCTGGGAAGACCAAGAAATGAGAGTGTGGAGATGAGTAGTTAGAGAATATGTCACAAGGTCTGGAGCCCCTAGGCCTCCTCTAGATCGTGGTGAAAGGAGAACTGTGTGGGCAATTTGGTGAGACTTATTATGCCAGATAAAGTAGAGGAAAGATTTCTGAAATGAACGCAGCTTGGACATAGGGATAGGGACTGGAAGCATCTCAAACAGGTACAATAGTTTGGGCAGTATGGTAATTTTAAGTACATTAATCCTTCCCAGAAAGGAGATGGTAGGTTTGTCCCAAGATTTTAAAGATTGAGTAATGGTTTGGAAGAGGGGTGGAAAATTAGCTTCATAAAGGGAATGGTAAGAGGAAGTAAAGTTGGTACCTAGGTACCTCAGAGAGTGGGAGCACCAGCGGTAGGGGTAATTTAACTTAAGGAAAGATAAAATGGCGGGGGGTTATGTGAAGTGGCAATGCCTCTGTTTTAGAAGTGTTAACCTTATATCCGGATAAGGCACCAAAGAGTTGGAGAGTGCGATGCAGAACAGGAAGAGTGGTATGGGGATCCGTCAGTGTTAGTAAAATATCATCTGCAAAGATAGCTTAAAATCACTACTGTGGGAATGTATCCCAGGAATATCAGGATTGGATCTGGGAGGAGGGAGTGGAGTAAAGGGCTTTCAAAGATTGTAAAATAGTCCACAGAATCCAAACCTCTCCAAGGTGAGAAACAGATAAGGCCAACCCAATCTGTCAAACGCTTTTTGGGCGTCTAAGCTTAACAGAAGAGTGAGTTTCGGGGACTTGTTGATGAGATCGATCAGGTCAATGGTCCTCCTAGTGTTATCCGCCGCATTTCTAACTGGGACAAATCCCACCAGGTCTCTGTGTATAAGTTTGGAGATACATTTGACCAGTCTTTTGGCTAGAATGTTTGTAGTCGGAGTTCAACAAGGCTATGGGGTGATAATATATCTGGGAGAGAGTCGTCTTTGTCTGGCTTCGGGTGCAGATCTCATTTGTTGCCACAAGTTTATGGAAAATGAAGAAAGAAAATGACATTATTTTCCCTGCTCATGTTTTCTGACTGTTTTTCACTAGTTTTGCATTTGGCTAGGGTCAGTGTCCCTACTGGTAGCATGAGGCGATACCTGGACCCTACAGAAGTTGCACAGGCAGTCCAACTCCTCCAAGATGGCACATCAATACGTGCCATCACCAGAATTGCTGTGTCTCCCAGCACAGTCTCAAGAACATGGAGGAGATTCCAGGAGACAGGCAGTTATTCTAGGAGAGCTGGACAGGGCCATAGAAGGTCCTTAACTTATCAGCAGGACCAGTATCTGCTCCTTTGTGCAAGGAGGAACAGGATGAGCACTGCCAGAGCCCTACAAAATGACTTACATCAGGCCACTGATGGGAATGTCTCTGACCAAACAATCACAGACAAACTTCATGAGGGTGGCCTGAGGGCCCTATGTCCTTTAGTGGGCCCTGTGCTCTCTGCCCAGCACCATAGAGCTCGATTGGCATTTGTCATTGAACACCAGAACTGGCAGGTACACCACTGGCGCCCTGTGCTTTTCACAGATGAGAGTAGGTTCATCCTGAGCACATGTGACAGATGTGAAAGGGTCTGGAGAAGCCGTAGAGAACGTTATGCTGCCTGTAATATCGTTCAGCATGACTGTGTTGGTGGTGGGTCAATGATGGTGTGGGGAGACATATCCATGGAGGGATGCACAGACCTCTACAGGCTAAACAATGGCACCCTGACTGCCATTAGGTATCAGGGTGAATTCCTTGGACCCATTGTCAGACCTTACACAGTGGGTTCCTCCTGGTGCATGACAATGCCTGGCCTCATGTGGTGAGAGTATGTAAGTAGTTCTTGGAGGATGAAGGAATTGATATCATTGAATGGCCCCCGCGCTCGCCTGACCTAAATCCAATAGAACACCTCTGGGATGTTGTTTTGGTCAGGTAGCATCTCAGACTGTCCAGAAGCTCAGTGATGCCCTGATCCAGATCTGGGAGGAAATACCTCAGGACACCATCCATATGCATGTCAGGCATTGCAATAGAAGCACATGGGGGCCAAACTACTGAGTACCATTTTGAATTGCTGCAATGAGATTTCAGGAAAATGGATTAGCCTGCTGCATCATTTTTTTCTCTTTGATTTTTGGGGTGTCTTTGAATTCAGTCCTCTGCAGGCTGATAATTTTCATTTCCATCAAACAATGGGGCATCCTTACGTTCCTAACATATTGCCCAGTCCATATCAGTATAGATATCCGGCATAATATTTTTCCCCATTGAGTTCTGATGTGTTTTTAAAGTGTTTCTTTAATTTTTTTGAGCAATGTGTATGCCATAGTTTGCAGATGCTATAACTTTCACACAAACCAATTGATATACACGTATTAGGATTTTTTTTAACCAAATACATATAGCAGAATACATTTTGGCCTAAATTTATGACTAACTTTGGGGTATTTTTTATAACTGAAAGTAGAAAATATTGTTTTTTACTGGCCTTTTTTCATTTATATCACAAAAAATAAAAAACCCAGTGGTGATCAAATACCACCAAAAAAAAGTTATGTTTGTGCAAAAAAAAACATTTTGCTTGGGTACAGCGTTGCATGACCGCACAATTACCAGATGGAATAGCGCAGTGCTGAATAGCAAAAAATGGCCTGGTCATTAAGGGGAGTAAATCCTCCGGAGGGCAAATGGTTAATTAAGTACTGCAGCACAACGCTTGCTGACTGTATAACTTACATACAGTCAGGTCCATAAATATTCTGACATCGACACAATTCTAACATTTTTGGCTCTATACACCACCACAATGGATCTGAAATGAAACGAACAAGATGTGCTTTAACTGCAGACCGTCAGCTTTAATTTGAGGGTATTTACATCTAAGTCAGGTGAACGGTGTAGGAATGACAACAGTTTGCATATGTGCCTCCCGCTTGTTAAGGGACCAAAAGTAATGGGACAATTGGCTTATCAGCTGTTCCATGGCCAGGCATGTGTTATTCCCTCATTATCCCAATTACAATGAGCAGATAAAAGGTCCAGAGTTCATTTCAAGTGTGCTATTTGCATTTGGAATCTGTTGCTGTCAACTCTCAAGATGAGATCCAAAGAGCTGTCACTATCAATGAAGCAAGCCATCATTAGGCTGAAAAAACAAAACAAACCCATCAGAGAGATAGCAAAAACATTAGACGTGGCCAAAACAACTGTTTGGAACATTCTTAAAAGAAGGAACGCACCGGTGAGCTCAGCAACACCAAAAGACCCGGAAGACCACAGAAAACAACTGTGGTGGATGACTGAAGAATTCTTTCCCTGGTGAAGAAAACACCCTTCACAACAGTTGGCCAGATCAAGAACACTCTCCAGGAGGTAGGTGTATGTGTGTGAAAGTCAACAATCAAGAGAAGACTTCACCAGAGTGAATACAGAGGGTTCACCACAAGATGTAAACCATTGGTGAGCCTCAAAAACAGGAAGGCCAGATTAGAGTTTGCCAAACGACATCTAAAAAAGCCTTCACAGTTCTGGAACAACATCCTATGGACAGATGAGACCAAGATCAACTTGTACCAGAGTGATGGGAAGAGAAGAGTATGGAGAAGGAAAGGAACTGCTCATGATCCTAAGCATACCACCTCATCAGTGAAGCATGGTGGTGGTAGTGTCATGGCGTGGGCATGTATGGCTGCCAATGGAACTGGTTCTCTTGTATTTATTGATGATGTGACTGCTGACAAAAGCAGCAGGATGAATTCTGAAGTGTTTCGGGCAATATTATCTGCTCATATTCAGCCAAATGCTTCAGAACTCATTGGACGCTTCACAGTGCAGATGGACAATGACCCAAAGCATACTTTAAAAGCAACCAAAGAGTTTTTTAAGGGAAAGAAGTGGAATGTTATGCAATGGCCAAGTCAATCACCTGACCTGAATCCGATTGAGCATGCATTTCACTTGCTGAAGACAAAACTGAAGGGAAAATGCCCCAAGAACAAGCAGGAACTGAAGACAGTTGCAGACAGAGGCCTGGCAGAGCATCACCAGGGATGAAACCCAGCGTATGGTAATGTCTATGCGTTCCAGACTTCAGACTGTAATTGACTGCAAAGGATTTGCAACCAAGTATTAAAAAGTGAAAGTTTGATTTATGATTATTATTCTGTCCCATTACTTTTGGTCCCTTAACAAGTGGGAGTCACATATGCAAACTGTTGTAATTCCTACACCGTTCACCTGATTTGGATGTAAATACCCTCAAATTAAAGCTGATAGGCTGAAGTTAAAGCACAGCTTGTTCATTTCATTTCAAATCCATTGTGGTGGTGTATAGAGCCAAAAATATTAGAATTGTGTCGATGTCCCAATATTTATGGACCTGACTGTATACGGCGGCAGAGCAGCTCTTTTGCACTGGATCATGTACCTAATCGGTACAGCAGAAGCCGATTAGCAAGACCAGGACAATGATTGACTCGCTGATCAGCTCAGTGATTTATGGACAGAGCTCTGAGATGGTAAACATCACAGAGCTCTGCATAGTGACAGGCGATGTTGTTGTTTTTCATTCCCTGTTAATCAGGGAAAAAAACAAGATCCCTTAGTAAAATCAGCACACAGTACACACATTAACATTTCCTAGGCACATGGTTAACCCTTTGATTGCCCCAGATGTTAACCCCTTCCTATCCAGTGTCATTAGTACAGTGTCAGTGCATATTATTAGCACTGATTACTGTATTAGTGTTACTAGTGATCTCAGTGACTGTTAGCCACTTCCCGCTCAGTGTCAGTTAGTGTCAGATTGACCGCCACACTATTACAGTCCCGCTATAAGTCGATGATTGTCACCATTACTAGTAGAAAAAAAAAACATTCCACTGTGTATGTATGTATATGTGTGTGTGTATATATATATATATATATATATATATATATCGTCATTTGTAGATGTTATAGCTTTCACGCAAAACAATTAATATACACTTATTGGAATTTGTTTTCCCAAAGACATGTAGCAGAGTACATTTTAGCCTAAATTTAGGAAGAATATTTATTTTTAAAAATGTTTTATTGGATAAGTTTTATGGCAAAAAGTAAAAAAAATTGTTTAATTTTTGGTCTTTTTTCATTTATTTAATAAAAAACACAGTGGTGATCAAATAAAGTAAATCTTTCAAAGGGCAAGTGGTTAATGGCAGGCCATAGTTCTTTAATGTACATGCATTAATGTGTATTGCGTTAAAACAGCCCATTCATTTGGATAGAATGCAAACATACCTGTACTGGAATGAACACAAAAAAAAGCACCTGCGACTTTTCTTTAGACACAGAACATCAGAGCACATGTAGTGCATTACCATGTGTTGCAGTGTCCGGCACTGCAGGAGCTTTTCCTTAGTACACTGGGATGCCATTGAAAATGAAAGGCATACTGCACATTTGTTGTATGCAATGATTTCATATGTTTGAGCTCTAAGACTAAAGTTACACCAGTGATGTCCCAATTTGTATTACAACACTAAATTTGAACAGGTGTTATAATGAAGGAGACCTCTCACTTAATAGTCAGTTAGACATGATGAAGTCTACATGAACACCTTTAAAAGAGAGCAAGGTATGAATCCACACAAAAAAAGTTTTTAACCATTATGAAGTATACTGCATGTATGCCATTCACCTGAAAGGACATATTTTTCCAGCAAAAGTGGGTATTTCCGCACCGCATTGTAATCGCACAGCGTCCATGCAATCTGGTACTGGTGTAAATATTAAATTAACAACACCCCGAAACAGATTGCAAAACGCAGTGTGATTACCAGAATTCGCAGAGAACTGGTGGGAAAAAAAGGGTCCTGTACCTTTTTGGTGCAGATGCAAAATGTATGGCTCAAATCACACCGCACAGACATCGCATGTAATTTGCACAGGAATGCGGTGCAATTGCTGTGCAAATCACATGCGATGTGCCGCACCTCATCTGTGTGAACCAGGGCTTAGGCTTGGATTGCAACAAAGCAGTCCATTGCAGTACGTTATCTCACATGTTAATGTGCTTTGCATTAAGGCAGCCAGTACAAATGACTGGGCTACCTGTGTACCACAAAGGACCAAAAATTGGACTTGCACAATTTTTGGTGGCACAATTGTCCACAAGAAATGGGAGCACATTATTGTGTTTGGTGGTGCTCTTTTGCACAGGTTTTTTGTGGCGCTAGAGAAAAAAATGACACTGCAACACACTAACTTGTAAACAGCCAACCCAAATACTCGTGCGCTTGGGGATGGACTCAACATAGGCTATAATCACATCACATCACGGGTGCACTCCTTGCTGCCCTCAGAGGACCAGGGAAGTCCAAATGTACTAATGTGAAGAAAACAAACAGAGGGTACACCGGCCTAGTTCATTACCATAAGAAACAGAGCCCTGGGCACTGAGGAAGAGGCAAATCCTTGAAACGCGTTAGCCTGTTGAAAGTCCAGGGTTCCTATTGTGGACAGACAGGCAGTGTGGATTGGACAGTGCTGTTTTTTCATGATATGCCTTTGACAATAATGTCATTTGTGAGTACAATACCTATTTTTATTGTTTTAATAAATGTTTCTTATGGTAATGCACTAGGTCGGTGAGCCCTCTGTTTGTTTTCTTCACATCCAGTACACTAACATGTAAGTGTGAATGGGCCCCTACAGAGTTGGGTGCTATCTCCTCATTTCTAAGCACAGGCTTTGAGACCATCTTGGGTGCAGCCAGAAATTCAAACTGGATATAACAAGGATAAATGTCAATTAGCCTACCAGAATATTTGGGGGAGAAAATTAGAGCATCTTAAGAAAAAACAGAAGATAAAAATTTAATGTAGACAGGCTCCCAAAGTGGAATTAAAATCAGGTCCCTAACACTGGAATGCAAGAATGTTACCCACCCAGCCACCATGTTGCCCTTTTAAATCTAAAATAAAGCTTAACATAAAAGCAGGATATTGTTTTAAAATAATTATTTTAAATTACAACCTAATACAAATTTATATTAGCAGTGGGAAAATAGAGTAGTAGTAGTAGTAGCAGTAGTAGTAGCAGTCTTACACACCTCGAGGGTTATTTACTAAAGTTGGAGAGTGCAAATTCTGGTGCAGCTCTGAATAGAAACCAATCCGCTTCCAGGTTTTATTGCCAAAGCTTAATTGAACAAGCTGAAATTAGAAGTTGATTGGTTACCATGCACAGCTGCACCAGATTCTGAGCGCACCAGTTTTAGTAAATCTATCTCACCCATATAAAAATATTCTATTCTCAAATAATATACTCAAAATATATTTGCAGCAGACATCTATATACATATCCAGGACCCTATGGAATCCATCACAACCATTCAAAAACACATATAATCCTTGTAGATCTGATCTCCTAGGAAATCCGAGGTGGGTTTTCTTGTTTGAACATGCTGATCTATATTTTCTTCCTATAAAATCTCTAGTTTTTGAAAATGCATACACTGGAACAGGGGCGGACTGACCATTTGGAAACTCGGGCACTGTCCGAGGGCCCAGGGTCAGTAGGGGGCCCCATGAGATGCCCCTGGTACCTTTTTCATAGGCTTTATTGAGTTTGGCAAGGACACAGGGGCCCCATGGTCCCCTATTGCCCGGGGGCCCCATGAGTTGTCAATCCGCCCCTGCACTGGAATTAGAAAAGACTGACATAGGCAAAGTGTCTCTCATGCATTCTAAAAGTGGTAAAGAATGAGTTAAATTCATGTACCTGTCTATAACTTGAATTTGGCTCATGCTGAATCACTTTTAAAATGCACATGAGACAGTTTTGCAAAATCTGTCTGAGACAGTTTTTCTCTCTGTACGCCAAAAGAGAGTTGGTCTTAATTATCTCCACTTTTATATTTGGAGCATTCAATATGACACAGTGTAAAGTGGTTGAATCTGAATTTGGTGTACGAGTTGTCAGCTATCAGAACCAAAAGTGTTACAAATGCTTTATGAATTTGGCACAAAGCATTAATAAGAGGGATTAACACCAGAAAAGTGGCACAGCAGCTTTATTGAATTCCCCCCATAATAGTGTTTCAATCATGTATCTCCCAATCCCTCCTCTCCCCCCCCCCCCCCCCCACACACACACTTCCCGGAATTCATAAAGACTAGTATGGGCAGATTTTGTGAAAGTATGACTCATGCACTTGGTGAAGAAAGTGGTGAAGAATGTCTAGAACTTGTACTTGAATTTGGCTCACGCTGTGCCACTTTTAGAATTTTTAGAATGCACATGAGACACTTGCAAAATTTGTCTGAGAGTTTTTTTCTCTGTACACCAAAAGAAAGTTGATCTTAATTAGCTTTTTTATATTTGGTACATTCAGTGTGACATAATATAAAAGTGGAGCATTTTAGAACGACCTGAATTTGGTGTGCAAGTCGCTGAAGGAACCAAAAGTGTCAAATGCTTCATAAATTTGGTGCAATACATTAACAAGAGGGATTACCACCAGAAAGTGTCACAGCAGCTTTACTGAATTCCCCCCACTATATTGGGGTGTCTGACAGCAAGACTTGTATACAGTAAAGCCATCATGTTTTCTTTGCACTATTAGAGCTTTTTTCAGTTGGAACATGCGGAGGAGTAGGAATGGAATACTCATGTACAAATATTCAAACTTTTCAGTGTTCTGTAACATTTGGAGGCAGTAAGGTGAATATTGGTCCTTTTGAACTGTTCTAAAACGTGATAGTAGTGATTGTTATTTGGAAAGGAATAAGACTGATAGGAAAATATCCACATGAACAGGTTCTGATTCTTTGCAAAATAAGAGAGAAGAATAAGAGAACCCAAATTACATTTTTTCTCTATTATGAGCATTGGTTGAAGATCCTGTTGCAGAAATGAGGTGTGCTTGGAGGAACTCCTCTCTTCCTCGCTCTCATTCTTAGGGAGATATCTGCCCATCTACTGACAGCCTAAAGCTGGCCATACACTGACAGAGTTTCATAAGAATGTTTTTACGAAGATTCTCATCAGTTCATTCAATAATATCATCAGAGACCTGACAAATGTCCTTCAAAATATTTCAAAATTGTGTTTTTTCTTTTAAACATTCGATTTTTGATTGAATGGAATTTACAGATTGAAAACCACTTTCACTGTTAAAATTTTGTTGGTTTGAAAAAAAATGTACAACCTGCTCCTTCAATTTTTTGCATCACTACAGTCAAAAGCAGCATGCAGCACAGACCGTAATTAGACACTCCCAGAAGAGGAGAGAGCTATGACGTGCAAAGAGTGAAGGGGGTTATGCTAGGGAATGGACCAAATGCACATTGCAAGCTAAAGTGGTAGTAATGCCCCATTGTTTACTTCTACCTACAGGTAAGCCTGAATACGGAAAATTTTTTATCAAATACTTACCGTAATTTTCCTTTCCTGGGGTCTCTTCATGACAGCATACCTCCAGTCAGCTCTTTCCCCTTTGACCCCAGAAGGACCACCTAAGTAGCACATAAAAAAGAGTAATCATCCCTTACCCAGCGTTCTATCTTTAGTCTCGCGACAAAACACTGAGTGGGAAGCATGTTGTCATGAGGAGACTCCAGGAAAGGAAAATTATGGTAAGTATTTGATAACAATTTTCCGTATTCCTGGGTCTCCTCATGACTGCAAACCTCGGGATGTAACTAGCAATACAAAACAAGGGAGGGAACAAACTACAATCATAAAACTGAAATGCTGCATAACAATTGTTTACTTTTTTGATAACGGATCAGCGAGCCAAACCTCACTAGTGTATGTATTACCAAGAATTTGTGTGACCTCAGGGTCTGTTGAGTTTTCGCCAAGATGATGGTACGTTCTCACATTGTGTAGAAGCAAGAGGGCTATCAACGACACGAAAACTTTTGAAAAGGTATGAGGGGTTGTGGACAAGGTAATGGGAGGCAGGTAAATTGGTAATGCTGGCTGGCAATCACAAACCGTAGAAACTTCTGATGACTACTTGCTATAGAACATGAAGATAAGCATTGGAAAGACCTATAGGGATCATCCAGTATCTTTTCTTCACAACCGACATTCTCGTCTCCAAAGAATCCATGTGGAAATGACTGACTCTTATAAACCTGTTGTGGTCTTTCAGATCGAGCACTGTTCTGTAACCTCCTGAGGCTTTTTTTTACCAAAGATATTCCCGAATAGAAACCAAAGGCCTCCTCACTGGGTGGAACCGAAACAATGTTTTTTTCTTACAATAATTCTCTGACATAATATTTGAGGACCTTCTTCTTTTCTGGGTGCCTTAGGCAACAAAGTTTCCACAATGCAATCTTGGTGCAGGGGAAAGGAGAATTCTATCCTGTAGCCTCTTATTATTATTTATTTATTTATTTATTTCAGGTACTTATATAGCGCCGTCAATTTACACAGCACTTTACATATATATTATACATTCATATCGGTCCCTAACCCTCAAGGGGCATACAATCTAAGGTCCCTAACTTACATTCATACATACAAATATTAGGGCCAATTTAGACAGGATCCAATTCACCTACCAGCATGTCTTTGGAGTGTGGGAGTAAACCGGAGTACCCAGAGGAAACCCACGCAGGCACATGGAGAACATGCAAACTCCAGGCAGGTGGTGCCGTGGCTGGGATTTGAACCAACGACCCTAGTACTGCCAGGCGGAAGTGATAACTATTTAGCCACTGTGCTGCCCCATTATTATCGAAACCACCCAAGTATCTGAAACCTCATTGCTCCAAATGTCCAAAAACTGAGACAGCCTGGCACCTACTGGGGATGCTTGGGTGGTCGCCCCATCAGAAAGATTTTTCTGCGGGCATGGCTGCCTGTGTCGCCTTTGATTTGACATTTCACAAGAAGGAGGACTGTGTTCCCCTCCACTGAGGGTGAGAGAAATCACGTCCCCTAAAGGCTCTGGATTCACAAAAACCTTCCCTAAATCTTACTGTAGTGAAAAGGCTGCTGTTGACACCCAAGCTTATCTTGAGGAATGAGCCGTGACTTTCCTCCAGTTATCATTAAACGGCTCAATTGCTCAGCCACAGTGCTTTCTTTGAGGTTATACAATGTCCCATTATCCTGGCCGAGAGGCAGACCATATCTGCTGAGGATTCGGCTAGAAAATTCAAATTCAATTTGATTTCCTCCAACACAGTGATGACTAACTTGGCGTCTACAACTGATCTAACAGCCTGCTCCATGAGATAGAGGTCAGTGCTATCGCCGGGCAACAGTGCAATCCTGCCGTAACATAGGTTTTCTTGAGGTCTCCATCTATATGAGAGTCCATAGGATCCTTAAAGGTGATAAAATTTTCCATGGTCAGAGTCATGTGCTTTGCTAGCTTCTGAAGAGCAGCGCCCACTCCGGGCAGCGTTTCTCATAGTTGACTGATCTGAGCAGCTGGAAGGTCCAGGATCCTCATCCGCGATTTCTCTACTCCTTTTCTGTGCTAGCGAGGTCTGGAGAAATTTTTGCATACCCTCTGCAATGACCTGGTCAATATGGGCTAGATTCAGCCTCTTTTTCTCTTGCCATTTCTTCAGGCAAGCTGCACATACATGTTTCCTGCAAGGACAACAGACCCACAAATCCAGCAGGAGCTGTCAGAAGGGCGGGCCATGCCAGGAACATCTTGAGCGGAAACCAACAGAGGTCTGTGAACCCGCGTAAGAGTGAACCAGGTGAGGGCGAAAGACTATGGGAGCAGGATGGAGACCTATAGTGCCAACTCCCTCTTCCCCTAGATGCAGAGTCATGTGATTTTTTCTTGTGCTTTATTTCAGGACTTTTATTCCTGAAAAAGAGGGGAAAGCACAAAAAGCACTCTTTTAAAAAAATAAATTCTTCCTCTAATCAAAAACAATTGAGTACTGTCCGTGATACTTTTTTTATTTGCACTAACATACAATTTTGAGGACAAGCTTTCAGGGAGTGTCCCCTTCTTCAAGGTCCAAGCAGTACTGTTTGGACCTTGAAGAAGGGGACACTCCCCAAAAGCTTGTCCTCAAAATTGTATGTTGGTGCAAATAATAAAAAGTATCGCGGACAGTACTCAATTGTTTCTGTCGCAAATGCACTAATGCGGCTACAATCACCCCAAGCTTCCTCTAATCAAAAAATGTAATTCTCTCTCTTTAAAAAAAAGAACAAAAAGATAGAAAAAGTAAAATATAATATTCTCGTACCTCTACCGCATTTTGGGTGCTTTTGACGAGGGACCAGGAGAGCTCATGCTGCAAGAAAAGAAAGAGTTAACCTAAATAAAAATATTTCCCTTTTTTTTACACTATAAAAAATGACCACCAGAGAGAGCTCCTGCCACCGACATGTACCTAATGATTTTTCCTTTACAGAGACAGAAGCAAGGCAGCCAGCTAAGGATCCATCTCCTTTGAGACAAAGGAGAATTTAACCATTTCAATACCGTGCAATTTTACAGCTTCCTGCCCAGACCCATTTTCAGCTTTTAGTGCTGTCCCACTTTGAATGACAATTGCACGGTCATGCAACATTGTACCCATATGAAATTTTTATCATTTTTTCCCCACAAATAGAGCTTTCTTTTGGTGGTAATTAATCACCCCTGAGTTCTTTATTTTTTGCACTATAAACGATAAAAGACCGAAAATTTAGAAAAAAAATAAGATTTTCTTTGTTTTTATTATAAAATTTTGCAAATAAGTAATTTTTCTTCATAAATTTAGGCAAAAATTTATACTGCTACATACCTTTGGTAAAAAAAAAACAAATCGGTGTATATTATTTAGTCTGTGTGAAAGTTATAAAGTCTACAAGCTATGGCACCAATCATTGCAAATTGATCACACATGAAGCACTGATGGCCTATTTCATTTCTTGAGGCCCTAACATGCTAGGAAAGTACAAATAGCCCCCAAAAGACCCCTTTTTGGAAAATAGACAGTCCAAAGTATTTAGTAAAAGACATGGTGAGTTATTTGAAGTTGTAATTTTTTCCCACAATTCTTTGGAAAATGAATAAATTTTTTTTTTTTTTCACGCATAATTGCCAAAATAACAAGTTATTTCTCACACCTGGCATAGACATACTTGCAATTGCACCCCAAAATGCATTCTGCTACTCCTTCTGAGTATGGCGATACCACATGTGTGAGACTTTTCCGCAGCTTGGCCACATACAGAGACCCAACATCCAAGTAGCACCTCCATGCATTCTAGGAGCATAAAAGGGGCATAAATTACACATCTAATTTCCTGACTCCCTATCACAGTTTTGAAGGCCCTGGAGCACCAGGACAGTGGAAATACCCACAAAATGACCCCATTTTGGAAAGCAAACATCCCAAGGTATATTCTATCAGGCATAATGAGTCTTTTGAACGGGTTATTTTTTTCCAAATGTTTTTAGAAAATGTGGAAAGAAAAATGAAAACTTTTTTTTTCACACAAAGTTGTCAATTTCTAAGATATTTCTAACACACAGCATGTACATACCAAGAATTATGCCCCAAAATGCATTCTGCTACTCCTTCTGAGTATGGCGATACCACATGTGTGAGACTTTTCCGCAGCTTGGCCACATACAGAGACCCAACATCCAAGTAGCACCTCCATGCATTCTAGGAGCATAAAAGGGGCATAAATTACACATCTAATTTCCTGACTCCCTATCACAGTTTTTAAGGCCCTGGAGCACCAGGATGGTAGAAACACCCACAAAATGACCCCATTTTGGAAAGCAAACATCCCAAGGTATGTATCAGGCATAATGAGTTTTTTGAACATGTTATTTTTTTCCACAAGTTTTTAGAAAATGTGGAAAAAAAATGAAAAAGTATTTTTTTTTTTACACAAAGTTGTCAATTTATAGGATATTTCTTCTATACTCGAAGATACATTTTACTACTCCTCCTGAACATGAAAATACCACAATCTGAAACTTTTTCACAGCTAAAGAAAGGATAAGCAAAAGATTACCTATGGTTTTAGGAGAGCATTGGACCAGGAAGCAGGCAACAGCAACAGGATTCGACCAGGCAGCAGGCAGGAATATAGTGGATAAACAAGCCAGGGTCAGAACAGGCAGCAGGCTGAGATCCAGGTAGAAGGAAGAAACATGGTCCATAAAAAGTCCTAGGTCAGTCCAGGCAGCAGGCAGAGATATGGTCAGCACA
Organism: Staurois parvus; assembly: GCF_062004578.1. Lineage (NCBI taxonomy): Eukaryota > Metazoa > Chordata > Amphibia > Anura > Ranidae > Staurois > Staurois parvus. Next base: position 8,156,279 of record NW_028317801.1, on the reverse strand, counting down.
GCCAAAATATTGGTCCTAGACAACAGGCAGGAACATGGTCCATAAAAAGTCCTAGGTCTGTACAGGCAGCAAGCAGAGATATGATTAACCTGTGTTGGTTTGTATTGGTCCATGCAAAGTATTGGTCCAGGCAGCAGGCAGGAACATGGCCCAAAAGTTTTGGGTCAGTACAGGTAGCAAGAGGAGATATGGTCAGCACAGCCAAAGTATTGGTCCAGGCAGCAGACAGGAACATCAGGCTTAGGGCCTTGATCAGGTAGGACTGGGGCACAGGGGTAGAGGCTTCGTCCCACCCAATCTCTTCGAAGCCTCCGGACAACAGACCCTATTCCGGGACTAACAAAACCCGGAGAAAACCAAAAACTGGTTTTTATCTATTCTGAAGCCCCTCACATATGCGAGACCCCTGTGTTATCTTGAATCCCACTACTGCAGTAGCAGGGCAAAAGATCAATCCAAGCAGCAGGCAAAAAACATTGTCGATTTAACAGGCCAAGGTCAGTCCAGGAAAAAGGCATAAACGTGGTTAATAATCCAGACGGCAGGCAGAAGCATAGTCGATAAACAAGCCATGGTCAGTTTTGGTGAAAAGCAGAAATGTGGTGTAGAAGCAATTCAGACGGCAAGCAGAGGCATTGCCGGTAAACAGGCCAGGGTCAGTTAAGGTAGAAGGCAGAGGCATGATAAATCATGGCAGTAGGCAAAAGATCAGCACAGATAACAAAAATGGGGAAGTTGTAGGCTGTTGAAAATATGGGGAACTAATATCTTATTATAGTGTGATAACGTTTGAAGCAGTCTTCGAAGCATAGGCCTGGTTGGGAGGGACATTGGGGACAATGAACACTGGTGTCTTTCCTAATTCCCCTTCTGCTGCATACCTTACATGTTTTTCGACGTCTTCTTCCTGTTTCTGATGGTGGAATTCTCTCAGGGAAATGGCGTTCATGCAGTCTGCTGACACAATCGGAGCGAATGGTTTGTGGTGGAGATCCTTGCTGATAGATTAGGGCAGTGATGACATCTTCAGTGTATTTGAAGAGGTGGCTAGGTCTTTCAGTTGATTTTTGATAGATTATATATGAATTATAAATTGCCATGTGGAAAATGTATATTGCAGCTTTTTTGTACCAGTAGAGGGACTTCCTTGATGGTAAGTATGGCTGCAGCATGCGATCGTTTAAATCCACCCCCCCCATGAATTGATTATAATTGAAGATACACTCTGGCTTTTGGACTTCCCCTCGTCTTCTATGAATGTCCACCATGATGTCATTATGGATTGTGGACAGGACATAAACATCTCTCCTATCCCTCCATTTCACGGCCAGCACTTCCTCGTTCCTAACACTTGCAGATTCCCCTCTTTGTAGAGTCGTTCTAATTAAACTTTGTGGGAAGCCCTTCCTGTTTGGTCGGACAGTACCGCAGGCCATTGTTTTTCCAAGGTACAGGTGGCGGAAAAGGGGCAGGCTTGTATAATAATTGTCAAGATAGATGTGATACCCCTTTTGAAGGAGTGGAAAGGCCAGGTCCCAGACAATTTTGCCACTTATGCCAATGTAGGTTGGGCACCCAGGGGGCTGAAGGTGGGAGTCTTTGCCTTCATACATGCGAAAGGCATGCACATAACTCGTGGCACTTTCACACAGCTTGTTGAGCTTAAGTCCATACCTGGCCCTCTTACTGGGCATGTATTGCTTGATTCCCAGCCGGCCAGTAAAGTGGATAAGAGATTCGTCCACACAGATGTTTTGGTCAGGGACATAAACTTCAGAAAATATTCTAGAAAAAAAAATAATTAGGGGGCGAACTTTGTACAGTTTGTCAAAGCCTGGCTGATCTCGGGGAGGGCACTGGGAATTATCACTGAAATGCAGGAAACGCATTATCATATCATAACGTGACCTGGACATTACGAATGAAAATATGGGAATGTGATGGATGGGGTGGGTGGACCAATATGAATGTAGTACATTTTTTTTTGTAAGCCCCATGTTGACCGTAAGGCCCAAAAACAATCTAAGCTCTTCTAGTGTTAGCGGTCTCCACTCGAATGGACGGGCATAACACGAATTGGGGTTGGCTGCAATAAATTGTTGGGCAAATAGGTTGGTTTGATCGACAATTGACTGAAGGAAACTATCAGGGAAAAATAAATTAAAAAAATCAATTGGGGAAAAATTTTCTGTGTTGATCTGCACTCCTGGTTGTGCGGTGAAAGGGTGGATTGTAGCTGATCCTGTGTTGGAAGGCATCCACAAAGGGTTTGCAAGAGAGTTTGGGAGGCAAGTTTGGGACCTGACTCTTGGGGTCTGGCGTGATATCCCAGTGCTGGTACTGGGCCTGTCATCCTGGGGTCTAGCTCTGTTGGTATTTTCTGACTGACCATTTGTGTGTAATGGCACTTGTATGTTAGCGCTGCTCGTTGTTGCCTGCTCTTCAGAGCGTCTTACTCTTTTTGTAGGGACTACTTCCTCTTCCGATTCGGTCACCGATCCACTGCTTTCTCTTGGCTCGTAATCCAAATCGGAATCAGACGGTGAGAGCTCCCCGCTGCTCTCGTCCGTCATGCTCAGGATTTGGAAAGCCTCCTCACTAGAATAATATTTTTTGGACATGTTGGCAGTATGTCAGGCAACTGTAATGGGTAATGGGTAACTACTGATGGGCTGCAGTGATGGTGGCTTTTATGGGTACTCTGATGACAGGCTGATGACAGGTACACTGACAGGCTGCACAGTTGTATGCGCTGACAGGTACGCGGTGATGGGCTGCTGACAGGTACGTGGTGATGGGCTGCGGACAGGTACACTGTGATGGACTGATGACAGGTACACTGTGATGGACTGATGACAGGTACACTGTGATGGGCTGCTGACAGGTACACTATGATGGGCTGATGACAGGTACACGGTGATGGGCTGGTGATGCGCTGACAGGTACACTGACAGGTACACTGTGATGGGCTGCTCACAGCTACACGGTGATGGGCTGCTGACAGGTACACTGTGATGGGCTGCTGACAGGTACACGGTGATGGACTGCTGACAGGTACACGGTGATGGACTGATTACAGGGACACTGTGATGGGCTGATGACAGGTACACGGTGATGGGCTGGTGATGCGCTGACAGGTACACTGTGATGGGCTGGTAATGTGCTGACAGGTACACTGTGATGGGCTAACAGGTACACTCTGATGGGCTGACAGGTACACTCTGATGGGCTGACAGGTACACTCTGATGGGCTGACAGGTACACTCTGATGGGCTGACAGGTACACCGTGATGGGCTGGTGATGCGCTGACAGGTACACTCTGATGGGCTGACAGGTACACTCTGATGGGCTGACAGGTACACCGTGATGGGCTGGTGATGCGCTGACAGGTACACTCTGATGGGCTGACAGGTACACCGTGATGGGCTGGTGATGTGCTGACAGGTACACCCTGATGGGCTGACAGGTACACCCTGATGGGCTGACAGGTACACCCTGATGGGCTGACAGGTGGGCTGACAGGTACACTGTGATGGGCTGACAGGTGGGCTGACAGGTACACTGTGATGGGCTGACAGGTACACTGACAGGTACACTCTGGCAATCTATAATGTGCTGCACTGTACTGAGCTGTAACTCACGGTTCCCCTTCTTCTCCTCACACAGGATCCGTGTGTGAGGAGAAGAAGTGGTGACAACAAGTGACAGCTCTTTGTTTATACTTCTGATCGGCTGTGATAGGACACAGCCGATAGCAGGGTAAACAGCCAATTGTATTGGCTGTTACCCTAATCAGGGAAAGCGCTGTGTCCATGGGACACAGCTGACAAGATACCGGCTCGCTGCGCCGCCAGGGGCGCGCCTTGGGGGCGTGCTTTGGGGGCGTGTCTGGGAGGAAGCCAAGTGACAGCTCCTTGTTGCTACTTTTGATCGGCTGTGATAGGACACAGCCGATCGCAGGGTAAACAGCCAATAGTGTTGGCTGTTACCCTCATCAGTGAAAGCGCTGTGTCCATGGGACACAGCGGACATGAGTCCGGCCGGATGCGCCCCACTGGGGGCGCGCTTTGGGGGCGTGTCCGGGACCACGCCAAATGGCGTGTACCCGGAAAGCTGCAGCGCTTTTCAAGCCGCCAAACGGCTATTGGCCGGGCGGCTAATGGTTAAAGCAAAGCTCCACCCAAAAGGGGAAGTTCTGCTTTAAGCCTTTGTCCCCCGCTCCTCATTAAGGATTGGCACCTCTGGGGAGCGGGTACCTGAATTTGACAGGTATCGGCTCCCATTTTCGCTGTGATAGCCTAAGGTGTTTGGAAGCAGTAGTTGACCTCCCCCTCCCTCCCCGTAGTTTTCTGGGACACGTGACAGGTCCCAGAAGACTACGGGGCCTTTCACAAAGCACAGCACTTCTCGCGCATGCGCAGTGGGCACCCGGCTGTGAAGCCGCAAGCTGTCACAGCCATATGCCCACACTGAAGATGCCGGTGCCAGGGAGAGAAGACGATCGGTGAAACCAGCCATGGTGAGCACATTGCTGGACCGAGGGACAGGTAAGCATCTGTATTTTAAAAGTCAGCAGCTACAGTTTTTGCTATATAGGTGGTCCTTCTGTGGTCAATGGGGGCAGAGCTGACCTGAGGTATGCTGTCATGAGGAGACCCAGGAAATAAGTCTTACCTGTAGGTACTATAAATATCTCCTACACGTGCACCGTTTAGAACATATTGACTATAGTAGCAGCCCAGCGCATTCGCACTGCGCTCTCAATAGACGGTGTGCCGTCTATTGAGAGACCTGTGCCACAGGCGTAACTCCTGCTTGCATGCACGAAATTGACGTCATCGAGGCTCGGCCAGTCAAAAATCCAAAGCCCACAAAACCCGAAAGGAAGACCAGGTGAGGGTGGAAGCGCCTACAGCGGTAACAGCGCACTGCTGGAGGGCTTTGTTTTCAGGTAAGTCTTTCATAATGTGCTAGTATGCATTACATGCAAGCACATTTTGCTATTATTTTGCATAGGAATTTTTTTTTTTTTGCGGTTTACTACCACTTTAATGCAAAATGGTTAGGAAAAACGCTGCAAGTAAGGATTTAACATCCTTGATTTCTCTGTGATTTATTTTTTAGGTTGGTCTCTTTAGGCCAAGCATTGATTTGTTATGATACTGTTATGGTATTCTATACTCCACTTCCTGGTAAGCAATATTGTAGCACAAACTCCATAGTAAACAAGGGCCTGTATGTTACTATTAGAGAATTAACACTGCTAGAGGAGATTCCGTTCAAGGTGTAACCTACAGTATCCATTTTTCAGGAGCTATATTTACCACCTATAAATCTTTCACTTATGTCTTCTTTTGAAATGATATATTGACTTTTGGACGTCAGCTTTTACTGCAATGCCTTGTGTTCTAGCATGTCAGTTATTCCAGCCATGCATTCCACTACATCTCTGATGACATCAACCTTACAAACATTCTTAGGACATAGTTTGACAGTGACACTTTGGTGAGTCATACTTTTTACATCATGTATAAACTCAGTCAATAATAGCTGTAAATAACTAGTTGTTTGATATAAGAAGTGCATTTATTACCAATATTACAAATAATAGCAATTATTTCAAGTTTCAAAGCCTTACCAGACTTGAACATGAACGGTATATGAGAAATTCTGAATAGACAGGACATTTTTGCAGACAGTTGTCTTATGTCCTGTCTAAAATTAGTATCAATTACCTTGGTTATCACAGAAAATATGTTTTCTCTTCACCCCACTGAACCGAGTGTTAATAAATCCAACCCTTCCCTGGCACCCAATTACAGTTCTTTAGTGGCCAGCAAGGACATTGTCATTGAATGGAATTGTATTCATATTCTAGCCATACGTGGCTGAAATTTCAGCCAATTTCTGCAGAATCAGCTGGAATTCGGGTGACCCTGCCATGGTACCATCTGGCTCAACAAACGGCAATCTGAAAATTGAAGAGGTCATGTGGAAAATTCTCAGCTGAACAGTGATTGCAGCCAATCAGATGCAATTGCTTTTTGAATATTTTGATAGCTGCTGTCAGGACACAATACACGGCAGGGGAGAGTCCTCCATCCAGGCTGTTTAGCGTTGATGAGGGAGTCTATTAATTTTTTAAAAATGTGTAAAGGTAGCCTTAGGCTTAAAGTGTCACTAAACACACATGATAAAAAACTATCAATAAATGCTGCATTACATACTGTTCATACTCACTCATTTACTGTGGGATTAGTTTTCTGTATTCTATAAAAAACCTGGTTGATCTTGCTGTTCTCTCTCTCCCTTCTGTCTATGTCCCCATGTGCTGGGGAGTTTGCAGTACAGTGGTGGCAGCTCTGCACATGCTCAGTTTTCAGAGAGTGTCTATGCTGAGAATTTCCTCCCTATCACATCTGAGCAGCCCATGTGACTACCAGGTTTTACTTTGAACATGTGACCAGCAGCAGAGGACTAGAAGCTCCTCCTGCTTATGTTTCCCTTCAGACAGGCTTAAAATAATTACGGTGCCATCATCCATATACAGAAAGAGAAGGGATAATGTAAATTAAACAGTGTGTGTTTGATATCACTTTAAGGTTCTTGAAAGTCAAGCCCTTGGTAACAAAATGAAATCAGAGGAGCAGTCAGAAGAGGATTTTCTGATGAAGGTAATACTAGTATCTATTGCTACTAAATGAAAAGAGAACATATACAAAAACACTATACATTCCCTTTAGGCAAAACCTTTAGGCTGGCTTCACACCTACAATATGAGTTGCGCTTCTGCCCATTACTGCAACACATGGACCACAGTGAGGTATGTTGCAGTGCCCCAACACAATAAGGCATTGCACTTGCTTTGCAGCACATCCTAATGCACTGCCATGTAATGTGGTGCACTGCATTAGTAAACATAGTGCAGGTCTAATTTAAGGTCCATTGTGGTGCATTGGCAGGCCATTCAAATGTCTTACCTACCGATCTTACTTGTCAATGCACAACATAATGCACTACAGTGAAGTGACCAGTGTGAAAATGACCTCACAGGCAGTATTGCTGACCTTTCCTTCCCTTCTGAACATACTAATTACTTGGCTATCATGCGCACTCATTAGATTCATTACTTTAAAAGTCACTGGGAACACGTATGCAGCCATGAGTTCTATATTCACATGAATTTTCCTGATTTGCATGCCTGTTCTGGTTTAATGACTCAAAAGGTACCAAAGTTATTGGATCAGCAAGCCATGAGCCTAGCTCTGAAGAAGGGGATCAGATCACGTCAGCTGGTCCTGACATTTCATCTCTATTTGGAGGTGGAGAGAGGTCCATATTGTGTGCTCTATGCATTTTATACTTTTAAGCTCACTTGGTTTGTGAGTATAATATTTATGATTTGCATCTATTAATAAAGTGTCCAAAGGTAATGCGCTAGACTTGTGTGCCCGCTTTGTTTATATATATATATATATATATATATATATATATATATATATATACAGTTGCAAGAAAAAATATGTGAACCCCTTGGGATTACGTGGAGTTTTGCATGAATTGGGCATAAAATGTGCTCTGAACGTCATCTAAGTCACAACAATAGAAGAACACACTCTGCTGAACATAATACTACACAAACATTAGATGGATGTTGCCATGGTTTAATTGCACATAACATGTAAACATTCACAGTGCAAGGAGGAAAAAGTATGTGAGGCCCTAGCTTAATGACTTCTCCCAGAGCTAATTGGAGCCAGGAGTGAGCCAACCTTGACTCCAATCAGTGTGATGATATTAGATGTGTTGCTGACAGCTGCCCTGCCCTTAAATAACACACACCTGTTTTGGGTTTACTGTTTTCAAGAAGCACTGTCTGACGTGAACCATGCCTCGCAGAAAAGAGCTCTCAGAAGACCTACGATCAAGAATTGTTGACTTGCATGAAGCTGGAAAGGGTTACAAAAGTATCTTCAAAAGCCTTGATGTTCATGTGTCCACGGTAAGACAGACTGTCTACAAATTGAGAAAGTTTAGCACTGTTGCTACTCTCCCTAGGCATGGTCATCCTGTAAAAATGACTGCAAGAGCACAGCACAGAATGCTGCATGAGGTAAAGAAGAATCCCAGAGTGTCAGCTAAAGACCTACAGAAATCTCTGGCACATGCTAACATTTTTGTTGACACATCTACAATAAGGAAAACATTAAACAAGAATGGAGTACATGGGAGGACACCACGGAGGAAGCCATTGCTGTCCAAAAAAAATATTGCAGCACGTTTGAAGTTAGCAAAAGAGCACCTGGATGTTCCACAGCACTACTGGCAAAATATACTGTGGACAGATGAAACCAAGATTGAGTTGTTTGGGAAGAACACACAACACTATGTGTGGAGAAAAAAAGGCACAGCACACCAACATCAAAACCTCATCCCCACTGTAATACATGGCGGAGGGAGCATCATGTTTTGCGGTTGCTTTGCTGCCTCAGGGCCTGGACGGATTATTGACATTGATGGGAAAATTAATTCCGGAGTTTATCAAGACATTTTGCAGGAAAACGTACGACCATCCGTCCGCCAACTGAAGCTCCGCAGAGGATGGGTGATGCAACAGGACAATGACCCAAAGCATACAAGTAATTCAACAAAACAATGGCTGCAACAGCACAGAATATGCCTTCTGGAGTGGCCCAGTCAGAGTCCTGACCTCAACCCGATTGAAATGCTGTGGCATGACCTTAAGAGAGCGATTCACACCAGACATCCCAAGAACATTGCTACACTGAAACAGTTTTGTGAAAAGGAGTGGTCCAAAATTACTCCAGATCGTTGTGCAGGTCTGATCTGCAACTACAGGAAACGTTTGGTTGAGGTTATTGCTGCCAAAGGAGGGTCAACCAGTTATTAAGTCCAAAGGTTCACATACTTTTTCCTCCCTGCACTGTGAATGTTTACATGTTATGTGCAATTAAACCATGGCAACATCTAATGTTTGTGTAGTATTATGTTCAGCAGACTGTGTTCTTCTATTGTTGTGACTTAGATGACGTTCAGAGCACATTTTATGCCCAATTCATGCAAAACTCCACGTAATCCCAAGGGGTTCACATACTTTTTCTTGCAACTGTATATAGTTTTTTTTTTTTTGTTGGATTTCTCTGGTCTAAGGAGGGCTGCACCACTTATTCTTTCCAGTCCCTGTTGTGAAATTACCATATGACTATTGGCTTATGCCATAAGTGCCTTTACCCATTTCGGAGTACTGAAGTACCGTGTTCTTTCCTTTTTCTTCAATGTATTTGACTATCATGCCCACTCATTAGCTTCATTACTTTCAGAGTTACTGGGAGTAAGTATGCAGTCATGAGTTCTATGTTCACACACAAAATTTCCAGATCTGCATACTTGTTCTGGTTTAATGACTCAAAAGGTACCAAAGTCATTGGATCAGCATTACAGCTAAGGCGACTAGCATTTTGAGAATGTATGGAAATCAGTGGCAACTCCCTTTATGTCTCAGTGAAGAATAGAATTAAAAAAAAAAAAAACACACTTTGGGAAACCAGGAGAAGGTTTGAGGTCAGAGTCATAATCAGTTAATTCTAAATCAATTATAGCAGATAATAAAAGAATGTTTCCTACAGACTGCTGCCCTCTAGTGTTCCATAAATATATCTGATAAGGGATTTACCATGCATGAGCACTGTGCCTGGCCATTTCTCATTCATGGTGTGATCTTTTTTTTCCCTCCCTGTTTACATATTGCTGTCATTATTAAGGTAGTAAACGTACAATGCACAATAAGTCTCGGGAAATAGGGTTCAGTCATTATATCCGCTTCACACAAAAACGAAAAGTAATCAACACTACACAGTACCTAACTCGCTCACCAACACAGAAGGCTGAGGACGTAGTATTCAGACAACCCCGAGTTGTTGTAGGCAGAGCAATGAAATGTAGCATTCATCAGTTAATACGAGAACAACAAAGTAAAGTTCCAAATGGTATCACCAGAAACTGTGTGGGATTAGCTGTATACAGTCATGACTGATCATGGGTTAAGATTGAGGTTATGTTAATGTAAATATTAAGGTGGATTTCCTGCGGTTGCCTGTTTAATAAAAAAGAAGAGTAAGCCATGTCAACTGGGCAGCAACGTTTTCTAATGGAACTAGTTCACCGATATTAAATATAAAAAGTGATAATAAAGCAGGAGTTATACTTTAAAGTGGAACTGCTGCCTAACGCTAACTATGCTTAAAAATGTTCCCTCCCCCTTCTACCCTATTCTTCCTAACCAGTGAAGTCAAGATGTGGCTAGTTACCTTTTTGTTTTTTAAGTCCTCTCTGGTCCGGACACATGATCCCTCAGTTCTGGCTTCTCTGTGTCCGTGAGAAGCTGCTGCAGGGGAGAGGAGGGGGCGCATCTAGTAGCGGGGCTATGGGTGACGTCACGGCTCCTAGAATTCCCAGCCATTGTCAAGCACTCCCACCTCTCACCCTGCAGCCCCAGGTCACTAACATGTGATCACATGACCGAAATGAAGTGGGCTAAAAGATAAGCATACAGATGTTTTTTTACATATGTTAGTCAGTATAGGTAGCAGGAGGGGGAAGGGATATTTTTAAGAATAGATAGTTTTAGGCAGGAATTTCACTTTTAGGTATAGTAGAATAACTTTACACTGCATTGTTCCCTGTTGGTTAAATACTTGTCAATTATATTGGCACCTAACATGGAAATGTTTGTGTTGGGTGGATTTGGGTGCATTCGATGGAGTCTGCCACAAGGCAAACTACAAGCGTGAGAAGTCAGAAGGCAGTGATGCAGAAACTGTTAAAGTAAACCTGTAATTAGAGAAATCTAAGGGCTGCAATTGCCAACACCTTGTGAAAGGGCTAGTTTCCAGGCTCTCATTCTGATCCGCTGGTGTCAGTACTACTTATTATTGATCCAGGACAATTGAGTTAAACAGGAATTCAAACTCATCTTGCTGCTTAGTTTCTGCAGTTTATTTATTCCAAGTATCAAAGACTGTAACAACCCAACAACAACAATCACAGCCTACAGATTTCTCTTCAGCAGATACGTCACTAACCGAATGTAGTAGCTGTTAACGTTGTGACTGCAACAAGCGTAATGTATTCTGCTTTCACTTAGTTCTAAAATGTTCTATTAATGCCATACTTGTTATGATGACAGGTACTCTTTTAGCTTCTCTCTATAACAGGCTTGTCCAACTCGTGGCCTGAGATGGCTATGAATGCGGCCCAACACAAAATCAGAAACTTACTTAAAAATTTAGATTTTTTTCTTTTTTAATGAGTTTACACTTGGCAAACACATGCAGCCGAAGAAATATTTGACAGGGTCTCTTCAATGGACTTTTAGAAGTTGTGTCTTCTCTAAATAAAATATTCCACTCTTCACAATTATGCCTTATTTATGTCAATTTTCAGCAGCACCTTAATTTGTGAGCAACTATTTTTAAGGACAAAGCACACAAAGGGCAAAATTAGAACCAAATATCTGATGAGCACCTTGAAAATGCATTGAGAATTGCTACTACATCCTCCAAACCAGATATTGATGCTTTAGGTTATCAAAAACAGTGTCGAATCTTGCACTAGTTTTATGTTGTCCTCTTATTTTATAATAAAAAATAATTACAAAAAAATAAAGTTTTATTTCTCAGATAGGATATTATTTATATCCATGATCATTAACTTGTAATCTGCCTGACTTTTTCTGCTCATCAGCTATCCTAATTGTTAGTGTATTTTCTGTGTGGCCCAAGACAACTCTTCTTCCAATGTGGCCCAGGAAAGTCAAAAGGTTGGACACCTGTGATGTTCATGTCCCAGAACTAGTACACTCCAGAAGTCAAAATGACTTCTAACTGAGGCCTTTTACCTATGTAGTGTGCTTTGGCAGATTTAAATTAAAGAGTAATTCTTTAAACATTTCTGTGTGAGTCGGAGTTTGATTCTTCTATGGGTCGCCCTGCTCCTTGTAAGCCCCGTGTTATGATTTTTGCCCATTTCAGCATGTCATGCTGTGAGATCCTATGCGAGAGCCCAGAATGCTTGTTATTAACCTTAGCTCAAACAAATGTTTCTATGAAGCACACAATATATGGAGCAACATACACCAGGCAGCTCTATCCCAGGCTCCCAGACAGCAGGGCCTCCCTGACTCCAAAAGCTAGGATTCAGATATGGCTTGATTTGCTGCAAAATTATATCTATAGCCCAAACTTTGTTTTTCACGGATTGGAGTACGAGCGAGTAGAACCATTGTCAAGTTGTTGTTTTTTTCTCATTAGGGAGATTTCTCTTTACTTCTTGTCCTGTAGACTCAACAGGAAGTGAGGATGACTTTCCAAAATGAGCGATATGCCCTTTCAGACAGGAACAAGTATCTCTGGTCACAGGAACAAGTGTCCCCATTGGAAGATTTCCCCTCTATTCCTGTTCTGGTGTACGATATAAAACTTTGCAAGTAAGCCTGCTCAGGAAATATACTTACACTGAAATATTTCCACCCTTGCAAAGCTCAGTCCTAACTGGTTTCTGTTTTGTCCTGTAGTATTCTGTATTGTGTAATATGCACTATTATTTTTATACTGTTAACACAGTAGCACAGAGATATAATTTAGGCCATTTGGAAAATATGAGCATTTGATAGATGGTTGTAGTGATCACTTGAATGATCGCTCTTTGTTTTTCAGGTAACCAGAGCAGACGTAGAGGTGCAGCCATATGCATTTACCACCAAGTCATTGTTTGTGGGACACATGGATTATAAATACCTCCGCTGGCAGGTTAGTTTTTGCTATTGAGAAAATGTAAATAAGCATTATTGATCAAAGTGATTACTACTATCTCTACAAGTTAACACTATAAAGTCTAACTTAATTTTTTATTATATATATATATTTAACACATGGGTTTAATTTTAAAAGGTACCATAATTGAGTCCTCTTGTACTGAAAATGTTTTAAATGGCACCAAAGGCAGGTTCCAGCTTTGGCATAATGGATCTGATTCTATGGATTTCAACCCTATATTCTAAAAAAAGCCTTCATACTTTTATTTTGATCCTGCCGTGTGCTGACTTTTGTTGGGTTTCCATCCGTGACCCTGCCCCTTTCTCCATATCCCTCTGACTGAGCTGTTGTTTGAGTACCCTGACAATATGGGAGCGAGCAGAAGAACAAACAGCATGGCTGCTACAGCTGTGAAGGCTTTGGTTCTTTTTTTTTTATCTGCAAAAAAGGGTAGTATACAGTGAAGGAAATAAGTATTTGATCCCCTGCTGATTTTTGTCCACTTAAAAAGAAATGATCAGTCTACAAATCGAATGGTAGGTGTATTGTAACACTGAGAGACATAATAGCAACAAATAATTCAGAAGAAATGCATGTCTAACAAATTATGCACTGATTTGCATGTTCATGAGGGAAATAAGTATTTCATCCCCTTCACAAAACATGACTTAACACTTGGTGGCAAATCCCTTGTTGGCAATCACAGAGGTCAGACGTTTCCTGTAGTTGGCCACCTGGTTTGCACACATCTCAGGAGGGCTTTTGGCACACTCCTCTTGGCAGATCCTCTCCAAGTCATTAATGTTTGGTAACTGACGTTTGGCAACTCGAACTTTCAGCTCCCTCCACAGATTTTCAATTGGATTAAGGTCTGGAGACTGGCTAGGCCACTCCAGGACCTTAATGTGCTTCTTCTTGAGCCACTCCTTTGTTGCCTTGGCCGTGTGTTTTGGGTCAAGGAGCTCGATTTTGGTCTCATCTGACCACAACACTTTCATCCAGTCCTCCTCTGCATCATTCAGATGTTCAGTGGCAAACTTCACACGGGCCTGGACATGTGCTTTCTTGAGCAAAGGGACCTTGGGGGCACTGCAGGATTTCAATCCTTGTCGGCGTAGTGTGTTACCAATTGTTTTCTTGGTGACTGTGGGCCCAGCTGCCCGGAGATCATTGACAAGATCCTCACATGTAGTTCTGGGATGATTCCACACTGTTCTCATGATCATTGACACACCACAAGGTGAGATCTTGCATGGTGCACCAGACCTAGGGAGACTGACAGTTGTTTTGTGTTTCTTCCATTTGCAAATGATTGCACCAACTGTTGTCACCTTCTCACCAAGCTGCTTGGCGATAGTTTAGTAGCCCAGTCCAGCCTTGTGTAGGCCTATAATCTTGTCCCTGACATCCTTGGACAACATTTTGGTCTTTGCCATGGTGGAGAGTTTGGAATCTAATTGTTTGATTGCTCCTGTGGACAGGTGTCTTTTATACAGGTAACAAAATGAGATTAGCAGCACTCCCTTTAAGAGACTGCTTCTAATCTCAGCTCGTTAGCTGGATGAAAGACACCTCTTACATTTAAAGGGAAGGTTAAGCTGGGTATATACTAGTAGGATTGTAAACAAAATTTTGTATGAAAGTTTTTAGGAAAATTCGTACGAAAATTCTCAGAGCAATTTAGTTTGAAAGATTTTGTTTGCTTTTAACATTTTCAAAATGAACACCGCCTATACTGTTAGATAATGATACAGTGGAGAAAAATGCATGGCTGGGGTGTTGCAGTGACGTACACTTTACCAGAACAAACCGCAATGAATAGGTCTGAATGGGCCCCAAGTAATAGTAATAGTAATAGTGCAGATCTCCTGGCATTAAAGGCTAACTTACAGCATCCAGAAAAAACAAAATCCCCTGCAAGGCAATGGCATAATGTGCTAGTTGCATCACATACTAGCAAATTATGTAAAACATATCTTAAAACGAAGCCCTCCAGCAGAGCGCTCTCACTGCTGTAGAGGTTTCCATCTTCAACCGTCTTCCTTCCAGGTTTGCGAGCTCCAGCCATCTGACTGGCTGAGCCATGATTACTATTCCGGGCCATGGCACAATATTCTGAAGGAACAACATGGGTATGCCCATTTATTATAAATGAAACAAATGTGGTGAGCTATCTCCTCATAAATAAAACCATACATTTTGAGAACATAAAGTGACAGTTCAAAGAAATGTGTAACAGAATTATGATAATGAACGTCCAATCCAGTATATATGTACTGTGTCAACATCCAGCAATAACCAACACCTCGCTTAAATTGTGGTCCCACTTCTTAATAATAATTCACTGTGCTTCTAGGCTTTGATAAAGCCTTTGAAATATTGTTGTAAACATCTCCTGACCTGTCCACAACTTTATCCCGGAGATCTTTTAACAGTGCCTTGCCACCCATAGTTTATTGTTTTCTTCAGGTGCACTATCAGGGACTGAAATGCTCCAGGAAAGCTCTTTTCATGCTGAGCTAATCAAAATGACCACAACTGATCAAAGTCGAATGGCTTTGTGTGACACTGAGAAGGTTATTAGCTATACCTGATTGAGTTTACAAATCATTTTTAGGAGGAGGTGGTCCTCTTTTCAACTCAGTGATTCTGTTTTTGAATTTTTAAATTTTTTTCTGACATGTTAGTGTCATCTCTTTCACTTGAAGGTTAAACGTTGCACCGAGTAAATACAGCTGGATAAAATAAAAACTGTGTCTGTCTTTATTTCAGGCTGCAAAGCAACAAATTTGACTATTTTAAAGGGGATGATTGTTTTCTATACCCACTGTATATCTTGCCGTGATCTTATTATTTACCTTACATACAGTGAAGGAAATAAGTATTTGATCCCCTGCTGATTTTGAATGTTTGCCCACTCACAAAAAAATGATCAGTGTAAAAATCGAATGGTAGGTGTATTGTAACACTGAGAGACAGAATAGCAACAAAAAAATTCAAAAGAAATGCATGTCTAACAAATGATTCACTGATTTGCATGTTCATGAGGTAAATAAGTATTTGATACCCTATCACTCAGCAGGATTTCTGGCTACCAGGTGTCTTTCATACAGGTAACAAGCTGAGATTAGAAGCAGTCTCTTAAAGGGAGTGCTGCTAATCTCATTTTGTTACCTGTATAAAAGACACCTGTCCACAGGAGCAATCAAACAATCAGATTCCAAACTCTCCACCATGGTAAAGACCAAAGAGCTGTCCAAGGATGTCAGGGACAAGATTGTAGACCTACACAAGGCTGGACTTGGCTACCAAACTATCTCCAAGCAGCTTGGTGAGAAGTGGAGGAGGTGCAAAGACTTGTAGCTGAACCTATGGGAGGCAGGACAGACTCAGAGTGTCCTGAGCTGTCATTCTTAGAATACTGCCTCAATGGGAGTCTGACTCCACCCACTACAGTGAGCAGGGAGGAAATACATCACAGCTTCCTGGAAGAAGAACTACAGAGGGGATGTGCCAAGACCAGTGGCTGGGGAAATAGGAGGCATAACAGCCACTAATCTTACAAACAGGAAGCCACAGGAGATTAACGGTTTGATTTGAGAATCATCAGCTTATTTCAGAGCAACTACTGAGTGAACCAGAAGATGGAGGAGATATTCAGTGAAGGTAGAAGATCAGCAGCAAGGACATGGAAAAAAAGTTTTCCAAGTTCTGTTTTAAGCTTTCACAATAAAACCTGGAAGCTGATTAGTTTCTATGCAGAGCTAAACCAGATTTTACACCATGCAATTTTAGTAAATAGGCCCCATCATATATATTGGAGGCTTTTACAGCACTGCACACTTTCATAATGTGCTTGTATTTTGTGTTGTAGGAGAGAGACCTCGAACTGGAGATGGGGGCTGAGTATGTCCTGGATCTGCAGAGTGAGTGTTAACCCTTCACAATTCTTATTCCACCCAGTAACTCACTCACTGCTTACGAGATTGCAAATCATTTCAAAACCAAGGCTTTCGCTCACTACATTCCACTGAAACTGCCCTACTAAAACTCACTAATGATCTACTAACTGCTAAAACCAATGGCCACTACTCTCTACTCCTACTACTTGACCTCTCTGTGGCTTTTGATACTGTTGACCATCCCCTCCTCCTCACAAAACTCCACTCTCTTGGCCTCAGAGACTCTGCTCTCTCCTGGTTCTCCTCCTACCTATCGCAGTGCTCCTTCAACGTTACCTATAACTCTGTCTCCTCCTCTCCACTTCCTCTTTCTGTTGGGGTGCCTCAAGGTTCTGTCCTTGGACCCCTTCTCTTCTCCATCTACACCTCCTCCCTTGGTCACTTGATAAACTCCCATGGCTTTAAGTACCATCTCTATGCTGATGACACACAAATCTATCTTTCTACTCCTCACCTCACCCCTTCAGTCTCCACTCGCATTACTAACCTACTAAGTGACATATCGGCATGGATGTCACTCCACTTCCTCAAACAAAATCTTTCTAAAACTGAGCTCATACTATTCACTCCAGCCCGTGCCCCCTCCCCTGACTTCTCCATCAAGATCAATAATACAACCATCAGTCCCCTCATGCCAGGGTACTAGGTGTAATCCTCCCATCTGTCCTTTCAGCCCCAAATCCAATCACTGTCCAAATTTTGTAGGTTTCACCTCTGCAACATCTCCAAGATACGTCCATTCTTAACCTCGGAAACCACTAAGCAACTTATTCACTCCCTTGTTATCTATCGCTTGACTATTGTAACTCACTCCTCATTGGCCTACCTAATCGCAGGCTATCCCCTCTTCAGTCTATCATAAATGCTGCTGTCAGACTCATCCACCTTACTAACCGTTCTGTATCTGCCACCCCTCTCTGCCAATCCCTCCACTGGCTTCCCATTGCCCAACGGATAAAATTAAAAACATTACCAATAACATTTAAAGCCACTTATACTCTGCCCCAAATTACATCACCAATCTTGTCTCCAAACATCACCCAAACCATTCTCTCCTCCCATGACCTCCTGCTCTTTAGCTTCCTTATCTCCTCCTTCCATGCTTGTCTCCAGGACTTCTTCAGAGCCTCCCCATCCTCTGGTACTCTCTACCCCAATCTATCAGACTATCGCCTACAGGGAAGCCTATCCCGCCTTCAGCTTCTATTCCTCCTATCAGTTCATCCCCCACAGTTATTACCTTTTGTACCACAAGCCCCTCCCTCTTAGATTGTAAACTCTAAGGAGCAGGGCCCTCCTAACCCTCTTGTATTGTTGCTGTATTGTCTCCCTTTATATTGTAAAGCACTGAGCAAACTCTTGGCACCTGTATAATAATAATAATAATAATCTTTCCAGTTAAATTCATATAGTATAAAAAATAGGAAAGGCATTTTGAGGCAGCTTTTTGGAGACCTGTATATACTACAAAGAGATATATTTAAAGAAATACCTGTGCTTGCTGGGGGAATGCCATAGCTGACCTCATTGCCTTTCTATCATGGTAATCTAATTATATAAATCTAATAACCTCGAATATTCTAAAATTCTGACCTAGAAAAAGTATGTTGTTTGGGAGCTCTGACTTTCTCATTTGCATGCTTGTTTTTGGTCAGTATCCAAGACAATATTGAAGCCAGAAATGGCCAGGCAATGAGCATTTTCACAAGGTTGTCTGCAATGGCACCCACCTTATTGCTGTTGGGACAGATTTCTTTTAAGCCAACAGTGGACATAAACATTAAAAGTTTTATTAATGTCACTGTGGAAGTACAGAAGCTACCGAGGCTTTTATTTTGCTGCCTAACTTACCCTTCAGCTTTACCATGTGAGAGAAGTCACTATCTTGGAACAAGTTTAGAAATTAAACGTTTTGACTTCATTGGCTGCATGCTGGTTCCAGTTATTTGGAGGTTGCATGACTACCGAGGAAATAATACATTCTGAAAGAGGTCTTCATTAGTAGTGCTGTCTGTTATAAGGTTGCTATAAATATTGCAAGACAGCAGCATGGAGTATGGAGGAGGAATGCATTATGCACATATAGTGGTTATTTCAAGCTCCATTCCTTAGAGGTATTTTAGAACTGATGGATGGTTGTGATCATACTCATCCTCCTCTTAAAGGTAGTAGAAAAAAGTTTTTGCTCATGCGTTTTTTCTTGTTTTTAGAATATTGGGATCTAATGAATCCATCAGAGAAGCATGATAAGATCCCAAAAATCTGGCAGGGTCATAATATCACAGATTATATTGATCGGATATCATGATCCTAAATCTAAAGTATAAAAATAGCAAACGTGTCATACTCGCCTGCTCTGCGCAATGGTTTTGCCCAGAGCAGCCCTGAAACTCCTCTTCTGGGGGGCCCCTGCTGACGATCTTGGCTCCTTCTTTTCTCTCAAGTTTGTGAGAGCAATAAGGGAGGAGAGAAGACCTGCAGACAGGCACAGTACTGGACCTATACAGGACTCGGGTAAGTATTTAGGGGAGTGGTTAGGCACAGCAAGTGGCAAAATATTTTTTATCTAAATTCAGGGAATCCATTAGGGTAAAAACCGTTTTACCTTTAAAACCACTTGAAGCTTGAAAATATGTTTTACTACTACTGCACCCTGTTCGTGGATGTCAGGACAACATGCTGTCCTTGGGAATTATCTGCCATACCAGCTGTTTTCTCAGAAGCTGAATTTCACAAAGATGATGGATTTGGGCTTTAATTATCATAGTTTTTATGAGTGTTGGGTTCTGTTTGCATATCTGCTGATCTCTTCCTTTACAAGGACATCAGATAAGGAATTATTGGATTAATTGTTTTGTAGAATTAGTATTTTAAGCCATCTCTTGTGATATTTCTGTCCACTTGTGTGGTATTTCTCAAAATGACACATCCTTGTGCACAGTGTAAACTGCTCAGAACAGTCGGTGAGCCGAAAAGCTCCATGGGGAGTTCCAAACTGGCTTTACTGACCAATGGCTTATGTGGACATTGTATAGGCCCTTCATAGCCATCTACAGTTGTGTTCAAAATAATAGCAGTGTGTTGAAAAAAGTGAATAAAGCTCAAAATCCTTCTAATAGCTTTTATTTCCATACACACAAATGTATTGGGAACACTACACATTCTATTCCAAATCAAAACATAAAGAAAAATAGATCAAATTTGTGTTGTTCCTCTAAAAAAATTGAAAAAAAGTGAATATTAGACTGTTCGAAAAAATAGCAGTGTTTGTATTCTTCTTTACAAACTCAAACATTCACTATATAAACTGAAAAAATGTTTGAAGATTTTGCTTTCCTTTGAATCAATTAATATTTAGTTGTATAAGCACCGTTTCTGAGAACTGCTGTACATCTGTGTTGCATGGAGTCAACCAACGTCTGGCACCTGTGAACAGGTATTCCAGCCCAGGATGATTGGACTACATTCCACAGTTCTTCTCTATTTCTTGGTTTTGCCTCAGAAACTACATTTTTGATGTCACCCCACAAGTTTTCTATTGGATTAAGATCCGGGGATTGGGCTGGCCACTCCATACTGTCAATCTTGTTGGTCTGGAATCAAGATGTTGCATGTTTACTGGTGTGTTTGGGGTCGTTGTCTTGTTGGAACACCCATTTCAAGGGCATTTCCTCTTCAGCATAAGGCAGCATGACCTCTTCAAGTATTCTGATGCATTCAAACTGATCCATGATCCCTGGTATGCGATAAATAGGCCCAACACCGTAGTATGAGGAACATCCCCATATCATGATGCTTGCGCAACCATGCTTCACTGTCTTCACAGTGTACTGTGGTTTGAATTCAGTGTTTGGGGGTCGTCTGACAAACTGTCTCCGGCCACTAGACCCAAAAAGAACAATCTTACTTTCATCAGTCCACAAAATGTTGCGCCATTTCTCTTTAGGCCAGTCAATGTGCTCTTTGGCAAATTGTAACCTCTTCAGCACGTCTTTTTTTCAACAGTGGGACTTTGCGGGGGCTTCTTGCAGATAGCTTGGCTTCACATAGGCGTCTTCTAATTGTAATAGTACTCACAGGTAACTTTAGACCTTCTTTGATCTTCCTGGAGCTGATTGTTGGCTGAGTCCTTGCCATTTTGGCTATTCTTCTATCCATTTGAATGGTAGTTTTTCGCTTTCTTCCACTTCTTTCAGGTTTTGGTTGCCATTTTAAAGCATTTGCGATCATTTTAGCTGAGCAGCCTATCATTTTCTGCACTTCTTTATATGTTTTCCCCTCTCCAATCAACTTTTTAATCAAGGTACGCTGTTCTTCTGAACAATGTTTGGAACGACCCATTTTCCTCAGAATTTCAGAGAGAAATGCACTGTAACCAGCATGTACAACATTTGCTGCCTTCCTTCCTTAAATAAGGGCAATAATTGCCACCTGTTTTTCAAAGAATGAATGACCTCACTAATAGAACTCCACACTGCTATTATTTTGAATATGCCCCTTTCAATTAGTGATTCAATTACACAGAATCAGCAGTTGTATGTCATGACTGTTGGATTTCTATTACTCTACTACACCTGTTAGTAAATTATTTGCCATGTAGAAATATTATTTCTACCAAAAACAGTGATTGATCAGGTTAGTGATGTCTGACTGCTATTATTTTGAACACAACTGTATGTATGTATATATATATATATATATATATATATATATATATACATACACACACACATACATACATACACACAACCTCCTGTTAGAAGGGAGCACTGTAATCTGTAGTATAAAGTTCCCGCCGAGTGGTATGGCAGGGTAGTGCGTTCCAGCTAGGAGCGCAAACGGATCAACCGCAGCACCACGTAGCACTCGGACCTGGAGAACATGTGCCAAATGGAGCATGTAAGATGGCTGTGCACTCCAGTATGAAGCACAGATCAGCTGCATGCGGTCAACCTTACGGGGAGTAGTGTCTCCTAAGGCCGAAGGTGGTAGTGCACTACATAGTATATAGTTCCCGGCTGGCTGCATGTGAGATAACAGTGTGAAGCATCACAGCAGTATAGGCTGTAATGAGAACAGTGAAAAAGTACATATATTTGAGCACACTAGAACCAAAAAGGAAATACAAAATATGTTTAAAAAAAGTAACTAGTGATTCCTAGATTGTAAGCTCGAAAGAGCAGAGCCCTCGAACCTCTCGTATATTGTTTAGTTACTGTATTGTCCCATGTACTGTCCCCCACTATATTGTACAGCACTGAGCAAACTTTTTGGCGCTATATAAACACTGTATAATAATAATATTAATAATTAATGGATAGATGGACTGTCACACATGCGGTCACTGCACCCACCCACAGTGCATATCAAAAACACACATAAGAAGGAAAAATAATAATTACAAATATATAGAAATAAAAAACAATATGTAAAATACATTTAAAAATACAATGATATAACAGAGAGGGATATATAATATTGTACAGGATTATGTACTCTCAAAAATAAAACAAATGAAATAATTGGATATATAAATATATAAAAGTGTAACATCTTCCTTTCAGAGAGCTTATTATAGAATGCAATCTCATATACTACCAATAAGTCTAGATGGCTATACATGAATGTAGCTAAACGTGGAGGGCTACTGTCAAATGTGACAAGTGCAAAGTGGCTAGCTGGTAAATACGCATGTGTGCACACGCCCAATACCAGGGCATTGGATCCAATACGCAAATGTCCCTAAGAGATACTAATGGATAGAGAGATAGAGACATGGATGGAACTAAGGGGACAGAGGGTGGCACATGATGAATGTATGTAAGTGAAGGTCCACCAAATCTGCCTTGTCAATTAATGTCTCAACAACAGGGAAATGTAAATGGTGCAAAAAGGGCAACAAAAGATTAGTTCTAGTGTCAACATAGGTGAGTGAATAAATACATAGCATTAAGAATATAAACTAAAATGCACAAAAGGACAAAGAGAGAATGTATGACCTACAGTTGGAAATAAAGCGCTGACTATAATGTTCCATTGATCTCTAGGTCTTCGTTAAGGCCTCGAGGGGAGCGAGACCCCAGAGTAAAAATCCAATAGGTTTCTCTCGTACATAAATTTTGAAAACTTCCTCCCACTATCAAAATTGTCACCAACAAATTAGATGCCAAACGCTCTCATATCCGCAGGGTCATTATTGTGCTTCTCATATAAATGTCTAGGTACTGAGTATTTGTCCCATTTTTCTTTTTTATTGATGTTGATAATACTGCATTCATGCTCACTGAATCTCACACTTAGGGGGTGTGTTGTCCATCCAACATAGAGCAGACCACATGGACAGATATGGCCATAAATGACATTTGATGTACAGGAGTTGATAAACTGCTTGATTTTAAAATTATGGCCATCACTTCCTAATACCTCTTTCTTGCATTGCCACATATAACTACATGCACCACAATTTTTGACCCAGCATTTGTAGCTTCCTGTTTGGTCAAAAAGTGTAGACCAGGGCTACGTTTCTGTATTTTCCGAATTCTACTTGGTGCAATATAGCTCTTAAGATCTCTCGGTTTTCTAAAGACAAATGTCCGGTCGTGGGGCTAGAGCTTGTCCCAAGACTGGATCCTGTAACAAGATCTTCCAAATGTGTTGGAGAACATGTTAGATGTCGAACGCCTTGGTATTAATCCTAGTGCAGAACCTGACTCGGTTTGTATTTCTGGAGCGAGCTCTATTATTAGTTGGTTCTGCATGGGTGAGTGATGTGAGTGGGGAACGTGTGCTATATTCATCCAGATATTTCTGGAAAGTTTCCTCAATGTGTGATGTAGGATACCCTTTTTCCTGAGAATTTCTTTATAAGAATCTACCCCTGCTCTACATAGTCCTCCCTCCTGGTACACATTCTTTTCAGTCTACAAAACTGGCCAAAAGGTATATTCCGGATCCACCTTGGATGATGATTACTACTTGCATGCAGACAGGAGTTCCCTGCGCTTGGCTTGAAATTAGTTTTGGAACATATACTCCCATCTGCTTCTGCTCGTAGTTCCAGATCTAAAAAGACTAGTTGGTGGTGTGTAAATGCTATCCCAAACGGGTTGTTACTGCAATGTAGTAGGAAGTCCTTGAGTTCAGTGTTAGACCCATTCCAGATTATCAAAATGTCATCAAAATGTCATCTATATATCTGGCATAGAGGGCCAGATTGTCTATGAATGGGTTTTGTGCCCAGATGTATTTCTCCTCCCAGTATCCCATGAAAAGATTAGTGTAGCTGAGTGCAAATCTAGCACCCATAGCCGTGCCTCTGCTCTGTCTGAAGAATTCTCCTAGGTAGGAGAAATAATTATGTTATTATTAGAGTAAATGAAATAGAATTTTTCAGAAACTAGGCTTGGGTGGGATGTAAATTAATATTATATAAATATAAAGTATGTAGCGCTATAAAGACAATATATAATCACAAATACACGAAACGCGTTAGTAGGGTGCCCCTAACCATTGCTAACACACTGCACGGCCCTTATGGACGGCCGGTGGCCATCTTGGATTTTTAAATGTAAGTGTGTGTTCATTTGCCTTTGATGTCACTTTTACTTTGAGTAATAAAATTACTACACCATTGGAGCCTTTCTTCTCTTGGGCTTGTTTTGTTCCTGCGAGCACCCCCTTTTTGAAGGTGATTCCTGACCTGACGTATACATGTGTGCATGATCCCCCTGGTGGCTGAGATCTGTGGAGCTGAAGACTGGTAACCTGTCCTGGATGTATGACACCTGGTGGTTGCTTCTGCCCTGATGACTTCATCCATCTACAATGTTTCCAGATCCTGAGCACCCAGGAGTAGGTCTTATATACTCCAATGCGCAATGGATTGCGCTATCTGGTTAGTGCAATATATATACATTTTTCATAGCCACAGGAATCACGGATGTTTACACTGTATGGTTTCATTGACTTTATCACAATTGTCACTTGATGCACCTTTCCAGGATTTTCACGAGACTGTTCTGTATGTTCTTCAGCTTTGCCGAACGCCATTGAAATTTTGCTTTTTACGTTTAAATTATTATCACGGTTATTTGTGATTATATATTGTCTTTATAGCGCTGCATACTTTATATTTATATACATTATAACTAGAGGTCTTAGAGGTTTTTCCTCTCTATGCTGGCAGCTATTTAAACATCAAAAAATATTTTTTCTAAAAAGAATCCACCCACCACTAGTGACACATACCCTATTCACACAATATTATGAACAACAATAATTAGTGCTTATCCAAATAATCAGTGTAACGCCACATATACACTCTATATATAAGTGTCCAATGTCTTATATTCCAAAAATTAAAAGAAAAATAAAATGTACCACTCGAAATCACTCTTTTGTATTGTTTGAAGATCCTCACAGGCCAGCTTCCACACAGACCCTCAAAAAAATCAAAAACTCCACATAGTGCATTACCATTAAAATATATAGCACTCCACACGTGTTTTATATAAGTGCAATAACGTGAGAAAAAACAACCACAGCAACTTGTGCTACAACAGTGATGTGTTACACTCAGTGTATTCACTACAATGGTGTCTCACTTCTCATGCTTATAGATTATATACCCTTACCAGAGAACAAAATCTCAAAATCGTTGTAAGGTGCAATCTAGGGAAGTCCTCAACACTATTCAGCCTCCTTGTCTCCACTCTCCAATCTCATCCCCTCCTGGTATCACCAGCCAGTTCCCTGGTCACTCAGATCCACGCAGGTTAGTACTTTATTGCTGACAGCCTCAATCAATAACCCTTTTAGATCATTCTTATATTCAGGGAGAGGGTCTCTAGTTAATTTTTCGTAAGTACTAGAATCACCTATCAGTCTCATGGCCTCTGTCAAATAGGCTGTATGGTCCTGTATAACAAGACCACCCCCTTATCTGCTTGCCTGATAACATGCTCATTATTTCTAAGGATATTTAGCACTTCTTCAGAAATATCTCCTCGAGATCTATCTTGCCGTGATCTTATTATTTACCTTACATACAGTGAAGGAAATACGTATTTCATTCCCTGCTGATTCTGAACATTTGCCCACTCACAAAGAAATGATTAGTCTAAAAATCAAATGGTAGGTGTATTGTAACACCGAGACACAGAATAGCAACAAAAAATTCAAAAGAAATGCATATCTAACATATTATGCACTGATTTGCATGTTCATGAGGGAAATAAGTATTTGATCTCCTTCATAAACATGACTTAGTACATGGTGGCAAATCCCTTGTTGGCAATCACAGAGGTCAGTGTAAGGGACCGCCCGGCGGTACTACTAGCACTCCACTGAATAGGCGTCCCCAGCGCACGGAGTCTAAGTCCCAGGGTGCTTGTTCACCAGGGCCCCTGATGGTGGGGATGGACTTGGAGCTCCCTGAGACCAGGTCGTGACTACCGGGTGCGTCCGTCAGTGGTAGTAGTATGCGCAAGGGGCTCCCACGGGGAAGAGTCTGATGTGAGGAGGTCAGAAGACCCCAC
Organism: Staurois parvus; assembly: GCF_062004578.1. Classification (NCBI taxonomy): domain Eukaryota; kingdom Metazoa; phylum Chordata; class Amphibia; order Anura; family Ranidae; genus Staurois; species Staurois parvus. The sequence goes on along the minus strand of NW_028317801.1, from coordinate 8,129,947 downwards.
TGCACGGGATGGATGGATGGATGAGCAGGGTCAGACGGGCCGGGTCGGTAACAGAGAGGGCGGCAAGGTACAAGGCAGCGGGCATAGAATGGTCGGGTCACACGCCAGGTCAGCAACAGCAGGTCAAATCCAATAGGGGGCATTCAGGAGAGAGGTCAGGCAAAGCAAGGGTCAGAGTAGGAGAAAACAGCAAGGTCAGGTACAATCCGGGTCAATAACTTACAGGGTACAGGTTCACAGGATACAGGATGCAGGAAAGACCAGAAGGCACTGAATGACAGCTCAGGGTCGTTTAAATATCCCGCCCTGCGCTGCCATTGGTGCCCAGCGGGCGGCCGCGGCTTCTACTGCGCATGCGCGAACTCGAACGCCGCGGCCGGCCCGGACCCAGTGCTCGAGTCCCTGCGCCAGGCGGCATACTGCGCCTGCGCCGGGACCAACGCGGCGGGGATCGAGGGGATCCCTGACATTGCCCCCCCCCTACGGGCAACCTCCGGATGCCCACCCGATCTCTCCACCACGGGTGATCGCGAAAGAACCTCCGGACAAGTCTGGGTGCATGGACATTATGGGCTGGTTCCCAAGAATTGTCCTCAGGACCATAGCCCTTCCATTTGATAAGGAATTGGGTCTGGCCTCCCCTCCTTCGACACTTCAGGATTGTTTCAACCTCAAATTCTTCTTCTCCTTCGACCGTTACCGCTTCCGGGGGTCTAGATTCCCGGTCAGGGAAGGCATCTGGGACCACAGGCTTCAGAAGGGACACATGAAAGACCGGGTGGATCTTGAGCGTGTCAGGGAGGGCGAGTTCATAGGCTACTTCGTTAACCATCCGTTTAATGCAGAAGGGGCCTATAAATTTGGGTCCCAATTTCTTCGATGGGCAAAGCATCTTTAGATTGGACGTCGCCAGCCAAACCTTCTCCCCAGGCCGCAATACCAGATCTCCTCTCCGTTTCCTGTTGAATGCTTTCCTGTAGTCTTCCTGGGCCCGACTGATGGCCACTTGAAGCTTCTCATTGTTCGCAGCGAAGAACGTTACCACATCTTGTGTTGCTGGTACTGGGCATTCCGACACCAAATCCGGGAGGAAGACTGGGTGAAAGCCATAGTTGGCGAAGAACGGGGACTGCCCTGTTGCTGAGTGGCGGGCGTTGTTATACGCAAATTCCGCTAAAGGAAGAAGTGGCAGCCAGTCATCTTGAGTAAATGAGGTATAGCATCTCAAATATTGCTCTAAGGTCTGATTGGTCCTTTCGGTTTGACCGTTAGTTTGAGGGTGGAACGCAGAAGAGAGAGATAATTTGATGTCCAGGGCTTTGCACAGTGCTCTCCAGAATCTGGACGTGAACTGGACCCCTCGGTCCGAGACAATGTCTTCGGGGACCCCATGCAACCTGACTACCTCACGAATGAAGACTCGCGCGGTCTCGGCCGCCGAGGGGGTCTTCTTCAACGGGATGAAGTGGGCCATCTTGGACAAGCGGTCCACGACTACCAGGATTGCCGTGTGGTCTCGGGATGGCGGAAGCTCGACTATAAAGTCTAGTGAGATCTTTTGCCAAGGCCGTTCAGGAATAGGTAAGGGTCGCAGCAGACCCCAAACCTTGTTTCTTGAGGGCTTGTTCTTCTGGCAGGTGACACAGGACCTGACATAGCCCTTACAATCTTTAGCCATGTCTGGCCACCAGAATGAGCGTCGGAGAAGTTCCAGGGTCTTTTCTGGGCCAAAGTGCCCCGCCATTGGGTGGTCGTGGCAATGCCCCAAGACCAGGGTTCGAGCTTCTTCCGGCACCACAATTCGATCTTCCCTCCATAGGAGTCCCCCCTTGTTCTGGAGTGGCCCTCCGCCTGGGGTAGAGAAGTTTGTGGATGCCTCCATTAGCCTGGAACGAAGGTCCGACTGAAGGACCAAGAAGTTACCCGAGGATAGGATGGTGTCAGGTACTGGGGTCTCCTTGGCGTCTTCGTACATCCGTGATAACGCATCCGGCTTAGTGTTCTTTGATCCCGGCCGGTACGTAATATGGAAGTTGAATCTTGAAAAGAATAGTGCCCATCTCGCCTGTCGCGGGCGTAGACGCTTGGCAGTTCTCAGATACTCTAAGTTCTTATGGTCAGTAAATATTAAGATGGGGTGCACCGCACCTTCCAGCAGGTACCTCCATTCCTCTAACGCCGTTTTGATCGCTAGTAGCTCACGGTCACCGATATCATAGTTCCTCTCCGCTGGGGTCAGTTTCCGTGAGAAGAACGCTACCGGGTGGAGCAGTTCCTTGGTGCCTTTTCGTTGGGAGAGGATGGAGCCTACCGCATTCTCCGATGCATCTACCTCCAAGATGTAGGGCAGAGCGGCGTCTGGGTGACCCAAAATGGGTGCCGAAGTGAACAGCTTCTTTAAGGCATCGAAAGCTTCCTGCGCTTCTGGTGTCCATCTGAATCGGGTCCCCAGCTTGGTTAGCTGAGTAATGGGGGAGACCAGACCCGAGAAGTTCTTGATGAACTTCCGGTAAAAATTTGCAAAGCCGATGAATCGCTGGACGCCTTTCCTGTCTGTGGGTTCAGGCCAATCCAGTATTGCAGCGACCTTCTGGGGATCCATCGCGACCCCCGCGGTGGAGATAATCAGGCCCAAGAAGGCAATGCTGGATTGTTCAAAACAACATTTTTCTGCCTTGGCGTACAACCCATGCTGCCGCAGCCGCCCCAATACTTTTGCTACATGTATTCTGTGTTCCCCCAGAGACGGGGAAAAAATCAGAATGTCGTCTAAATAAACGATCACAAAGACATCCAGAAAATCTCTAAAAATATCATTTACAAAATGTTGAAACGTGGCCGGAGCATTACACAACCCGAACGGCATGACCAGATATTCAAAATGACCGAAGCGGGTGCGGAAGGCCGTCTTCCACTCGTCCCCCTCCCTTATGCGAATCAAGTTGTACGCCCCCCTCAGATCCAGCTTGGTAAAAACTACTGCTGACTTTAAACTTTGGAACAGTTCAGGTACTAACGGTAGTGGGTAACGGTTTTTTATCGTGACCCTGTTCAATTCCCTGTAATCGATACATGGCCTTAAGGTTTTGTCCTTCTTTTCAACAAAGAAGATTCCCGCCCCCGCCGGTGAAGTGGAGTGGCGGATGAACCCCTTCTGGAGGCTGTCCTCGATATATTCCTTTAGGGCCCCCAATTCGGGCTCTGAAAGGGGGAAGATTCGCCCAAAAGGAACTTCTGAGCCGGGTAACAGGTCAATGGGGCAGTCATAAGGGCGGTGGGGGGGTAGAGTATCAGCTCCCCGTTTGCTGAACACATCTAGAAACCCATGGTAGGCCGCAGGGATTACTTGTTTTAATTCAGCTTCCACCTCAGAGCACAGGAGGATTTGGGGGGTCCCCGGGCCCGAAGTGCGGCAGTATATCCGACAGTATGGGGAAGGGAACGTGATTACTCCGGTTTCCCAGTCAATCTGGGGGTTATGGGCCCGTAACCATGGGAGCCCCAGAATGACTGGGAAGAGGGGTGAAGCTATAGCATCCAGGCGGAGGAGTTCCTGGTGCTGGCCGGCAATGACAGTGGTGATGGAGGGGGTTTCCTGGTTCACTACCCCCGATTTTATTCTAGAACCGTCGGCCAAATAAATATTGAACCCCTTTTGTTTCAACTGAAGGGGAATACCCTGCTGGTGAGCAAAATTAATATCCACGAAGCAGCTGCATGCCCCAGAGTCAATTATGGCCGATACTTCCACGGTCCTTTCTGGAAGCTGAAAGGAAAGGGGCACCACTAAGTATTGGGATGGACCAACATTGCCAAGGGATAAGGAAGAAGAGGTGCACTTACTCAGTTTCTGCGGGCAGGAACGCGCCATGTGACCAGCTTCTCCACAATAGAGGCACAGGTTCTGGGATCGTCTGCGCAGATGTTCCTCTGGGGATAGTTTAGGCCGTGCCAGGCCGAGCTGCATGGGTTCGGGGTTGTCTCCAGGTGGCCGGTTTTGGATGACTGGCCTAGGTGTTTGACTGGGACCCTGAAATGATCCCCAGGGATTTCCATGACCCTGGCCGGACCTCTCAACCCTGCGTTCCCGCAGTCTACGGTCAATTTTAATGGTCAGTGCTATTAGGTCCTCTAAAGTCTCAGGTACCTCCACCCGGGCGAGCTCGTCTTTCAGGCCGTCTGATAGGCCAACACGGAACTGATGCAGGAGTGCGAACTCGTTCCAGCGAGTATCCCCCATCCACCGCCTAAATTCAGATGCGTACTCCTCCGCCGCTCGGCGGCCTTGCCGGAGTGTGTACAGAGTAGCTTCAGCAGAAGCTGCCCGCTGCGGGTCATCATAAAGGATGGCCATAGCATCAAAAAAACTGTCAACCGAACCAAGGTGAGGGTCATTTTTTCCCCGTAATCGATGGGCCCAGTCTTGGGGTTCACCCTGCAGGAGGGATATGACGAACCCCACCTTCACGGATTCAGTCACGAAGGTTCGGGGTTGTAGCTCAAAATAGAGGAGGCAGGACTCGCGGAATGCTCTGAACCGTGTGCGGTCCCCGTGGAAACGTTCTGGTAAGGGTACTCGGGGGTCGGCCGCCGGGAGTGGTGCGAGTGCCCCAGACACCAGCACAGGGGCTGCTGGAGGTGTGGGGACCGCGGCCTGTGGGGCAGGAACGGATATAGTGCAGGCCTGGAATTGAGTTTCAATCTGCTGACATCTATCCTGCAGGGCCGATACGGCCTGTGTCAAATTGGATAGGTGCCTGCAGATCTCCTCCAGCGGCGAGGGACCTCCTCTAGACTCAGTCATGGCCTTCTGGTACTGTATGAAGGCAACCTTGGTTGTCGCACAAGCTACATTTCAGAGATTGGGGTCCTAACTTAAGCTCCCTTCAAACTTACCCTCCCTTTAATCCCAAAGTAACCCTCCTTGCAAACACTAACTCTTACTCTAACCCCCTGTAAGGGACCGCCCGGCGGTACTACTAGCACTCCACTGAATAGGCGTCCCCAGCGCACGGAGTCTAAGTCCCAGGGTGCTTGTTCACCAGGGCCCCTGATGGTGGGGATGGACTTGGAGCTCCCTGAGACCAGGTCGTGACTACCGGGTGCGTCCGTCAGTGGTAGTAGTATGCGCAAGGGGCTCCCACGGGGAAGAGTCTGATGTGAGGAGGTCAGAAGACCCCACTGCACGGGATGGATGGATGGATGAGCAGGGTCAGACGGGCCGGGTCGGTAACAGAGAGGGCGGCAAGGTACAAGGCAGCGGGCATAGAATGGTCGGGTCACACGCCAGGTCAGCAACAGCAGGTCAAATCCAATAGGGGGCATTCAGGAGAGAGGTCAGGCAAAGCAAGGGTCAGAGTAGGAGAAAACAGCAAGGTCAGGTACAATCCGGGTCAATAACTTACAGGGTACAGGTTCACAGGATACAGGATGCAGGAAAGACCAGAAGGCACTGAATGACAGCTCAGGGTCGTTTAAATATCCCGCCCTGCGCTGCCATTGGTGCCCAGCGGGCGGCCGCGGCTTCTACTGCGCATGCGCGAACTCGAACACCGCGGCCGGCCCGGACCCAGTGCTCGAGTCCCTGCGCCAGGCGGCATACTGCGCCTGCGCCGGGACCAACGCGGCGGGGATCGAGGGGATCCCTGACAGTCAGACGTTTCCTGTAGCTGGCCACCAGGTTTTCACACATCTCAGGAGGAATTTTGGCCCGCTATTCTTGGCAGATCCTCTCCAAGTCATTAAGGTTTGGTGGCTGACATTTGCAACTCGAACTTTCAGCTCCCTCCACAGATTTCAATCGGATTAAGGTCTGGAGACTGGCTAGGCCACTCCAGGACCTTAATGTGCTTCTTCTTGAGTCACTCCTTTGATGCCTTGGCCATGTGTTTTGGGTCATTATCATGCAGGAACACCCATCCACAACCCATTTTCAATGCCCTGGCTGAGGGAAGAAGGTTCTCACCCAAGATTTGACGGTACATTGCCCTGTCCATCGTCCCTTTGATGCGGTGCAGTTGTCCTGTCCCCCTAGCAGAAAAACACCCCCAAAAGGAGAATGTTTTTTTTTTTCTATGTTGAACTGGATGGACTTTTGTCTTTTTTTCAGCCAGACTAACTATGTAACCATGTTTGACAGTTGGGATGGTGTTCTTGGGGTCATAGGCAGCATTCCTCCTCCAAACACGGCAAGCTCGATTTTGGTCTCATCTGATCACAACACTTTCAACCAGTCCTCCTCTGCATCATTCAGATATTCCGTGGCAAACTTCAGACAGGCCTGGACATGTGCTTTCTTGAGCAAAGGTGTAACGGAACCGACAAACTGCACTTGAGTACTTCCGTTAGAATACCGCTTCCCAGTTCGAACACCAACAACAGACACCACAGCCGACCATACAAGACTAGATGACACCAGTTTGAGTTTAAAGTAAAGTGTTCCATGTTCAGACAAACAGGCTTTTTATACAATACACAGAGAATGGTCACATGATCATATGCAAACACAGCTATATACAGAAATAGACTTAACACTCTAAACAGTAAATTAATTAGGTTAGCTAGCTGGGTGATCTAAACAAAAGGTGAATGGGAATTCACACCTAGAAAATGGTTTGATGAATTAGGATCTCACTACAGAGCAGACAGTCCAGCTCCTTCAATTCACATGTCTAGTTCAGAATCAACAACCAGGAATAGTCTTCATATGGCTGATAAATATTACTGTCCCATCTGAAGTAATTCCAACCGCATTCTCAGCGTCCATTAGTCACCCTGTCCCCCTAAAAGACACAGTGTGACTTGCACATAAGAGGGATATGGGGAGCTGAGACAGGGGTCTCCCAACCTCTGCAAAGTAAACTGGATTCCATGAGCCCCCGACCCAAAGCGACTCCCATCACAAAAGGGACCTTGCGGGCACTGCAGGATTTCAATCCTTGTCAGCGTAGTATATTACCAATTGTTTTCTTGGTGACTGTGGGCCCAGCTGCCTGGAGATCATTGACAAGATCCTCATGTGTAGTTCTGGGATGATTCCTCACTGTTCTCATGATCATTGACATTCCACGAGGTTAGATCTTGCATAATGCACCAGACCTAGGGAGGCCGACAGTTGTTTTGTTTCTTCCATTTGCGAATTATTGCATCAACTGTTTTCAACTTCTCACCAAGCTGCTTGGAGATAGTTTGGTAGCCCAGTGCAGCCTTGTGTAGGTCTACAATCTTGTCCCTAACATCCTTGGACAACTATTTGGTCTTTGCCATGGTGGAGAGTTTGGAATCTGATTGATTGCTCCTGTGGACAGGTGTCTTTTATAAAGGTAAAAAATTAGATTAGCAGCATTCCCTTTAAGAGACTGCTTCTAATCTCAGCTTGTTACCTGTATGAAAGACACCTGGTAGCCAGAAATCCTGCTGAATGATAGGGGATCAAATACTTATTTCCCTCATGAACATGCAAATCAGTGCATAATTTGTTAGACATGCATTTCTTTTGAAATTTTTGTTGCTATTCTGTCTCTCAGTATTACAATACACCTACCATTCAATTTTTAGACTGATCATTTTTTTGTGAGTGGGCACACATTCAAAATCAGCAGGGAATCAACTACTTATTTCCTTCACTGTATTTTCTTAATTTCATTGAGAACTGACTCAGGAGGATCCTGCTGACACAGTGGGGAGTTCTCATGGCTTGACCTACTGGTTTGTTTTTTTTCCCCAATGTCCAATCCTACAGTAAGCAGCTGGATAGCACTCAAACAAAAGAAATTGCCGTTGCAAGAATAAAAAAAAAGAAAAGAAAAAACAAACCCACTAATTCTAAGGTCCCTTTCACACTAACAGTCCAATCAGGTCCACCTGTCCATATTTCAGGCAGACCTGATTGGACCATCCATAGCTCCCTATGGAGCGGCGAGTGTCAGCAGACATGTGTCCGCTGACACCTACCAGCATCCGATCCGCGAAAAACAGGCAGATGGGGATCAGTTCCCCATCCGTCTGGTGGATCGGGTGACAGTCAGGTGGAAAAGGACAGGCGGTCCGTTTCCATTCAACTGCCCCATAGAGAGCAGCGGGCTGTGTTTGTGTCCACTCTGCATTAGCGAAGTGGACACAGACCCGTCATCCGCTTGCTCAGCGGTGAGATCACCCGCTGAGCAAGTGGATCCACCCCATCTGAAAAGGGGCCTATGTTTTGTGCATCTGAAGATCTGACATGTACCATTGTCTGGTTTAATTAAATCAAAAAAAAAACAAAAAACCAACCCTTGGATGTTAGATCTTTAGATTCCAGATCCATGACCCACTGAACAGCACCCTATGCAGTACATCAAAACTTAAAAAGCACATTAACTGATAACACACAAGCATCACAGAGAAGTTTAATTATTGAAAAGCTTAACATACAAGATAGTAAAATTAAAATTTTTTTGCAGCAAATTCTTAATTGTAGAAACCACTTTGGGACTAAAGTATAAAATGATGTTAAGTGTTATTGCACACAGCCAAATCAAATGTCAAATTTAATGTGCCAAAAGTTAAAATTCAGAATCTGGTTGCTATGGGAATATCTCCAGCCTTTCTAAAGGAGTCTCCGCTTCCTCCATTTCATGTATGGTATTAGAGTTTACTAGCCGACTTAAAGAGCACTTTACAAAAAGGTAGAGAAAATTGCTCAGCAGTGTGCAGCTTTTAAAAATGAAAAGATCCTGTGAAAATGAACCACTTGTTCAGCGTCGCATACTTCATGTCACTACATGCAATAAAGTATTATTTTGCGGTCATCTTCACATCCGATGGATTTTATCATGATCCTCAAATGATTTCAGATTTTCCAAGTTATCCCACCACTTGTACAGAAAAGTGTCCGCAATCAGCTGAAACCATGGTGTAATCTTTACTTCTCCTCGCTTAGCCTTTTCCAGTAATTGTGTCAGTTCCTCCTTGGATACATAGCAGTGGCTTTGAATCTCATTGGAATCTGGATCTACAGTGACATCCTTCTGTACAAACAGGATATAATCTATTTCATGCTCTCCCCAGATGCCATCTGATTGAGCTTTGTAGTGAATTCTTGTCAGGTATCTCAGTTCGTCAGGAGTCACCTATAAATTGTAATAAATTGTTTTAAGATTAAGCATCACAGAAACAAAACTACATGGGCAGCTAGGAGGACAAAGGTAAGCAAACCAGAAGGGGTTATCCAGTACACTTACTGCAGGAAACAGATACTCTTTAACCACTTGAGCCCCAGGCAAATTCTAACATTTCTCATACATGTAAAAATCTGGATAGATAGGATAAAATCTGCTATTGACATGACATTTTCACCACATACTGGTAACAACCCATGCAATTCATATATACAAAGAAACCAAAAACAAGTTCAGAAATAATGTACAGAAGTTACATGTAATAAAAATGGAATGACACAAGGAAAAAATGTGTTGAACACATGAAGAAAGGGAGGTGCAAAAATGCATGGAAAGCCAAGACACCAGCTGAAATCTATCAGTAATTAAAATGCCCCTTGTCAGTGCAAATATCAGCTGGTTCAGTCTCAACGGATGGCCAATAAAAAAGGTGTCTCATCTCCAAGGTGTCAAGAAACATCATATGATGGGTAAAAGCAAAGCGCTCTCTAAAGACCTTCGCAACCTTATTGTTGCAAAACATACTGATTACATTGGTTACAGGATTTCTAAACTTCTGAATGTTCCAGTAAACACGGTTGGGGCCATAATCCAGAAGTGGAAAGAGCATCATTGCACCATAAACTGGCCACGACCAGGTGCTCCTCACATTTCAGCAAGACAATGATCCCAAACACAAAGCTAAGGAAACTCCTAATTGGTTTCAAAGAATGAAAATAAAGCCGCTAGAATGGTCCAGCCTATCACCTGACTTTAGTCCAATAGAAAATCTACAGGGAGAACTAAAAGATCAGAGTTCATAGAAGAGGCCCACTGAACCTTCAAGATTTGAAGAATAGGCCAAAACCACACCTAAGCAATGCATGCAACTAGTTTCTCCATACAGGAGTCATCTTGAAGCTGTCATTGCCAACTAAGGAATTTGTAGGAAGCACTAAATAAATTTCAGTTACCGTGTTCAACACTGTATCCCAGTGTCATTCCATTTTATTACACATATTTCTGAAATTATTTGTCTTGGTTTCTTTGTATGTATGGATTGCATGGGTTGTTACCGACATGTGGTGAAAATTTCATGTCAATAGCACCTTTAAAAATATATTTACCTAGAAAAAAGGAGAAGTGTTCAATTTTTTTTTTTATCCGCTGTATATAGGCCCTAGAGAATGAAATGATGGATTCTGCAATTTTTTATGTTACTCTGTAATGACGCAGCAGTTTTTCAAATGCAATTTTTTTTTTTTTAGGAAACAATACTTTAATGTAATTTAATGCACATAAAAACATAATAGAATACCCAAATTGTTTTGGTAAAAATATAAAAGATTTTACGTAAACAGATAACTAACATGTCACACTTTAACAGCTTCTTGAATGCCCTATAGCAGAACTACTGCTACAGGGCAGCAGGGCTGCACAAAATCACGCATAGATACGCAATTTTTTTATTTCCAGGTAGGAGGCCCTACCTGCACCACCATTAGCAGCTACAGTTGTCGATCACAGGGTCCCGGATGGAGATTCACCACCAACACCCGGCAATCACCGAGTATCACTGATGGGGGAGAGGTCTGTATGTAAACAATACAGATCTCTCCCCTGTCAGCTCCTGCACACCGCTTTGTATTGCAGAGCAATACATAGCAGCATGCTTACACAGTAAAGATTAGCACACAGTAAAACACACAGTTAACCCCTTTGATCGCCCCAGATGTTAACCCCTTCCTGCCCAGTGTCATTAGCACTGATCACTGTATTAGTGTCACTGGAAATGTCTGTGACAGTTAGTCAGTTCTCCCCCAGTGTCAGAATGCCCGCCGTAGTCCCACTATAAGTCGCTGATCGCCGCCATTACTAGTATAAATAAATAAAAATTCCAGTATATATACACCGCCATTTGTAGATGCTATAACTTTCACGTAAACCAATAAATTTACATGTATTGGGATTTTTTTTTAGCAAAGACATGTAGCAGAATACATTTTGGATTAAATTAGATTTTCTTTACAGGATATGTTTTACAGCAAAAAGTCAATACGTTGTTTTCAAAATTATCAGTTTTTTTTTTGTTCATAGCACAAAAAATAAAAAAAAAATGCTCAGGCAATCAAAATACCACCGAAAGAAAGCTTCATTTGTGAGGAAAAAAAAACAAAAAACAAAAACACAAATTTCATTTGGGTGCAGCATTGGTATGACCGCAAAATTGTCTTTTAAAGTAACGCAGCGCCATATCGCAAAAAAATGGCCTGGTCAGGAAGGGGGTAAATCCTATGGAGGGCAAGTGGTTAAAATTGCGTATGCTTGTGGAATGGCACCAAAATGACATTACTTTAAAATCTCCATAGACGTTTTAAAAGCCTTTACAGGTTACCAGTTTGGAGTTGCACAGGAGGTCTGGTGCTAAAATGATTGCTCTCACTAGAACATTTGCGGTGATACCTCACATGTGTAGTGCAAACACCGGTTAAATTTTTGTGCGCAACCTACATATTTACGTATGCACGGGGTACTTAAAATGTACTTTATTTACAATTTGGTTTTTTTATTATTTATTTGTACACTTACATTTTTTTTTTTTAAATCACTTTTATGGTGAACATCCCTTGTGATACCTGGAGCAGGGACAGGTCCTTTTTATGGAGTGATCTGAGGTCCTGATCTCTCCTCTGCCCTTCAAAGCATCAGATCAAACCAAGATCTGTTTGATCTGAAGCTTTCACATGTCAGTAATGATCTGTTTACATTAAACGAAAGTGACAAAATACTCTTCACTTGTTTTTGTTTGTTTTTTTTTTTACACCATAGAGATGATCAGAGACATTCTGGTTCTCAGACAACTCTATAGCGAGTCAGTGGAACCACCAGCTTTAGTCCTGGGCTGCCCAGTGGGACAGAGGGGCCCGGAAAGTACCGGAGAATGGGGAACTCCCTTCCACCACTTGTAAAAGTGATCCAGCAGCCAATAAGCTGCTAGAATGGCTTTTACATTAAAGTCCATCACCAGCTGGAAAAAGAAACCAGGATGACGCCTTTAGCTTCAGGCATCATCCTGGGATAACCACTTCAAATCAGATGACGAACAGTACATAGCGAGGCTGAAGTGGTTAAAGCATCACTAAATGACTGCCGGGATCAAGTAGCATAGCATCCAAACATTTTTATTCAAAGTGATCAAATCACATGGAGGGGGGGGGGGGCAACATTTCAAGGCCACGCAACCTTCATCAGACAATTGTGAGGATGATGAATAGGTCCTGCATAGCCTCAAAACATTGCACGCTTGATCACTTTGCATAAAAAAAAAAAATCTTTGTGCCTTGTTTGGTAAATTTCAACCATAAATGTTTTTACCTGCTCTATTGGTATCCCGAGCTCTGCCTTCATTCGTCTTTGTGCTGCTCGGCGGACCCCTATAGCATCCTGCTCTTCTGTTTCCAGGGGTGTACTGAGGGGATGACTACAGCACGTGTTTGTAAAACAACCTGGGATGTCAGGAAAATGCAAACAACTTAGCAAGGACTACCCATACAGTAAGCTCAAGGTCAACCTCTCTACTGCACAGAAATTTGTTTGTGCCCACAGTGCAAGGTGCCACTGGCAATGCCCCAACAATCTACTTTTGTACACCAAACTGAACCACACATGTGGGGGCCAATACGTATGTACAAATATTTTATAAGGTTTCAAACTCGCAACCAATCTTAGATCTGGTAGGCTCAGACTGCCTAGCAAAAAAGAAAGCATGTGCTGCAGGGCCACTGCAACCAACTAACGAATTACTATTAGAAGCATGGCATTTACATGAAAAAAGCATAATTTATTAAATATTTAATGAAGAAAACACAACTATCAAAAAAAAAAAAAAAAGAGATAGTGTTGCGCTGTAATGAAAACATCTAATTCAATATATAGTGGATAAGAAACAAAATAAAATTGTATCAACGAAATATCAAAGCCCACCAGAAGTGTGCAAAATCTTCATGCAGCAGCTGTGCACCAAGTGATTATAATGCGGTTTACCAAATCCTTTGACCCCACAACTCAAGGAGGTCTAAATCAGGATTAAAAAGATGACAAATCCCAGATGGATGTATGGCTCTCTTCCTCTCACACCTCAGCAAGCCTCACTCTCTCATGAATGGCATTTCCCAAAAGTGGTCACTGGACTGCTTCTCATATACCACTCTCAGCAGCAAAAATACATACCAAGGAAAGAGCAGAGAAATCCCATAGTGAAATACCATTTAAAAACATGTATTAATAAACCAAGTGGGTACTCACAAAACAGTATGGCAAACATATCGCACAACATCGCCAACTTTCCAGGCGAACGTAATAAAAGCCCTATACAGGTTTCGTCCAACGGCACATCTTCCAAGGGCCAACAGAGTATCGTTGAATGGACAATAGGGATGCACCAATACCCTTTTTTGATCGCTGAGTACAAGTACCGATACTTTTGGTCATGTACTAACGGATACCGAGGACCAATACTTTTACTGTGCGACTTGCGTCTACAAAATGTATGGAAGCAAATTGCACCACAAAGAATAGATTTGAACAGGAATGTGGTGCGATTCCCATCCAAATCGCATGCGGTATCTCCACTGCTCCTGTGTGAACCCAGGCTTGTCATAGCCTGAAGTTCACACAGGAGCGGTGTGGGAATTCTCCCTGCACCGATCACGTTGTCACACAAGGAAAAGCTGCTTCACAGATCTGGGGATTTGAAATCCCTGGGGCTGTCTCCCCTCTCCTTGCAGGGATGACAGTATGGGCTAGATGGCTTCTGATTGGCGAGCACCGTCCATGTGAAAACCCAGCATCTCTCAACTATTATTGATGAAGCGTTTGAGGTCCCACTCAATATTTAGATCTAATGGGCTATAGGTCTTCAGCTGGTTAATCCAATGTGTTTCACATCGTGAAAGCTCCTTTACATTAATACTTCCTCTCCAATGTGCAACAAAACCCTCTATTCCTACCAGTTTCAATCAAGTGAAATCCTTATGATGGCATAATGCAAAATGCTGTTACAGGCTGTAGTCCTTGAAGCCCTTTCTGATATTGGTTAAATGTTTGCCAGTCGTCACCTGCAGTGCCCTCTTGGTCTTGCCCACATACTGCAAGGCACAAGGGCACTGCAGGAGGTACACTACATTCTTGGTGGAACAGGGTTTGAACGAATCAACTTTATAAGTCCTTTGGCTAATGACAGACTGAAACTGTTGTTGTTCGCACTACATTGCATCCACAACATTTATATATTGGGCATTTCCTACATGGAAAGAAGCTTTTTAAATTTCTTAAAAAAAAAAAAAAAAAAAAAAAAAAAGTATGCCATTCTAGCCACTCAATGTTACGTTATGCCAGTAACTTCATTAAAGTTGGGGCCCTTCTAAAAATCAACTTTGTGTCCTTCAGGTAAGAGCAAACCCAGAAATCAGTCATTTCTAAGGACTCCCAAGTGTTTCTGTTGGCCTCTTTTCACTACTTGGTGTTAGAAAAACCTTAGAAAAAGGTAGTCAGAAATTCCCATTCAAAACCGGAGGTCTGAAAAAAAGAAATAAAAAAATAAATTTTTGTGCTTTCTTCATTTTCTAAAAACTTGAAACAAATGAGATCTGCAAAATACTTTCCATGCCTCTTAGATTCCTACTTTTCAAAACAGGGGTCATATAGGGTGTTTGTACTATCCTGGCATTTCTGGGCCTCCGAAAGTGTCATAGTTAGTGAAGAAGCAAACTTGAAGAAATTACGCCCTTTGAAAGCCTGAAGGTGGTAATTGGTTTTGGGACCCCATATGCAGCTAGGCTCCCAAAACATCTCTCACATGTGGTATTCTCCATACTCAGTAGCAGAATGTGTTTTGGGGTGTAATTCCACATTTACCCATGACACGTGTGAGAAAAATCTAATTAAAAAGGTGACAACTTTGTGTGCACAAAAAAAAAAAAAAAATTGTCAATTTCTAAAAGCTTGTGGCAAAAAATATAATCTTCCATGAACTCAATATGCGCCTCAGCAAAAACCTGGCATTTTATGTCCAACATTGGAAGCTTCTGCCATACATCACCCACTCTAACCACTCGAAGACCAAGTCTTTTCTGACACTTTGTTTACATGTAAAAAGAAGTTTTTTGCTATAAAATTACTTGGAACACCCAAACACTGTGGAGTTGTTTACCAAAGTGCAGTTGCTTCACAACATAGTAAATGAGGTAAAGCTTCACTTTGCAAAGAATACCAAATCAAATGCATGGACAAAAAAAAAATTAAATAAAAAAAAACCCCACACCACAGCATTTTTGCTTGCACATGATTGGATGACATAAATCACCAGAGCTTCTCCTCATTTCAGAGCTTTCCCCTTAGATCTAGAGCAACTGCACTTGCCGATGCATTTGCAGTGCACAGTATATTTGCTTTAGTAAATCAACCCCTTTATTTTTTAAAGAAGAGGCCCTAGAGAATAAAATGGTGGGTATCGTAATTTTTTTGTCACAAGGTATTTGCACAACAGTTTTTCAAAAGCAAATTCATGGGAAAAAAACACTTGCGTGCGTTCACCTTTGCGAAAGAGCACTGAGGGAAAGGGAGGGTGCAGGGGAGTTTGAATTTTTTTTTTTTTTTACACTGTCCCTTTATTTTCTTTGTATCACTTTTATTGTTATCACAGGGAATGTAAATAGGACAATGACAGGTATTCTTTACAGAGAAATCTGGTGTCCCAGATCCCAGACCTATCTTCTGCCCTTAACAGAATCTGATTACACCAAGGTCACTCTCTCAATTTAAAGATGGTGCCGTGTACATCTGGCGAAACGAAAAGTGATGAAATGCTTATTGCTTACAGTTTCTTTGACCATAGAGATGATCAGAACTGCTCCGGTCTCTGGTAAGCAGGCAGAACTGCTGCTGCATTCTTGGGTTCCCCTGTGGGAAATGAGAACCCAAAAAAGCCAAGAAAAGAGGTGGGGAGTCCCCTCTCGCTGCCTGTAAAAGCAATCCAGCAACTAAAATAGCCATTAGGCTAGGTTCACACCCATGCGTTTTCCATAGCGTTCTGCAAGTAAAATGGGTTGTTCCAGACATTGTTCAGATGAACAGCGTACTTTAAAAAAGTTGATTGGAGAGGGGAACATATAAAAGAAGTGCAGAAACTGATAGGCTGCTCAGCTAAAATGATCTGAAATGCTTTAAAATGACAACCAAAACCAAAAAGACGTGGAAGGAAAAAAAACAAAAAAAAAAACAAAACGCAAAACCATCATTCGAATGGATTGAAGAATAGCCAATATGGTAAGGACTCAGCCAATGATCAGCTCCAGGGTGATCAAAGAAGGTCTAAAGTTACCTAGGAGTACTGTGACAGCAGACGCCTATGTGAAGCCCAGCTATTGGCAAGAAGTCCCCGCAAAGTCCCATTGTTGAAAAAACGATATGTGCTGAAGAGGTTACAATTTGCCAAAGAGCACATTGACTGGCCTAAAGAGAAATAGCGCAACATTTTGTTGACCGATAAAAACAAGATTGTTCTTTTTGTGTCTAGGGGTTTGTCAGAAGACCCCCAAACACTGAATTCAAGCCACAGTACACTGTGAAGACAGTGAAGCATGGTGGTGCAAGCATCATGATATGGGGATGTTTCTCATATTATGGTGTTGAGGCTATTTAGAGCACCCCGGGAATTATGGATCAGTTTGAATACATCAAATTACTTGAAGAGGTCATGCTGCCTTATGCTGAAGAGGAAATGCCCTTGAAATAGTGTTTCAACAGAACAACAACCCCAAATACACCAGTAAGCGAGCAGCATCTTTCTTCCAGACCAACAAGATTAACGTTATGGAGTGGCCAGCTAAATCCCCGGACCTTAATCTAATTTTTTTATTGGGTTAACAAAAATGCTGTTTCTGATGTAAAATGAAGAAATGCAGTGCAATCGTCCTGGGCTGGAATACCTGTTCACAGGTGCCAGAAGTTGGTCAAATCCATGGAACACAGATGTGAAGCAGTTCTCAGAAACAGTGCTTATACAACTAAATCTTAGTTCCATGGTTCATAGGAAAGCCAAGTATTTAAGCATTTTTCATTTTATACAGAAAATGTTTGAGTTTCTAAGAAAAATGCAGACACTGCCATTTTTTTTTAACAGCTTAATTTTCATTTTTCTTCACTTTCTGCAAAGTAATAACAAATATGAAACATTTTTCTTCATGTTTTGATTTGGAATAGACTGTGCAGTGTTCCTAATGCATCTGCGTGTATGGAAATAAAGCTATTTTTGGATTTTGAGCTCACCTTTTAAACACGCGGCTATTATTTTTAACACAACTGTAAGTAACGTTCTATTTTCCATGCAGCCTGTGGGCTGCATGCATGAGAAAAAAAAAAAAAAAAGAACCTAATAGACTCCTCCATTCACATCGATTGACGTGGATGAAAAAATCTCTACCAAAAAAGTTAAAAAAATATTCCATAGCATAGGAGCGACCTGCCCACTGACCACTCCATGCCCCTCATGCTTGGACATATATGTTCTTTTTTAAACCGCGGATGAGAAATCTCTTCCAGCAGCACTGCAAGCATTGACATATGTATTCAGGGAGCAACACCCCGCTGCTGTCAGACTAAATAGATCAGTGCTGCAACTGACCAGTGTTCCTGCAAAAGCAAACAACAACAGTTAACAATAAAACACACAGTAACAATATAACATTGACTCAATACAATGACTGCATTTTTTTTTTCACTTTTTTTGTAACAAACTTTCTGGCCTATGACTTGAAGGTCTCTCAAAATGCAATAAGTTTCCAGAATACCCAAATTTTTTTGAGACCCTTTGTTAATTGTGTGACTTTACCTTAGACCCTTTACCTTACCGCAGGTTGACACCAAGTCCCACACAATCTTGCCACTGCTTCCCATGTAGTCTGGGCATCTGGAGGGCTCCATATGACTATCTTTTGTCTCGTGAATCCTTTAAAAAAAAACTCGTATAGCCTGTTGCCCTCTCACAGAGCTTATAAATTTTGACCCCAGATATGGCACGCTTGCTGGGGAGATGCAGTACTGCCTGAATGCAAGGCTGACAGAAAAATGAATGAGGGGCTCACCTACACAGATGTTTTGTTGGGGCGTATAAACATCTGTGAATTTCTGGGAAAGGTGATTTATGAAGGGCTGAATTTTGTAGAGCCTATCATTTTCAGGGTCACCTCAAAGATGACAGCGTATTGTTGTTGAAATGCATAAAATCACATTATATGCTGATACCTACCCCTGGCCATTACTGTAGAGAATACAGGCATATGATGAATCAGGTCTGTGGATTAATATGACCAAAATTCTATCTTTTTTGTAGTGCCCATTATAAGGGTTAGGCCCAAAAAAAGTGAATGTGAATTCCATTTCCTAAGAAGCTGGTGCTCCCCAGCTCATCAAAAGGTAGTATGCACTAGTACTGCCACTCTTCTGCATATGAGAATAATCGCGCGATTCTAACACCTCAGCAACCAGGGCATGGGGTCAGGTACGCCTGACCTTAGCAGGGATCTCTTCTCCATTGTCCAAGCTACCCATCTGTGTCGTGTAGGTGTGCGGTTTGACTCACATTGATCTGTTCTCTTCTCTCTGTAACCGAAAGGGATCCAGGAGAGAAGATTACACCAGCTCCCATGTCTGTTTTGTAAACACAGGCACATCTCTGATTCGGTTCAACCAATCAGCAGGTCCAGCTCAAAAATCAATGGCCTGAACCAGATGACTGATCAGGTGCTATACCAAATCACAGCACCTCTTGCCCGGGAGCATGGATCACGTATATATACACACAGCAGCCACCCCGTAGCAGTAAATTTACAGGAGGCAGTCACCAACTGGTTGTCTGTTATTGCAGATTCCCAGATATAAGGATTATTATCCCTTTGAGAAGAATTTTGAGCATTATACATTCAGTAACATGCTTCTCATGAACCGTGGCACAGAGACCCATTATTGACTTTTAGTCAGATATGTTATACCTTTTTGTAGGGAGGTTTGGTTGCTTCCTTTCTTATTTGGGGACTTCACTTAAATGTGATTATTCTGTCTTTAAGGGATAACAATACCTCAAACATTCAAAGTAGATTTCCACGATCCCTGTAGTAATTGTGTACAACCCGATTGGGTTTATTTAATACTATACTGGCCAGTTTAGTCATACCTTCGGGGTTAGAAGTTGAATGCGGTGGCCATTTGACGTCTGGACATGGGATGAGAGTTTTTTTGTCAACGTTGTCATTTTATTAAAGGAGGATTATTTTTTGATTATTGCATTCTCTCGAGTAAAATACATAAATAATGCTTTTAATAATAAATTATGCTTTTCTAGATAAATAGTGATTAGATGCCACATGTTTCATTAAAGTGATCCTTTGGTTGGCTGCAGTGGCCATGCTGCAGCAACATGCTTTTTTTTTTTTGTTAGGTTCATCTAGGTTACAGTGACCACACTAAATATAGCAAGTTGGTGTACTCTAACTTAATGCTCCCACTAGCGGTTTTAATTTTTTTTTTCTAGGCTCAGATTGCCCCATGCACAGTCTAACAGAGGTGCTTTAAGTAGGTGTGAACATCAGAACGCGGAGGTGGCTTCCTGATCATGTGATCACTGTCACAGCAGTCACTGGAACAGGAGCCTGTCCCTCTGACTAATGATCACAATGACCAGGAGCTGTTGGAGACAGCTCAGTCAGTGTGCTAGAAGCACACTCTCAGCAGAGAACCTCAGAGTCACATGGATGCACAAGTGTGGCAGACTGGCGTTAAGGCCCATTGGCCACATATATGCTGGGAAGAGATTAAAGACCATATTGCACCATACTGAGCTCCCACCAAGGGGAATTCCCTGAATGCAAAGATCAGTTAAAATTTTGCTTCATTCTTCTGGTGATACAAACCTGGAAACGTGATTTTGGCATCGGACCTCTGTTGTAACAGTAGTTTATTTTCTGTATTAAATAAGAAAACGCTAAACGCTCTGTGCAGCAGACCTGTAAAGAATGAGAATGGCAACTCAGAAAATGTTTCCAGGTACAATGTCAAAAGCAAGTGTCTCATTCAGAATTATTGTACCCTGAGCCACCCTATCCTGACTGCTCAACTCGTACTTTAGATGCAGCATTACAGGTGCAACTGCAAGATCTCTCCTCTAATATTTGGTGATTGATCATCTCAGAGGGCTGTCATTGATGAATCCCAAAAGGTTAACATCCTCCAACACAAAAATCTAATTCTTTGCCACATGCTCCAGCCCACCCCCCTCTTGCACCTACTACTGGTAAGCGAGACCAGCCATCACAATGATGGCCTTATAGTAAGGCACAGGATGCAGCAGGCTGGAGTCAATGAGCAGGAAACTGGTTACTATTTGCATAACAGAGTGTGCCGGTATTCTGGGCTCTTTAGATATTCTGAAATAGAAATGTGATGTGACAGACAAGCATTTGGTAATGTCTGACCCAACACTTAAATAGTTGTGTAACATTTTTTTTGAAGACTCGACTGAAGTTTATTTCTTATCTCTTAAACTTGTTGGTTGCCATGGTTTCTGTGTGGAGTTCTCAACTTGACCTAGCTGATTAGCTGAGCTAATGGGACTTGATGTTTGAATACCTATAGTAAGTATGGACTTATGATGTTGGCATTGGCTTGGTGAAAAGGGGGAGGGTAGTTACATCAAGTGGGCACCCTCCTTTATTGTTTCATTGATGAGCCTTTTGGAGACTTACTTGGCGATACCTGGCATTCCATACCCCCCTCACTCCATACACTTCCATCTCATCTGTTTATCTTAATGCAGTCTCACCCCTGCAATTCACATTTAATAATATGGTGGTTGATGATGAGATCTTAGTATTACAGTAATGGCAGATCGGCAATCCAGTTGAAACATATAAATGATATATAGAAATCTAAGACATGAAAATATACATAAAAATCCATTCATAACATGTACAATGTTCTATATATACACCTTATGTGAATATAGAACAGACCTTTATTGATACATAGTAAATAAAAATAAATAGAATAGAATTCCCATAAAAATAAGAGGATAAAAATGAAGTGAAAAAAAAATTAATATTACAATAAACCATTGTAATAAAAATTAAAAAATGGAACAAAAAAAAATAAAATAAAAAATTCGCAATGACCTAAAATATAGTGTGTCTAAAATGGGGGTAAATGCTATAAAACACTAAAATTAACGCTGAACTACAGGCTAGAAATTGAATAAATACATGTTTCATTATGTTTCTATTTGATTATTTAATTTGTAGCAATATCTGTGCCACCTATTATCACCCAGTTTTGGCAATGCATAAGAATGGTGGATGCTATCATATTAACATACATTAGCTATGATACCAGCTGCATGTCAACTACTTTTCACATGCACAGTATAGGAAATTAGGGCGCACGTGCAGTGACTCATTTAGGGCGAATTTTATTGACAATTTTACCAATGGACTGTCACTTTTTCTCACTTTAATTGGCTGCAATATCGTCCGTTTATACCCACCATACTTATTTGTATTTTATAATATCATCACTCAACTTCTGCATTCCCTGGTGATCTAATGGCACTGACTCGTATTCACGGGTCCGCAAAATGGCGCCTGCACATGCGTGATCTTACTGATCTCCAACAAAATGGCACCTGATATGGAGACATATCTCTTAGACAAAATGGCGCACGTGTAATGCGCATGCACCATTTACGATATTTAAGGACGCTATGATCTGTCAGACGCTGAAGCATACCCCCTATGATGATGTGCAATTAGCACGAAACGCGTCAGAGAAGGAGCTACAGCATCGTGACGTTATGTCGCCGGCACCACGAGTGTCCCGGCGGCCATCTTCATACCTCATGGTCAGTGTTTTTTTTCCCCTCATGTCACACTGCTTACTCTAATAATCCATTCCTTAAACGGTATCACGCTATTGGCCTCCTCTTTTTTCTGGGCTCTGTTGTGAGCTACCAACCACCCACAGAGCCATACATAGAGGGGAGACTGAGCCATATTGCCAGCAGGAGAAAATGGTGGAAGGAATACCTGGCCAGACCAGATCCATGTACACAGGAGCCATCAGCATGTCAATTAGAGAATATTGTCTCTAAAAGTGCCTTCACTTTTTACCGGTTATACCACCACGGCTTGGAAGGAGCACTCTTTATGGAGAGAATTCAGTCTCCCACATCTACACTAGGACTATTCCTATAAGGATTACACTACGTGTCACCCTGGCAGTGACGGATTATATGTGGTCACACTAGTCACTTGATTATATGCTATTTTGGCACTCTTGTCACTGGACACTATGGGGTTTATTTACTAAAGCTGGAGAGTCCAAAATCAGACTCCCTTCTGCATAGAAACCAATCAGCTTCTAACCTCAGCTTGTTCAATGAAGCTTTGGCAATGAAACCTGGAAGCTGATTGGTTTCTATGCAGAAGGGAGTCTGATTTTGGACTCTCCAGCTTTAGTAAATAAACCCCTATATGTACTTGAATCATACATTGATCTTTTGTGTGTGTTTATGATCTTTTTTTTGCATCTTGTCACTGGGCACTTTATTTCATATTATATCTTACGATATGGTATATATTTTAAGCATTTTGGATTTTAGCGCTGCACCTTTTTATATATTTTGATTTTGGAAAGGTTATTTGGTATCCTTTTGGTGCTTTGGCTTTTAAGTGCTCACTTTTTGCTCTTTTGATTACTATATAATATATGAGCTTCACTTTTTGAATTGAATTACTGAAATAAATTAACTTTTTCCTGATATCCTAAGGTATTGAGATGCACCTGTACATCTCTTCTGTTATTCTCGGAGTGGATTAGATATTTTGTTCCCCAACCATATAGCTGGTTTCTTATATTTACCAGTGCATATAGATATTCAAGAATAAAATTGTCTTTTTTTAACTTTACATATTAACTAAATTATATAACAAAACTTTAGTTTTTGTATTATATTAGTCAAAACAATCAGCCAACTAATCAATTATGAACATAACTGTTAGTTGGAGCCCTAATCGGGAGCTTTCCAGGACTTGTGTCTGTTACAGTGCTAGCAGTGTGCACAGTAAAGTGTTTACCTAGGGAAGTATATATTCGAACGCTCAGTGTTAAAGTTCACCCACCGAGAGGCTGCATATTTGTGCCAGGTCAGCGAGAATGAGTCAAACATAGCCCAAACAGCATATCAGAAGTCTTAGCTATCTTACCTTTGTCAATGTTGACATTAAGATGGCAAGTTTTTTTGGTATCGGCTCCAATCTTCTTGTCATTCTCATCTATTAGAATACACATCTCAGCCAGCAACTGGACCTGCTTCTCATCCAGGGAGTCTGTGTCTACCTCAGGCATGGCTGCTAGATGTCTCCTAATACTGGAAAACACGAACATACAATTGTAACAAACTAAAATACACAAATCAAAAGGTAGACAGTCAAGTAATTTTGTAACCACTCAAACATGTTGTATATAGCATATACCTGACAATTACTATGCATTACTGCAACCACTTTCTACCTATTTAACACGGAGGATCTCTCTAAATACCTTTCCAGGATCAGGGAGCCCATGTTAATAAATAGATCTACATTTCACTGTACACTAGGATAGTGGTTATTGGGAAGACTCGCCCCCTTACAGGTAGCTAAAAAGATCATGGATGTCAGTGCTCACTTATCTGAAAGGCAGAAGCTGCTCAGTGCTCAAGGAACTCCCAGCAATATCTGGAGGAACCCTAGTTATGAAAGGCTGCATTACAGAGTCGATACACAATATGCAACACTTCAGAGCAATCTGCTAGAGTCAACTGATAATGCAAGTATAAATGAGAATCAGCAACACAACCTCCAAGCTTCTGTAAGGCTGGCCATACACTATACAATTTATGAGAATTTTGATTTAGATTTACCAAAAACCATATAATAGGAGGTCAAACCTAAACAACACTTTCAGCTGTATCCATTCAGGCAGGCCCTTGTGCTACATAGTTGAAGATAAATCTAAAGGAAATTGGGCAGAAATTGGACAGAAAATTGTATAGTGTATGGCCAGCCTTAGGAAAGGTTTGAGATCGGAAAAGTGACCACATTCCTTGCTGGCAGAGGTCACTGTAGAACAACCCTGTAAAAAGAAGAAAATGAATACTTACCTTTCCACCAGGCAAAAAAGGAAATCTCTGCTCTTTATGAGGTACAGCCACCGCTGCTATCCAAAACTTTTGGGTGTGACACATAGTGATGGTGTGTAAACCACTGTGCACCAGCCTCTTACATCACTGTGTCCTCTTCTTTTATAGGGTTATCCTTCTGTAACTTCTACCAGCTAGTGACAGAATCAAGCCGACTGCTATTGCAGGCAGAGCAGGACAATTCCTCTGTCTAGTGACTATGGATCCCTGAATAGCAGCATGTCTCTCTGCAACTTGTAAGAAAGTTTCCATGATTGCTGCCAGCGGACTGCTCTATTGGCCCATTACTTGTATGGAAAGCCTCCCCAGCTGCTCAATTGGCCAAGACAAGTTCACTAGCTGCTCTATTAAGTTATTACTGTACGGACAGACTCACTAGCTGCTCTATTGAGCTATTACTGTACGTAGAGACTCACTAGCTGCTCTATTGAGCTATTACTGTACGGACAGACTCACTAGCTGCTCTATTGAGCTATTACTGTACGGACAGACTCACTAGTTGCTCTATTGAGCTATTACTGTACGGACAGACTCACTAGCTGCTCTATTGAGCTATTACTGTACGGACAGACTCACTAGCTGCTCTATTGAGCTATTACTGTACGGACAGACTCACTAGCTGCTCTATTGAGCTATTACTGTACGGACAGACTCACTAGCTGCTCTATTGAGCTATTACTGTACGGACAGACTCACTAGTTGCTTTACTGAGATTTTACTGTACGGACAGACACACTAGCTGCTCTATAGGAGCATGCCTAGTACAGACAGTCTCTTTAGCTACTCAAACAAACCACCAGTGCTAAAGGAATAGCCGACCCCTAGTCCTGCATATATAATAAAAGTCAAAGGAAGAAATACATCTTCCCATGTATTCTTCACATCAGATACCCTATTGATGCATTTATGATGTGTTTTATGTTTATGAAGTGTTAAAATGGCTTCAAGAATCCTTGATAAATGATGACAGTGCTGCTTTTCAAACAAAACACAAAGAGAGGGCACACCAGCCTAGCGCATTACCATAAAATCATTTTATTGAAATAAAAATATTATCACAAAGGTAAGTATAAATAGGCACATCAATGATCCAACCAGTAGAGTCCACTACCTTGTACAAGTGATGCCCATGTGTATGGAGGAGGCTTACGTGTTTCCAGGGCAGAACATCTCTGATTAAGGTATTGGACCCTACTTGTTGTTGGATCGTTGATGTTATACTTACCTTCGAGAAAATATTTTTATTTCAATGAAATGATTTTATGGTAATGTGAGAGGAAGGTGCGCCCTCTCTTTGTATGTTTCTTACAGCCTCTAGCTACTCCATTGGTGTATTACTGATATGGACTGCCTCTCTAGCCACTTATTAGGGTCATTGCTGGTACCGACGGGGTTACCATCCGCTCTATGGGCCCATTGATGGTACCGACGGGGTTACTATCTGCTCTATGGGCCCATTGATGGTACCGACGGGGTTACTATCTGCTCTATGGGCCCATTGATAGTATCCCCGTCGGTACCATCAATGGGCCCATAGAGCGGATAGTAACCCCGTCGGTACCATCAATGGGCTCATAGAGCGGATAGTATTCCCGTCGGTACCATCAATGGGCCCATAGAGCTGATGGTACCGACGGGGTTACTCTCCGCTCTACGGGACCGTTGATGGTACCGCCGGGGGTTACTCTCCGCTCTACGGGACCGTTGATGGTACCGCCGGGGGTTACTCTCCGCTCTACGGGACCGTTGATGGTACCGCCGGGGGTTACTCTCCGCTCTACGGGACCGTTGATGGTACCGCCGGGGGTTACTCTCCGCTCTACGGGACCGTTGATGGTACCGCCGGGGGTTACTCTCCGCTCTACGGGACCGTTGATGGTACCGCCGGGGGTTACTCTCCGCTCTACGGGACCGTTGATGGTACCGCCGGGGGTTACTCTCCGCTCTACGGGACCGTTGATGGTACCGCCGGGGGTTACTCTCCGCTCTACGGGACCGTTGATGGTACCGCCGGGGGTTACTCTCCGCTCTACGGGACCGTTGATGGTACCGCCGGGGGTTACTCTCCGCTCTACGGGACCGTTGATGGTACCGCCGGGGGTTACTCTCCGCTCTACGGGACCGTTGATGGTACCGCCGGGGGTTACTCTCCGCTCTACGGGACCGTTGATGGTACCGCCGGGGGTTACTCTCCGCTCTACGGGACCGTTGATGGTACCGCCGGGGGTTACTCTCCGCTCTACGGGACCGTTGATGGTACCGCCGGGGGTTACTCTCCGCTCTACGGGACCGTTGATGGTACCGCCGGGGGTTACTCTCCGCTCTACGGGACCGTTGATGGTACCGCCGGGGGTTACTCTCCGCTCTACGGGACCGTTGATGGTACCGCCGGGGGTTACTCTCCGCTCTACGGGACCGTTGATGGTACCGCCGGGGGTTACTCTCCGCTCTACGGGACCGTTGATGGTACCGCCGGGGTTACTCTCCGCTCTATGGACCCATTGATGGTACTGACCGGGTTCTGGTACTGGCGGGGTTCCTCACCTCTCTATGGGCTATTACTGGGACGGGCAGCCTGATCGGATAACAGTGGCACAGAGCTATAACTGCAGCTCCCCTCCCCGGTTCAAGCAGTTCAGTATTCCGGTATCGCCGTATAACGGACACAACAGATCCGCTGTACCGGGACGTCGGTGCAATAACAGCTCACTGTCAGCGGGTAACATTAGTTCGCTGACATATCGGTTGTCACCCTCCTGAGGGCAGCCAGGCACCGGACACTTGTAGGGCTCCCGTTCTCTGTCACCCCACTCTGCTCTCACCTGCTCCCTGGCACTCCGCACACGCTCTCCTGCACAGCACGGCTCACACTGCAGCCAACACCGGGACTCTTCACCAAGACATGCGCTCCGCCCCGCAGTCCCGCCCCCAGAGCGCGACACAACATCTCTTGACCAATCAGGGAACAGCGCCACCAAGTCGCACCATCTGCTGATCGCCGGCACACCGGATGACACCGCCCCCCCTAGGTCGTCTAGTCACACAACCCGAGCAGCGGGCAGAAGAGCGGAGAATCCAGCAATAGCGATAAAACCGTGTAAGAATCAGAGCGGTCTATGCTACCCGGAACACAACATACACACACATCTCCGCCTTCCCACTACGTCACGTGGATTATAGGACACTCTCAATGGCCGTCCCTCAAACAGCCACACCCCCTTAGACCAGGGTAGTGGCTAAGAGACCCCGTGACTTGCTGGGAGGGCTCCTAGTTAATAGAATACATAACAATCTCCATGAAACGTCTGTGAAGGAGACTGTCCCCAGTCCATGGGGGCGGACATTTTGTTGTAGACTCTGACAGCAGGGTTATAACCCTCCCTCGGGCTACTTTCACACCGAGGAGTGTTTGAAGCATTTTTGCATTAAAAAAAAGTACCTGAAAAGCTGAAGAAAATTGCTTCCCTGTGTATGTGAATGTATATCTACGTATGTTTTCACACTGAGGCGGTGTGGTGTAAGGCTGCTTTCACACTGAAGCACTGCAACAACACATAGGCCTTTTTACTGCGCTTTTCTTGCACTTTCTGAGCTTTTTTAAAGGACGTGACTTACAAACTGCACCAAATACGCTTCCCAGATGTGTTTTTGAGGCACTTTTTAGGCATTTTCCATTTATTTCAATGGGAAGAGGTGTTTTTGGGGCGTTTTTTATAACTCGTCAAACAAGTCTCAAAGATGCTGCAAGCAGGAGTTTTCACACCGCACCGCAAGTGCAATTCCTCAGTGTGAAAACATAGATATACATTCACATACATAGGGAAGCGTTTTTCTTGAGCTTTTCAGGCGCTTTTTTAATGCAAAAACGCTTCAAAAACTCCTCAGTGTGACAGTTGCCTGAAAACTCCTGCTTGCTGCATCTTTGGGGCATGTTTGTTGCGTTAAAACTTAAATTAACTAAAAAATAAAAAATCCCAAAACACCTCTTGCCATTGAAATCAATAGAAAATGCCTTAAAGACGCCTAAAAATGCCTCAAAAACGCCTCTCAGAAGCATTTTTGGTGCAGTTTTTAAGTCAGGTGTCCTTTAAAAAACAGTCGCCAAAAGCGCAGTAAAAACACCTATGTGTTTTTGCAGCAGGTCAGTGTGAAAGTAGCCTTACTCTAACTAAAATGAAAAACCAAAGTTTTGCCTGCAGTTCCACTATAGGGCTAGGTTCACATCTGTGCGGGTGGTGCTGCTGCAGATTCGCATGAAAATCCGTGCAGCTGCACCACCTGCACAGAGGAATGCGGACCTGCGGACGGGTGCCATTAGTTCTAATGGCACGCCGCCCGCACTGGAAATCGCAACCGTACTGGGAACCGAGGTTCCCATGAGTGCTGCGTTTTCAGAAGTGCAGGGACTTTTTCCCTGCGTGTCACGGGGCACAGGAGTCCATTGAAATGAACGGGCTCTCGTGCCCACGCAAAACGCTGCCCACACAGCCGCATATATGTGAACTGGGGGTTAGAGAGGCTTGTGATGCCAGTAGCAGTATTTTCCTATAGTGCTCATTATAATAAAAATACTATCAGTCTATAAGATAGCATTCATGGAGTAAAGTTGGCTCCTTGTATGAGAAGTTTTTTACATTTAAAATATAAATATCTTTAAACTGTAATTTAGTATATTCCTTATTATGGATTCCAGACAATTATATTTTTGGCATGTTTGGATCACCATACACATTGCAATCTCACTGTTCAATGAACTGTAGATTTACCAACCAATGTAACATGAGGACCTACCTTATGCAGGCCATAGACGGGTCGAAAACCGGCCATTTTTTTAAGGAAAAATCGGTAATTCAATCGGCCGACGTTACCACCAACGGTACAAAAATTGGCTGATTTTCATCCCCTCTATGGCCGGCATTTTTGCTTCTGTCCCTTGCAGAGAGCTCCGCTATTATATTTTACATGAAAAAGTCTTGCGGTTGCAACAATGTATCCATTTGTATCCATTTCGGACAGATGTTTTATTCATATACAAATAGATACATTGTTGCAACCGCAAGACTTTTTCATATAAAATATAATAGCGGACTGGAATTCTTCTTCTTTTTCTTCTTCTTTTTCTTCTACTTTTCTTTTGTTCTTCTTTTTCCTCTTCTTGCAGGTCACGGCTCATGCGCAGATTTTTTATCGGTAAAACAATCGTCCGATTGGTCCATCATTGCCAGGAAAATCGGCCTCGAATTTTCCAACTTGACCGATAAAAAATATGTGCCAAAACCCCGAAAAACAGCCGACCAATTAACCCACTAACGGTGCGAAAATTGGCCGATTTTTGACCCGTCTATGGCCTGCATAACTGTCCAATCAATCTCTACTCGATCAGCCTTTACACTACACAATTGTTGATAGATTTAAAGGATAACAAGGACTTTGCATGTGCTTATACTTTCATGTTGTTATGACCTGTCTTGGTTATTATGTTTTGGTGTTGTGGTACACAACCCTTAGTGATTTGATCCGCCCTCTGCATGGGAGGTATCCATTTGCATAGACTGGGGTCTCAGTCAATTAATGACATATAAAAGGGGTGAGTGTGAAACACAAAAAACAGGCTCTGAGGAAGAGGGGATCTCCCCTCGGAATGCAGCAGACATTTTCAAGCATCCTCTTGCACGTGGACCTCATGTCGGATATGATATGCCTGTGCTCATTTGGCATTTCTGAGTATACAGTTAGGTCCATATATATTTGGACACAGGCACAATTTTATTTTTTCAGGTATTTACGAAAACATATTCAAGCTATAGTTATGTAATGGATATGGGCTGAAAGTGCGCACTCAGATTTAATTTGAGGGTATGTACATCTAAATTGGAGGAAGGATTTAGGAATTACAGCTTTTAAGAGTAGCCATCCCCCTTTTTCAAGAGACAAAAAGTAATTGGACAAATGAATATGATCATAAATGAAATGTCCATTTGTAAAATTTTGTTGAGAATCCTTTACTGGCAATGACTGCCTGAAGTCTGGAACCCATGGACATTACCAAAGACTGGGTTTCCTCCTTTCTGATGCTTTGCCAGACTCTAACTGCAGCTGTCTTCAGTTGTTCTTTGTTTGTGGTTTTTCTGCCTTTAGTTTTGCCTTCAGCAAGCGAAATGCATGCTCAATGGGGTTGAGATCAGGTGATTGACTCGGCCATTGCAGAATATTCCACTTCTTTTCCTTTAAAAGCTCCTGGGTTGCTTTTGCAGTGTGTTTTGGATCATTGTCCATATGTACTGTGAAGCGCTATAGAGATCACCAGAGATCGGCTGCAATGCTTTACAGGCTCTTGTAAAAAAAAATAGTAAATGCACATTTCTTTACTAGCAAAATGTGCATTTATTATTTTTTATAAAAGATGAACTTATCCTTTCAGCTTGGGTTCACACTGATGCGGTGCAGAATTTGCACCAGTTTCTCTGCGAATTCCGCACTGCATCACAATCGCACCCCATTCATATGAACTGCTGTGAGTGTGTATATTAACAACACCCCGAAATGTATGGCCCAAATCACACACCGCACATAATTCGCATGTGATTTGTACAGGAATGTGGTGTGGTTCCTGTGCAAATCACGTGATATGCCGCACCGCAGAAGTGTAAACCCAGGCTCAAGGTCATTGTACGATCAGATTGTGTGGTTAGCTTTACATGATCTATAATTAAGCTTCTAGTGGAGGGAAATGAGTAAGAGCAGCAAGTGGATTATCCTTCTACTGGAAAACAATAATGTCATAAAGGGATTATAGACTGCTTTCACTCTGCACCATTGCAAAAACATAGTAAAAACACATGTGCATTTGGTGTTGATGTTTTCATGCGTTTCCAGTGCATTTTATGGTTGGTATAAAATGGACATGTGACTCTAAAAAACATAAAAAATGCAAACGTGATGCATTTTTGATTTGTTTTCCATTCATTTCAAAGGGGAGGTGCATTTTTGGTGTGTTTTTTAACATGCGCCAAACACGCACTAAAAATGCAGCAAGCAGGACTTTTAAGGCTGCTTTCACACTAATGCATTAGTGCTGCATTTTCACTCTGATAAAAATGGAAGAAAAATGCAAGAAAAAAGTTTCCCTTTAAATCTCACACCACTGACCTGTGGGTGCTATGCCTTATGAAAATTGCTGCTTGCTGTATCTTTGGTGCGCTTTTCAAAACCACACCAAAAAAGTAGCTCCCCAATGAAATGAATATGGCAAAAAATTCACCAAAAATGCACTTTATTTGCATCTTTGGTGCCTTTTTTGAGTGAAAAGTGCATTTTCACAGGAACATGCAATGAGAAAATGCACTAAAAACATGAAAAACATGTCAAAAACACTTTTTGCAAAGGAGCAATGTGAAAACAGTCTAAAAATGCAATGTAAATGCAACTGACTGGTGTGAGGTGTTCCATAGAATTTAAAAGGCTGCATTTTTCATGCCTTTTTCTTCCACTGTTTCCAACCACAATACCGGGCACTTTTACCCCTCCCTGCCCAGGCCAATTTTCAGCTTTCAGTGCTATCACAACTTGAATGACAGTAGGCAGCAGGGGCGGACTGACCATTTGGAAACTCTGGCACTGCCCGAGGGCCCGGGGTCAGTTGGGGGCCGAAAGAGATGCCCCTGGTACCTTTTTCATAGGCTTTTTTGAGTTTGTGCAAGGACACAGGGGCCCCATGGTCCCCTATTGCCCGGGGGGCCCATGAGTTGTCAGTCCTCCCCTGGTAGGCAGTATCACCTCTGGACAATTTTAGGTACCGAAATTTGATGCCATATCATGGGCATGTGTAATTTTAAATCTTGACACATTGGTATCTATTTACTA
Organism: Staurois parvus; assembly: GCF_062004578.1. Taxonomy (NCBI): domain Eukaryota; kingdom Metazoa; phylum Chordata; class Amphibia; order Anura; family Ranidae; genus Staurois; species Staurois parvus. The sequence continues at coordinate 8,097,661 of NW_028317801.1, read as the reverse complement.
ATCAGTTTCAATATTTTACAAAAAAATTGGGTATTAGATTGCGTTTGTGCGCAGTAAAATTCATTTTAGTGTACTTTTTTCTGAAAATTTGTCTGTGAATGGCTGCTCAAATATTCTGTGACATAAAAAAAAATTTGCAACAGCCACCATTTTATTCTCCAGGGCCTCTGCTTTCAGACAATATACAGTGTAATATTTAAATGTAATTTTCTAGCAAAAAATGTTGATGTATATAAAAAATCTCAAAATTGCCGTGAACAGCTGGTGAACCTCTTACAGACCGAACGCCTCCAATGTTGCAGGTGGGCGACTCACACAAGCATAGTGACGAGCTTATACATCAGAGCTGTCTTTCTGGTCCGCACACATCCATAAGAGACAGAGTAAATAGGAAAGGTGGTGGTGTCGGTCTCTATGTGAAAAGTGATCTCAGAGCGAGTGTGAAAGAGGACCTAGTTGATGAAGAGTGTGACGAGGCTGAAGTATTATGGGTGGAACTGCACATGGGGGTGCGTATTACAAAGGTAATCATTGGAGTTTGTTATAAGTCTCTCATTGTTAATGAGGAGGTGGAAACTCAGCTCCTTGCACAGATTGCAAGGGCTGGAACATTGATAATAATGGGGGATTTTAACTAGCCGAAAATTGACTGGAGTAATGGTACTGCAGGAACAGTTAAAGGGCAAAATTTCTAAACCTACTACAGGACAATTTTATGGTACTATCACGTATCTGGTGATGGAGGCCAATGGAGAGAGGGCTTCCCTTGCGGCTAAGTTCCAGACTCCCCTGAGAGTGGGACAGTGGGAGTCAGGCCCAAATTTGCACAGGTAGCCTGTAGGAGTGCTGGTTGGTGGTCCACTCAGAAGCACAGCTGGTGCACGGAGATAGGTCTGCAGACAGGAGGCGCCTGTGCGTGGTATGCAAGCCCTTCCGGGATTTAGATGTTTACTGGGTAGTCGGTTCAAGCCAAGGTCAGGTAGCAGGTGGGAATCTGAGCAGACGTAGTCAGATGGGATAGCTGAGGTCATACACAGAGGAGCGAGAGAGCATACGTAAGCCAAGCCGAGGTCAGATCAGGGGTAAAGCAGAGTAGACAGGTTCAGGAGCAAGCTGAGTCGGTAACAGGAATTCACAGGTCAGAATCACAGGAACCAGGAACAGGGCACGGGGAGCTAGAGATCATACAGCAGCTTGAGGAAGTGATGAGCCTCTTTATAAAGGCCGTCTGGCACCAGACTGAGGCTGATGTGTACTTCTGCGGCCATGTAGAGTAGTGGCAGAAATGCCAGATCTTCCAGAACTTCTGCCGTGGACAGGGCCCTGACAGGTACAGTTTATAGAGGCCCCTACTAGGAATGATGCTCTGCCGGACCTGGTAATCTCAAACCATGCAGATCTTATTGCAAATGTCCATATAAAAGAACATCTGGGTAGCAGTGACCATAACACAATTTCATTTATTGTTAGCTGTAAACAGCAAGCACATACAGGAAAAATAAAAATGCTCAATTTCAAGAGAGCTAATTTTCCAAGGCTGAGAGCTGATCTCCAAGATTTAGACTGGGAGGGAATATTGGCATTGATGAACACAACACAGAAATGGGAGTTCTTCAAAAAGACTGTATGTGAACACACTGCAAAATATATTCCCATGGGCAACAAGTTTAAAAGGCTAAAAAAAAACCTTTGTGGCTTATGGCCAAAGTTAAAAAGGCTATAAATAATAAGAAAAGAGCTTTTATTCAATATAAAAATTAAGGAACACTATCATCGTTTAAACATTACAAAGAATATGCAAAAGGAAATAAAGGCCTCAAAAATTGAAAACAAACAACAGATTGTAAAAGATAGCAGGATCAACCCCAAAAAATTCTTCAAATATATTAATAGTAAAGAGGTATGGTCCGAGCATGTAGGCTCTACAAAATAATCTAGAGGGGGTGACTGGGGACAAAGAGAAGGCACATTTTTTTAATACCTTCTTCAGCTCTGTGTATACAAAGGAGCATGGGGGAGCTATTGTCCATAATGGGCATGGTAATGACACAGTTCCAGATGATCCACATTGGCTCACAATTGATATGATCCAAAAATATTTAGACAGTATAAAGGTGAATAAAGCACCTGGACTGGATGGCATACACCCACCGGTCCTTAAAGAATTGAGCTTTGTAATTTCAAAGCCATTGTTTCAAATTTTTAGGAACTCTTTAATGACTGGCATAGTACCACTGGATTGGCGCAAGGCCAATGTGGTGCCAATATTTAAAAAGGGGTCAACATTTTTACCAAGTAATTATAGACCTGTTAGTTTAACTTCTATAGTTGGGAAGATACTGGAGAGTTTAATAAAAGACCATATAGATGAGTTCTTGCGGGAAAAAAATATTTTAAGCAACAGACAGCATGGATTCATGAAAGACAGAAGTTGTCAAACAAATCTGATTTCTTTTTATGAGGAGGTGAGCAAAACCTTGGACAGAGGGGTGGCGGTGGACGTGGTATACTTGGGTTTTGCAAAAGCATTTGACACAGTTCCCCACACACAGCTAATGTGTAAGGTAAAGTCTATGGGCTTGGCAAAATCCATATGTAAATGGATAGAAAACTGGCTAAAAGATCGTATTCAAAGAGTAGTGGTTAATGATTCATACTTTGAATGGTCTGGGGTCATCAGTGGTGTACCCCAAGGTTCAGTGTTAGGACCCTTACTTTTTAATATATTTATAAACGATATTGGGTCTGAGATTGAAAATCCCATTTCAGTCTTTGCAGATGACACCAGGCTGTGTAGTGGAATAACGTCCTTACGGGATGTCTCCAACTTACAAGCCAACCTCAATGGACTGTTTAATTGGGCAACTATGTGGCAAATGAGGTTTAATGTTGATAAATGTAAGGTTATGCACTTGGGGATTAATACTATGCATGCATCATACATACTAGGGGGGTACAACTGGGGGAATTAGTGGTGGAGAAGGATGTGGGAGTTCTGGTAGATCACAAGCTTAATAATGGCATGCAATGCCAAGCTGCGGTTTCTAAAGCCAGCAAAATCCTCTCGTATTAAAAAAGGTATAGACTTCAGAGAGAGAGATATCATTTGTACAAATCATTAGTAACACCTCATCTGGAATATGCAGTTCAGTTTTGGGCACCAATTCATAAAAAGAACATTGGGGAACTTGAGAAAGTACAGAGAAGGGCAATCAAACTGATAATAGGCATGGAGGAGTTCAGCTATGAGGAAAGATTAGAAGAACTGAATTTATTCTCTCTTGAGAAGAGGAGATTAAGGGGGAATATGATCAACATGTATAAATACATCAGTGGTTCATATAGTGAACTCGGTGTAGAGCTATTCACACTGAGGTCATCACAGAGGACAAGGGGGGACTCTTTACGTCTGGAGGAAAAGAAATTTAATCTCCAAACACGGAAAGGTTTCTTCACAGTGAGAGCTGTGAAAATGTGGAATAGACTCCCTCAAGAGTTGGTTCTGGCCAGCTCAGTGGATTGCTTCAAAAAAGGCCTGGATTCTTTCTTAGATACACAGAATATAACTGGATACTAATATTTATAGGTAAAGTTGATCCAGGGAATATCCAATTGCTTCTCAGGGGATCAGGAAGGAAAACTGGATCGTGCTTTGCTGGAGGTTTTTTCCTTCCTCTGGATCAACTGTGGGTATAGGATTATAACATTTTTTTTTTCTATGGTTGAACTGGATGGACTTTTGTCTTTATTCAGCCATACTAAGTATGTAACTATGTAACATCTAGTAACCCCTGCTGTCATTAGCTGCAGGACAAGTTTGTCAGCGGGTCCTGGCCAATGATTTTGCCTGGGACCCTGCTGATTGCCTGCAACCAATGACAGATCATCCCTGTGGTTTGTTTTGTTTGGGGAGAAAGGACGGGCGCTCATCAAGACTTAGGTTCCCAGAAGATCTATGGGAATTCTGTGAAAAACTGGAATTACAAATATCAAATATACCAGGATGTACAGGTATTCTGAAAGAGGACATACCCAAGGAAGAGGGTTATTGGCAAAAGGTTTACAGAAAGAATCAAGTCCCTAGAAGAAACCAAGATGAAGCAAACAAAGGGCATCAGTGATAGGAAGAAAACAAAAAGAGAATGGGAAATGGAGTAGGAATATCCTGGTAGGAAGGAAAGTAAGGGTGAATTTACTATTGTGTTATATAGGTGAACTGAGAGTAATGGACGCTGCATTTGCGTAATAGATACATTGGTAGTATAACCTAAATGGGAAGAAAGTTTTATCACAGAGAAAAAAGAAGTGGGATAGGAAGGTCTTGGTGATATTTGGATAGGTGGGAGGGGTAAAGATAAGAATAGTATATAAGAACCAGATTCAACGGATAATAATAATGAAGTGTTCTGTATTACAGCATGGGGAAGTTTATGAGCTGGTCAGATATCCTTGACCCTCCTTGACTCAATCCCCAAGATAGGTGGGGGGTGGGTTGGGCAGGCGTATGTGGGCAGAGTCACACCCTTTATTAGGAAGAATTGATTTGGGGTAGAGTGCTGGAGACAACAACACCTCATTTGATTCAAAGGCCAGAGGTTGACCTAGGGTTGCAAAAAAAGCAAAAGGCAAGAATTATGGAGGGGGGGTTGTCCCCATAGATTTCTCTCCTTTCCTTTTCTTTGGTGGTTCCCTTTCCCATATGGATATAGAGATAGAAGTAGGAGTTAAACCGTTAGCACCTTTCAAATGACAACATGACAAATATTCTTACTTATAATGTGAGCAGATTAAATACCCGGAAAAAAAAGATATAACCTTCTTAAAGAGATACACCAGTATTTGGAAAGTGTGGTATTTTTACAGGAGATGCATATTTCACAGGACACAAGAATTAAATTGTATTAAAAATATCACCCGACATGGTATTATGGAGATTCGACGACGAAACAAGCAAAAGGGGTGGCCATAGGGATGGCAAAAGATATAAGGTTTAATGTGAAAGAACAGAGGGCTGACCCAGGGGGCTGCTTTTTCCTCTTGAATGAGACATTAAATGAGATAGAATTAACTCAAATATATATTGCTCTAATAAGAATCCACCGATTTTCTTAGAAAATGGCTGGGAGAATTTATGGATTTTAAAATGGGTAAATTAATAGTAGCAGGTGACATCAACCTTTATATGGATACACAAATGGATACTTCATCCCAGGCACAGAGGTCTGCTTCTCATTCGCTAAGGTCAAAAACACCTTACATCAGTGTCAATTGATAGACACGTGGAGAATTCAACATCCTAAAGAAAAGGATTATACATTCTACTCCTCTGTGCACAGGACATATTCAAGAATAGATTACTTGCTGATAGAACACAGATTATTGGATTCTTTAGTTAAAACACCTATCGAGGCTATAACATTATCAGATTATGCCCCAGTGAAAATGAAGATAAATATTACAGGAAAAAAGGAAGGGACAAGTACATGGAGACTTCTTTTTAAGAATGTTCCAAACAGTTGTTTTGGCCACGTCCAATGTTTTTTCTATCTCTCTGATGGGTTTGTTTTATCAGCCTAATGATGGCTTGCTTCACTGATAGTGACAGCTCTTTGGATCTCATCTTGAGAGTTGACAGCAACAGATTCCAAATGCAAATAGCACACTTGAAATGAACTCTGGACCTTTTATCTGCTCATTGTAAATGGGATAATGAGGGAATAACACACACCTGGCCATGGAACAGCTGAGAAGCCAATTGTCCCATTACTTTTGGTCCCTTAAAAGTGTGAGGCACATATGCAAACTGTTGTAATTCCTACACCGTTCACCTGATTTGGATGTAAATACCCTCAAATTAAAGCTTACAGTCTGCAGTTAAAGCACATCTTGTTTGTTTCATTTCAAATCCACTTTGGTGGTGTATAGAGCCAAAAATGTTAGAATTGTGTCGATGTCCCAATATTTATGGACCTGACTGTATATAATCCCCAATCAGTGAGACATAAAATATGTGTAATCAGTGTACAATCATGTGAAAAAAAACAGTGCCACAACACTAAAAATAGGATCGACCTCCAATGTCTGATCTGGGCTCATAAAGTCCAGTATAATGTGGATAATAACACTTTATCCAATTAACGATGACACTCGTGCTGATAATGTGTGATAGCGGGTAACTGCTTGACAGAAGACAATCCGACCACCGGCTAGATAAGCTTCTCACCTTAAAGCTTCGACCCGTACGGGTCAAAGCATTTTGTGGGATCCCTCTCTCGGATCCTTCAAGTTTGCAGCCACTCCACTGATCTGCTCCCACCGCACACAAATCTCCCTCAACAGGTCAGCACTCAGATAATAGCTCCTCTCCAGATAGGGTAAGATACAGCGCCAATATCTCATTTAAAACATAAAACACATCCTTCCATAGTGTAATATGTTTAATAAAATGAATAGGACAATAAACATACAAAAGTGAAGTTGGAGCGGAGACGAGGATCAGAGTGCTGTTTCATCTCGGGATCTGGTTGAGGTTTACCCCTAGAGTGCTGTTGGCTTTTCATTTATTTGAAAGCCAAATCATTCCAGTAAGCATCCTAACTCACTTTCACCTTTACTGGATCTCTGAGGTGTTTCCCTTCAGCCCTATTAGATTAGTGGGTGATTTCTGGAAGCACTTTTTTGCACATTCTGTGGATTTTTGTTTTTTAATACTTGAGCACGATTAATTTGCATATGCTGGACTTTTATTTTTGATGATCACTTTTATTTTATGTATTGTATTAATTTTTTGGTTTAGAATGCGTTGCACTTTGTGAATTTCAAAATGTATAACTATTAAAGAAAATTGAGTGGGACTTTAAAGTGCTACTAAACCCACAAGCCTGCATTCACTATATCTGCTCTCCCACAGTACACAGAACATGGAAATGCAATTGTTATAGTAAATATAAACTGCTAAATACCTTTTCTCATCAGCAGCATATAGCAGTCTTGTGACTTTCATCAGTGTCCAGCTGAACACTAGTTAAAGCTTGTATGAGGAGTATTCTTTCTCCTCTGACTGTCCTAGGAGGCTGCATGACCCCTGTCTCTGGAAAGTGTTAATTGGCCCTGTGCGTATCACATGCACCCTCCTAAAGATAAAAAAAACTATCTAGCCCTACACATTAAACTGAGCATGTGCAAAGTGACTGGGGACAGTAGAAGGGGAGGATCAGAGAAGACAGGATCAAACAGCCTTTTTACACAATGTGGAGGATTAACTCCTTAAGTTCCACAGTGAGTATATCAAGCATGCTCTACTGCATATACAGACTCATTTTACTGTTGAGTGTTCAGTAACACTTTATCCACTTGACTTTTTTCTTACACTTTTGTTTACAAAAACGAAATGTAAAAATCAATATTTAACATATACAATATATTGCACACAAAACCGGAGTGTTAGCAGAATCAAGCCTGATCTCTGCTAGCACTTGCAGGTAAATTTTTTTGTAGTGGTTCAAGCAGTCCCTGGCAGCCAGGTGCTCTTTTTCCTATGAGTCGCACTAGGTACCTATACATTTAGTGGCCAAAATGTCCAACGAAAGGTACTCTAGTGAAGAGGCCTACAGGATTCTGAGCATGTCAGACGAGAACAAAGGGGAAGCCTCACTGATGGAATCTGCCTCAGAATACAAACCTGTAGACAGCAGCGGCACCCTGACAGATAGCTCAGATGATAGAGAAGTCCCTGTTAAGGTCAGGCATACCCGACCCCATTCCCAGGTTGCAGAGATGTTACAATTGTATGATGATTCTTATATGCAACAGAGTGCCAGTATTAGTGCCGCTCTACCTTTTGGTGAACTGGCAAGCACCAGCAGGCTAGTACATCCTGGTCTCTTACATACCAGCACTGCAGTGTCATTTGGTGACATGGCGAGTCCCATAAGTGCAGTACAAGCTGGTGCAGTGGCTAGCACAAGTAGTGTCCCGCAGCCATTAAGAATTTGCACATAGTCCTGTAGAGCCCCTAGTGTCCTTCCTGATGTGCTTGCAAATCCTGATTGGCAGCCCACAAATTCTGCAGCACCTGTACTTCCCCCATTCACTGCCCAACCCGGATTTGAGGTGGAAACAGCAAATTAAACTACTCCCCTTGAATTTTGGAGCTTTTTTTCAAAGAAGATCTGTATGCATTGATTGTGGATCAAAGCAATTTATGTTCACAACAGTATATCGCCGCCAACCCAAATTCAAACCTTGCCAGACTATTAGCATGGAAACCCATTACTGTTTCTGAATTTAAAGTTTTTTTGGGCCTACCCCTTAACATGGGCATTACTAAAAAATATGAATTGCGGTTGTATTGGTCCACAGACCCAATTCATCATATACCCGTGTTCTCTGCTGCCATGGCCAGCCATAGATATGAGAATATAATGCGATTTATGCATTTCAACGACAATACACTCTGTCGTACTTGGGGTGACCCTGAATTTGACCAGGTCCACAAAATTTGGCCACTTGTAAATCATCTTAACCAAAAATTTGCAGATGTCTATACTCCCCAGCAAAACATCTGTGTTGATGAATCCCTCAGTATTTCTGGCCGCCTTGCATTCATACAATTTCTCCCCAGCAAGCGTACCAGATATGGGGTCAAGATGTATAAGACCTGTGAGAGGGCAACAGGCTATACATGTAAGTTTTGGATTTACGAGGGAAAAGATAGTCACGTGTAGCCCCCTGGATGCTCAGTCTACATGGGGAGCAGTGGTAAGATAGTTTGGGACTTGGTGTCATCCTTTTTCCATGTGGGGTACCACTTATACGTGGACAATTTTTATTCAAGCATGCCACTATTTAGACATTTCTACAATCTTGGATTTGGCGCATGTGGCACCGTGCAACCTAATCGCTGGGGCTTCCCCCAATAGCTTGTAAATACCCATCTTAGAAAGGGGCAGAAAGCCTGCTTGAGAAATGATGAATTGTTCCCAATGAAGTGGAAGGACAAATGGGATGTTTTCGTCCTGTCATCCATTCACGCAGACACGACCATCCAAATTGCCACAGCAGCTGGTGTTGAGAAGCCCCTCTATGTCCATGACTAAACCTTAACATGGGAGGGGTGGACTTCAACGACCAGATGATGAAGCCGTACTTCGTTTCCCAAAAAGCCAGATGCTGGTACAAAAAAGTGTCTGTTTATTTCAATTGGCTCTATATAATGCTTTTGTGCAGATATTGTGTCTGTAGCAGACTTGGAATTAGGCGTGACACTCGCTTTTTTTGTTCCTTCTGTCCTGACCAACTTGGTCTCTGCCTCAAGGACTGCTTCCGTCGCTACCATACATTAGTGGACTATTATAGGGTATTATAGTAAAGGGTACAGCACGGCACAGTTCAGGGCACATATTTGCACAGGGTCTCGATAGATGTTAGGTAGTCAGGAAACTGGCTATAGCATTTTGAGAGACCCTGCAATATGGTTAAAGTAAAAGAAAACAAAAAATAAAAAGTTAAAGTTTAAAAATGTTTTTTAAAATTTTACAACTACAACCAAAAATAGTTGTAGTTTTTTTTTGTTGTCGAGTTACTGTTATACTGTTACAGTTTTACTGTTAACCATTGCGGTTTTCTTTGCAGGAATGCAATTCAGCTGCAGCACTGATCTGTTTATTCTGACAGCAACAAGGTCTTGCTCTCAGAATATTTATAAGTGTGTGCAGCGCTGTTGGATGACATCCGCTGTTAAAATAAGAGCATATATGCCCAAGCATGGGGGCCTGGGGTGGACAGTGGGTGGATAGCCCCTATGCTTCGGCATGTATAGTTAGTATTTTCCAATCTGACAGAGCTTGAGCTATTTTGCAAAGAAGAATGGACAAAAATTTCACTCTCTAGATGTGCAAAGCTGGTAGAGACATCCCCAAAAAGACTTGCAGCTGTAATTGCAGCGAAAGGTGGTTCTACAAAGTATTGACTCAGGGGGGCTGAAAACAAATGCACACCACACTTTTAAGATATTTATTTGTACAAAATTTCCAAAGCCATTTATCATTTTCATTCCACTTCAGAATTATGTGCCACTTTGCGTTGGTCTATCACATAAATCCCAATAAAATACATTTACATTTTTGGTTGTAACATGACAAAATGTGGAAAATTTCAAGGGGTATGAATACTTTTTCAAGGCACAGTACATGGCTGAAGGTGTGAAATCATGTCAAAATGCCAAGGTAGACATGGTAAAATAACATTATATGTGGAAGACCACCATCCCTGTTCGATGATGTTTGTTCTAGTTTGTTGTAGATGACATTGCAAACCAGTTGTCCTCTGTGTCCTCGGAAGAATGTTCCTTTTTCTTCAGGTATATGAAGACTGCTGGGTCTTGACCTGTAGAATTTGCCATCCTATGTTGAGTCATTTGCTTAAGAGGTTGTCCCTCTCCCTAATGTAAAGGTGTTTGCATTCCACACTACACATGCCAAGTAACTTTGCTTGTGTTTGGGTGTTGGTTCTTTTAGATTTAGAAATGTCTCTCAGAGATGCAATGTTTATTAATCTTTAACAAATCTTTATGTTCCTGAAGCTCGTTAAAGCTAAAGAAGTGACTTGCATAAGCTGCAAAACATATTCAGCATTACAGAAAAATAAGACCCTTCACAGACATGAAGAAAGTGAGTAATTGGATGGGCAATTCATGATCCTGACCCAATGCACATTTAAAATAAAAATATGTTTTACTACAAAAAGATTTGTGATTTTGGCTGGTTGCTACGATATACACTTCTTTGCTTGTTTAGGATTACAGCCTGCTGGCTCAGTTTTATTACTTATTGGGACAGAACCCTGCTCAACGGACAGATGTGATAATGTAGATTGTCTAATAAGCAAGCTGAAGGACAAGGAAGCTGCATTGCCAAACCAGGCAATTAGTGTCAAAGGCCTGGTTGTGCAGTGTGGTATATGTATCATCAGAATTACATTTCAGAGCTAAAATGGTATCTGTATAAGTATTTGCTTATTATATTCTCTACAGTCCTTTTAAAAGTTCATATATTAAAACAGACTTCCAAATGTGGGTTACAATATTCTTATCAGAAATAAAGCCTTTCCATAAAAGCACACGTGTCTTCTCTTGACTGGCAATACCAATGTGGTCCCAATGTGTTTCTCTCCCATCATGTAAAAAAACATAAATTGCATATAGTGTAGTATGTTCAAAATTTGTAAACCATAAACGTAATAAATTAGCGTGCTCACATGAAAATAATGCAAAACGTTAAACCTCCACCACCTGAAAGACTCTTGCCATCCACCTCATTCAATATCTACCCTTACCCTCTATTAGAGGAATTCTTGCATCAAGACATATAATGGTTATCTGAAATCCTTCATGAGATGACTTCCTCATTTGGTGAAGTCCTCCAAAAAGAAAACCACTAACAGTGTAGTATATCTTTAAATTGTGAACATCATGCAATAGAATAAAACTCACATTCAATAAATATCCAAATGACCAAAAAGTGTATTCCATCCACCATATGTGCACCCCGCCTTGCCCTTTAGATCATGCACCTTACAAAACTTGAGCATAAACATGCATGTATGCATTCTATGTTCCACTCTGTTTTTATATAACAGACATCCTCCCACACTCAGGATGTCACCATATGCTCATGAACCATGTAAGGTAAAAGCAGAAGGACCATAGTGTAGCAGTATATTATATAAAACACTTTATTTGCCTTAGTAATCCATTTATATTTATCACTACCTAAAGGAAGTGACATCAGATGTAAACCAGAAGTGCCACAGTGGCCATTTTGGAAAAGGTTTTTTTATTTACACTTGTTTTCATGTAGCTTGGAATTCCACTTAGGTGACAATGTATTTCTTCATACGGTGCCTGAATTTGTCAATTCTATTTGCTTTGTTCAGCCATATTCATTTTAAATTTTCAGGTCTGAACATCTGCAGCAGCAATTTTGAGAGGGCTCCAGATGGTCCTAGGAAAATTGCTAGTTAAGTCACTGAGAGATCAGTCCACCTATAAATCACATTACTTTTGGCAATCTAACCCTTTAATAAGTAGTAGTGAGTTACTGTCCACTCGTCCAAAAACTGCTGCTACTCGGCTGACTAGGATCAACTCCACAGGACCACTTAACCAGGACCACAGGACAGATAGCCAGCTTTTACATTTAAAAAACGGGGTTAAATTAAAAAAAAAAAAAAAAGAAACATTGCCTAATTTTTTAATCTGTGTTTATTTACACAATCATTTGTGCCAAAAAATACATATACAAATGTACAAAACAACATAAAATATAAAAAAAACCCCAGTACAGTACTGTACAGTAAAACAAAGTACAGTTATTGTGAAAAGTTCAAGAAGCTAAATGATGCTTTCCAGTTGTTACAGAACAACACATGGCCCAGTAGAGATGGGGTGCATTCAAATTTAAAGTGAACCTGTGTTAAAAAAAGCCCTTCATTATAGATAAATAAAACCAGTGTTCTGTAAACATAAATCAACTATAGATATACAAAAATGTGTAGTCCTAGATTCACACGTGTACCTAGTATTTGGTGCAACTACTCGGTGTAGGGGGGAGTGTTATTGCTATCATCAAAGCTATTGCGGTCATCAAATTTTGATAATATGTGTAATAGAACTAGAATGTTATTTTATGCAAGGGGTGACCCAGTCCTAAATATTGGCTGCTCAGGTACAGTTATTGGGGGTGTGGAGTCTATTTTTGCAGTTTTAGGTGGGATGTATGGGCGGAAGTGTGGGCCTTCTCTAAACGGCAGAACGGGTATTTAACTGAGCTCCCAGGAGCTAGGATCATCTCATGAGAAACTGCTTTGTGACAAAACACTTTGAGCTGAAGTGGCGCCAGACACTGGGAACACCTGGTACCGGGATTTTGTACCTGCAGGAACAGGACAGACATTTTATCTTTTGTGGAGCATTTTTTTTTTGTGAGTATAATTTTTAATTAAGCTCTTTATGTCATACAATATTATACAATGAAGTTGTTTTTTGTAATAATGCCTGGTGGTGAGCGGTGGAGTGAGGTGCGCAATACTGGTGTGTCTTTATACTTACATTATGAACATTGAAAAAGTAAGGTGCGCAGTAGAGGACCTAATGGAGGTGGAGAGAAGGCAGAGATATTAGAGGTTCCTACATTTACCTGCATAAAAGTGTTTCATGAGCTACTTAGGAATAAGGGATCATGAAAATATGGTGAGCCTTATATACTTTGGGTACTGGGCACAGCAGTGGAAGATTTATTTGGATTGTGACATTGGCTAAACTTTAATACATAATTTTTTTTATAGCCAATTTATATTTACATAGTGCTGGTTTTATTTATCTATATCTTATATAATCCAGGGGGGTGGTAGAATTTACCAGCCACTGGGGCACAAGGGTTGGTATAGTTTCAGCAATGGTCTGCACATCTTAAAATCCCTTCATGGTATAGCAAGCACCCTACTATGCCTTTAATAACCTTTCATTCTCCCACCACCCTGATCTCAGCTGATATGATTTAGAAAATCCAATGTGGGGAAAAAAGCAATTTTAAGGTGACCCTGTCCGAGAAGCAAAAATCCTGCAAAAAGATGTTCAACAAGAGAAGAGCTATAAGGGCTCAGAGCATAAATGCCGCTGTTACAGGCGTTGAGAATTGTTTTCAGCCTGTAAAAGCACCTCTGTGTAAGCCTATATATCCATGCACACATTATCATTTACAGGCAGAGGAAAAACACACTAAAGGCATTTTTTGGAGAGCAGAAGAAATGCAGAATGTACCACACCGCAAGATGCGTCTAGCATTTGAGTGTTAATGCATTCCAGTGGCCAGAATAAATTAATATACTGAATAGAATGCATTAACGCTCAAACACTAGACACGCTTAAACACACCTAAAAGCGTGTGCAATACGTGGTTTTTACTGTGCTTTTTAAGCAACTATCCAGCCACGAGTTCTAGCGTTAAGAAGAGTGTAACCACTTGCCCTCTAGAGGATTTACTCGTACAACGCTGTACATAAATTAAATTTATGTCCTTTTTTTCCCCACAAATAGAGCTTTCTTTTGGTGGTATTTGATCACCTGTGCGGTTTTTATTTTTTGCGCTATAAACAAAAAAATACAGAAAATTTTGAAGAAAAATAACTTTTTGCTATAAAACATATCCAGTAAAAAATGTTTTAAAAAAAATCAAAATTTCGTCATAAATTTAGGCCAAAATGTATTCTGCAACATGTCTTTGCTAAGAAAAATCCCAATACGTGTAAATTGATTGGTTTACGTGAAAGTTATAGCGTCTACAAATGGAGGTATATATACTGGAATTTTATTTATTTATTTTAATACTAGTAATGGCGACGATCAGGAACTTATAGCGGGACTGCGGCGGGCATTCTGACACTGGGTGGAAACTGACTAACTGCCAATGACATCCCAATGACACTAATACAGGGTGTAACTGTGTGTGGTTTTACATAATGTGCTGTGTGTGTTTTACTAGGGAAACATGCTGCTGTGTATATCTCTGCTGTGCAGAGAAATACACAGCAGCATGTTCTTGCTGGCAGGAGACACCTGTGTTGTTTACACACTGGTCTCTCCCGTCAGTGTTACTGGGCGATCACTGCGTGCTGGTGGGAAATCTCCAGCCGGGACCCAGTGACTGACAGCATCCAATGGTGGCGCGGGTAGGGCGGCGTGCGCGCCCCCTACCCGGAAATACAAATCACACACACACATATATATATATATATATATACACACACACACACGTGATTTTGCGCAGCTCTGTAGCAGTAGTTTTACTATAGGGTGGCGGACAAGCAGTTAAACAGACCCTTTGCATGAATAAGGCCTTATGCTCACCTTTCCAACAGCCTGCGTGTCCTCCCCTCCATCCCAGCACTGCAGACTTTGTCACTTCTCAGCCACTCTACACTTCTGGGAGTGCTGAATTCCTGTGTCCCCACCACGCTTCCATCTTCTAGCCCCTATGTCATATAGCAGTAACGGAGGGGGTTGGAGGAGGGAACTACAGTGCATAGTGAGGAACAGAGGCATGATTGACTGCTAAAAGTAAAACAAAGGAGCACTCCTCTTGAAGGAATGTTTTGCTACCCTGGACTTCTTTTAAAGGGTAACGACATTTTCAAAGTTTCCTTGCCCTTTTGCCACCACATCCTGTGCTGATATAGCACATCCTCTCCCCACAAAGCTATGTACATTCTGAGATCCCTATGCTTTGTTACATGTCTCATGCCAGCTTATTTACCCAATGATCACACATCTGTTGTCTGGCCCAAGAAAGGTAGGGACAGGGAGACAGGTCTGCTCTGATCAGTCTACCTATTCCTAACTAAAGAGGATGAAACCTTTATTGCATGCTGCTCAGTATTTGTCGACTTTGGTATTCCTAAAGGGTATATAATATAATAAATAGTTGCCAAGTAGCCCCTTGTTTGTATCATTTTATCTCAAGCACACCTTCAGTTGCCACAACTTCAAAATGCTTTTCACAGCATTCCAAGCAATTCTATTTGTTCTGTAGGCTATGAAATTATTACTCTTAAACATATACGGTGGGACTGTCACAAAAAAATAAAGCTTTCTGATTAACATTTATCAATGAATATACACAGTACTAGGTAGGGGCATATGCAAAAATCCATATGAGGCTCTCCCTTATATTTAAATGTTGAAGCTATCACAAAATTCCAAATTAAACTGCTCACTTATCTTTACAGGAGCTAAGCAGACACCGACTAAAGTACAGTGGTCTGAATAATCAACCATAGCCCAAGTCAAAAACAAAGTGACTGGGTATCTAACTAACAAAAAAATGATGGCCATACTGAGGGACACTGTTAAAAGCTTCCAAAAAGTTTGGGACCCACTGATAACCAACTATATCCTGACAAGATTTTGACTGCCTTCTACTGACTTGTTTAACAACCACTTGTTAAAATATTTCCTGGATGTTCCAGGGATATAGGGGGGTTTACCCAGCCCCAAGGTCCTCATATCTCCTTCCCTCTTCCTACCCTTTTACCTGCCATTACTCTACTTCCTCTCCTTTACTTCCTTTCTGATCCCAAAGCTCATACTCCTCTGTACCCTTTGGTACTATTCAAGATAACAATGACTTTGCGGTTGGGTTGCTCCAATAATATATTAATGTATCTTATATCTGACCAATGTGGCCATATTTTGACTTTAGGTAGTAAAGTTCCCGGCCTCTAAGGGTGCCTTTGGCCAACACCAGGTCTCTTGCCTTCTTTGTATTCAGCTATTGTTTTGTAACAATAATCATTTTGATAATATTGAAATAAATTAACTATTACTTTTTCACACTGAATCGAACTTGGTAGGCAGGTGTATACACTGCACTTTACAGAAGTATCTTATGTTGAAAAACTGATAAGATTAACTTCAGGCATAAATAAGAGGGTCTTTATTTGAACCTGTAATGTATTTATTAAATAGGATCCCCTGCAAAGTAGGATTAGGGCTGGAGAGAGGGGCAGATCTGTGAGCTAGTGACATGCTACCGCATTGCACAGGATTGTCAATCTAACATAGGAAGCTCACTGACAGTAGGAATGAGCAGACGGGGGGAGGTGACCTTATCCATGTGCACCTTCACTGGCAGAGTGGCAACATAGCCATATTGCATAACTGTAATAAGGAAATTAAGTCAATGATCTGACTAGGCTTTATGGCAAGGGTGTCTGCATCACAAGATGGACTAAGGCAAGCCAAAGATGGTGCAAATTTCTTTCCCACAACCACAGATTGAGTGCACCACTAGCAATGTCACACACATTTGGGACTGGCCAGCCTTAAATCAGAGTTCCACCCAAAAGTGGAAGCTCTTCTTGTTTTCCTCCTCCCCTCCTCCACTGCCATGTTTGGCACTTTTTGGGGGCGTGGGGGATATCTGGTTTTGACAGGTACCCACTCTCACTTCCGGCTCAGTTTGTAGCTGCATAGTGAGCCGGAAGTTCGGCCCCCCTCCTTCCTCCTGCAGTCTTCTGGGACACTTCACAGGTCCCAGAAGACTGGCGGACCAATAGGAATGCGCAGCGCGACTCACGCATGCACAGTGGGCACCCGGCTGTGAATCCGCAAGCTGTCACAGCCTGGTGCCCACAGTTCAGATGTCGAGGAGAGGAGAGGAAGAAAAGGGAAGTCGCAGGTGAGCACAAATCGCTGGACCTTGGGACAGGTGAGTGTGTGTTTAGTAAAAGTCAGCAACTACAGTTTTTGTAGCTGTTGACTTTAATAAACACAAAATGACTGAACTCTGCTTTAAGTAATAGCAGACTGCCATCATTCTAACTACCAGTGATGTGTTGCAGTCAGTTATGGAGGCAGAAATATTCTCCAGATTAAACATCACACAAGATAAACACAAGCAATATACAGAAGCTATCTGCCTTGGTCATATGTGAAGTGATCAACATCTACAATGCCAACATCCCTATGAACTGTATACATATAACCAGAACTAAAAATTTTATGTTTTTTTAGGCATGCTGACACTGCATATAATTAAAAGTGCATAAGTACTAATTTTTATTGTGTATATCTCATACTTAAAAACATCAAATAAAATCTCTGATTGGAAGAGTATTGTTTCCTGTCACAATACATCCCTATTAACCCTTATACATAGAAAAGAGAAATCACAACAATGACTTCTGTACTCTTATGTAGAGAAGGTCTGACAGGCTTCAAAATCAAGCTAGACAAAGGGTCTATATGTGGAGCAAACATATACAATAAGACATCCAGTATGCAGAGTAACATGTCACTCAATATATTTTTTAACTCTCCACATTTATTTAGAGATCTCTATTAACAAGATGCTTTTAAATTTTCTTCTTTTTGGCTGATATGCATTATACATTTTGTAAGTAGAGATCTCTAAATAAATGTGGAGAGTTCAAAGCTATGTTGGTGACATATTATGTTGCATACTGAATGTCCTATTGTATTGTTTTCTCTGCAAGCAGACCCTCTGTCCATCTCTTGATGAAAAAATGATTTTGCAGCGCATTGGGCATTCCCTGCATACAAGTCATTGTTGTGATTCCTCTTTTCTATGTATATGGGAATATGGGTTAATAGAGATGTATTATTACATGAATGGATATCAGCCAGTTTTTTTAATGTGATAATGCTTTTAAGTATAAGATGTAAACAATAAAAATTATTACGGATTTACTTTTAATTATATATGGTTAATTTTAGATCAGCATGTCTACAAAAAATTCCTAACTTTTGGTTCTGAATATACTGTATGTATACAAACAATACATTTGGTATACAATAACATACATACAGATTGTGCCGCTCAAGACCCCTGCTTCTTGCCTGCAGATGGCCCTGTGCACAATAGATTTAACTGTATAAAATGATGGAAAATCATAGGCATGGGCAATATGAACATTTAACCCAGGTGCCTGATACCCATAGAGTGTGAAGACAGTAGAAATAGTCATATCAGAGCTTCATGCAAGCTCTGTATAGGCGTGCAACTACCATACTGACAATTCCATTTCTGAAAAGATAGTCAGGCTGCAAAGTTGACAGCAGCCTACAAAAAGAAGTAGTTTAATAGCAAAAGTAATCTAAATGACCTAAGTGATCTAATAATGACCTTTTATGGTCAGTATTCAGCCCATGTATGGGCATCTTTAGTCTGAAAAGGTTTAACTCAATAACCAATATTGAATTTGCATAAGGCCCTTATAGCCATACTAGTGCACTTATAACAACACAGGTGAGTACTGAATGTCATTTGTTTTAACAGTCGAGTTTGCAGGACAAGCTTTTCTGAAATCCACTCCCCTCTTTTGGTCCAAGCTATAGTGCATAAGCAGGAGAAAGAGAACTGATCTCCCATCAGCTTGTCCTGAAATATCTACCACTGGCACAAATAAAGTGTCATATATAGTACTAAAGTGTAGGTATTTGGCAAGCCAGAACAAAATTTACACCATAGATAGAAATAACGGGATATTCCAGAGGATGCAGGGAGATTGCACAATCTTAATTTATTTGCACAACTTACCAGTCTCTACCGCTGGCTCATTGCAGCCTGAACAGACAGCTGCTGCATAGTAAAATCACTGCAGTTTACAGTGTGACAGCTGTCTCTTTATATGTGAACAAGTCCTTCCACAAGAAGCCTGGTGCACTGAAAATTACAAGCTTAGCTTAGCTCTTCTAAGCTTGTACATCTTTTCTTTTGTTTTACTGAGCCTATAGAGGGCTGTCCTCACTACAGCCCCCAGCACCCTCTGCGGGACATACTATATCCCTTGTCAGGGGAGGGATTTGGTTCTTCTTACTGTAGTGACAGTTGAAAGGATTGTGTCTTCCCTGCTGTGTGCCCCCCACAGACGGGTTTTTGGGAGCACCCACAAAATAGCTACGACTTAGAGCTAGCCAGAAGAAACCAATTTGTTCTGGCCAGAGAGAACACCATATCATGAGTGACCAACAAGTTGTGCCCTAAGACCAAGCTAGGGGAGCAGAGGGACAGCAATCTGGGGGACAACTATCTGCATGTGAAATTCTTAAGGTTGAAGAACATAAGTCTAGTTATTTCCAATAAATGACCTAGGTGAAGTCTCTGGCATTGTGATGCCTTCTGGGATATGTAAGTTGTCGATTTTAACGGCTACAGACAACAACGGCAAATGCAAAGATCAGCAGGATCTACCACTACTACACAAAACCCAGGTTTGGATTGTGGTCATTACAGGTGCTCACAGGTATCAGTAACCACATCTCACATAAATATAAAAACATAAATGGCCGTACGCTGGTGCAACCTACTAAAAGCTAGGTTTCGGTAAAACCCCATGCATAAAAATGTTTACTAGCTTCTGTGTCCTCAAACATAAACTTCCCAGAACTTCCTCATGGCCAGAAAGCTTCAGGTGCCATGCACAGCAGCCAATGCAAGTCCTTTTCATATTTGGGGAAAATATGCCATACACGCATGTGCAGATAAAGACTCATGCAGAAGCGATCAGTGTTTACACAAATAGGGGCATGTACAGACATTCACTTGTAGTAGCAGCTGTACACGGCACCTGAGGCTCCCCGGGTGCAAGAACGCATCAGAGATTTACACCCGTGGACACAGAAGCTATTAAATATTTACATGCATAAGGCCTAAAACTGATTTGGAACTATTCATGGGCTTGGGCTTCTTATAACTCTGGAACTCCTGTAGCAAGACTTACCCACCATTCTTCCAAGCTCTACTCCCCAACAGAGGTATTGTGATGCCAAGCCCAGAAATTCCATGCAGAACAATGAAAACAGTTATGGTAGGTGGCAAGTAATTGAAAACAATAAAAAGTGTGGGAAATTTACCAAAACTTCTATATTTACCTATGTGACCACAGTTGCTTTATCCTTCACTGTGCCCTCAACAAAGAATGCAAGTAGCACTGACTTTGCTTATTTATAATGTACAATGAAGTAAAAAAACAGCAGTGAGAGTGAGATTCATTCTAATGATATTATTAATTGTACAGAGCTGGAAAGTCGGGTGCTGAGATCTCGCTGCTGGAGTCCCCAAGACACCTAAGGAGATAGTGAATGATTGCAATCTTAAATAAGAAGCAGAAATACAGGGCAGAGTGGATGAAAAAAAACTTTGTATCCTAAATCTGTCAAAAGCAGGAGTTACTTCAACAAATCAATGGCCAAGTGCACAAAACTACTACATTAACTGAGTGCCCGTACAAAAAATATCATTCAGTATAAAAATAGATCAACAATTTACATTAAGCAATCTATTACAATGACTATCAATACCGCTATTTTACACATTTACAGAATCTCCTGCAAAATTAACTGAAGTTTCTCTATCTCCTTTGGCTGTGGCTTGGCCCACTTCTTCTTTATATATTGGATTTCCACTGTTCCAGATGCTTTGGCTAAAGCCAGACCCATCAGATTATTGTTTTTTTCTGGTTCACCGAAAACTGACATGCTCAGTACCCTGGGCAGAACAAAAAAGATTTTCCATTAAATGTGGAAGAGATATTGTTGTCACATATCAGATATCAACAGGTTATCATTTACTAAAAAGTTGGAAGTAAAATATAACTAAAGTTTCTATTCATTTTGGATAGAGCAGGAAATGGTGAAAACCATGGTTAGGGTTTTCAATCTGTCCCCTCTTGGAAAATTTTCCTTTCACTTCCTTATCTATAGATGCAACAGGAAGCAAGAGAAACTTCCTCAAAAATTTCTTAGACTTGACTGATGATAGTTGTCACCAGGACAAGCGTTCCGATTGGAAGATTTCTGATCTATTCTTGTTCTGTTGGCAACTTGAGCATTTTGGTTTCTCCTTTACTTTCAGTCCCAGTGGTCACAGTACAAATCGAGAGAGTATATTTCCCTAACAAGGATACACAGCAAGAAATGCATGACAGGGGTTTTAACTACTCAATATAAATAAACCACTAAATTAAAAGTACTAGCTTCAGATACAATTTATCAATCTCAATACAAAAATGGTGGACATATTATTCTTATGTACTATTCTTATGTAAACATATGAGCGGCTTTGTCCGCAAATGGCCATAGGCAATTACTTTTTTCTTCAGAACATAACAGGGAATTGGGGAACTGGTGCTATCTTTTTATTTTCCACAGACTGACTATACATCATTTCCACCGGAGGTATTTGAGCCTAATGATGACTATTTCTGCTATCATGGTTGAACATCTTCATTTTTTTGCCCCCCTGTCTTCCATGACTTATTTTTTACCCCTTTTGAGATAGACCTGCAATACATATATTTAGGGTCCTTTTTCTGTATTGAAGCATAGTGTGTGTTCCGATTTATGCCCTTTACACCTGCTTGTGGGAGATATCTGTTCTCTGCGTTTCTGGATGATCTCCTGGGCTCTCTCCATCCTATCTGATGTTACCATATATGAGAATACTGGATCACTGACATCTTCACACAGATTGTTAAGCAGCTTTAATCCTCCTTAGGAAGAAGGTATAATTTCCTGTGAAACATGTTGAGGAGTTGCTGAGGAAATGTTATCTACTTTTGAGTTGAATTCGTTTAGAATGAAAGCTCCAGGATTATTGTAATGCAGGATCAGACTATTGTATGCTAGCAAGTGCTGCTCTTGTTATGAGCTTTTTATATCTATTTGTACTGTTTTTAATAATAACTTGTGTGTAAATAAAGAATGTCGGGGGAGGGGGTAGTTATTTTCCCGTTATATTTTTATAAGAAGTGTCTTGGCTGTTACACTTTGGGGCACCTTAAAAGTCCAGATGTAGAGTTTTTCTCTTTTATACATATCATTATATTCATGGATGTGGGCCCCTTTTATTTTCCCAGGGCCAGAACCATCAACGGCTTTTTCTAGTCTATGAATTGTCAATGTAAATGTAAACCCAGTCACTGAACTTGTATATACACTTTAACACATTATAGTTGACTTGAACTCAGAAAGTGAAGATTTGCTATGTAATAGGTAACATCTAAAAATACTGCACTTCCTGGTTCTTAAAGCGATACTAAAGCATTCCTTGCATTGAGGAAAAAGTTTTATATTTGTCTGTGAGCCCCCTTCCCTGTGTGAAGGGGAAGAGAGGGGTGAATAGATCCAGTGCTGTGCATGGCTAAGTCCCGCTGTGTAAGTCTATGGATCGCAGCACTCAAGTAATAATCTATTGAAACCCTTTTCAGTCAGAATTCCATGGAACCCTAGGGTCTCTGCAGAGATTGCTAGGAGTTCCTTGAGTATTTGTGCCCCTCAGATAAGTTACCACTGACACCAAAGTTATATATTCTACAACTCAATAGAAAAAATGGATGAGAAATCTCCCCTGGGTGTTGTGGCATTGAGGCTGTTGTTTAAAGAAATAGTTTGACATCTGTGCCAAAGATGAGGTAGCCATCTCTTCCTATTATATTGACCTATAGAGAGGATTAACACACAAAGCTTCCAGAATCTATCTACACTGGAATATCCATCTTTCCTGCCTAAAGTATTGCATTTAGAATCCATATGTATCGGAGTATCCATCTTTATCTGGCCACATTACTTTATATAAGATGGCCACATAAACAAACCTCTTATGAGAATGAATCTGTTGAATACGGATTATGGATTGATGTTTGTAATTCTTTTGTCACCTGCATTTGCTAATTCCATCTTTTGTTGGACAAATTGTCTCATCATCTGTTGTCCAGCTGGTCTCTCTTCTTGCTCCGGTGCCCGCCCCATGGGAACCCCTATGCTATCTAAATACGCCTAAATAAGTGATTGCTGCTGTCTCATTGACTCACGATTCTGTCTTATAACTGCATACTCTGTGAATTATCAAAATTTAGTTGTATTCATACCAATTAGGTGGACAGTGAGTCAGCAGCCAAAATTCGCTAGAGAATTATGTGTATATTGTTTTTAACAAATATTATTGACTTGATCAATAAGCTGTTTTAATATGATTGTAACTAAACATTAGATTTTATGAATTGTGGTTAAGTTTCCTTTCATTGCCAGTGAAGTCCAGTATGTTTCCATTTTTATTTCTGCATACACTGACACCAATGACCATTTCAGCTATATTTAAGGGGGCATTTTTGTGAACACTATTGTAAGGAAGTTCTTTTCTCACTGACCACCAAACTACAGTGCACCTAGAAAGTATTCACAGCGCTTAACTTTTACCACATTTTGTTATGTTACAGCCTTACTCTAAAATGGGTTAAATTAATTTTTTTCCTCAACATTCTACAAACAATACCCCGTAATGACAACATGAAAGAAGTTGGTTTTGAAATCTTTGCAATTTATTAAAAATAAAAAACAAACACATGTACATAAGTATTCACAGCCTTTGCCATGACTTGTGGGAAATTCAGTTGATTGGACATGATTAGGAAAGGCATACACCCATCTATATAAGGTCCCACAGTTAACAGTGCATGTCAGAGCACAAACCAAGCCATGAAGTCCAAGGAATTGTCCGTAGACCTCCGAGACAGGATTGTATCAAGGCACAGATCTGGGGAAGGGTACAGAAAAATTTCTGCAGCATTGAAGGTCCCAATGAGCACAGTGGCCTCCATCATCCGTAACTGGAAGAAGTTTGGAACCACCCTAGAGCAGGCTGCCCAGCCAAAATGAGTGATTGAGGGAGAAGGGCCTCAGCCAGGGAGGTAACCCAGCACACAATGGTCACTCTGAAAGAGCTCCAGCATTTCTCTGTGGAACCTTCCAGAAGAACAACCGTCTCTGCAGCACTCCACCAATCAGGCCTGTATGGTAGAGTGACCAGATGGAAGCCACTCCTCAGTAAAAGGCAAATGGCAGCCCACCTGGAGTTTGCCAAAAGGCACCTGAGGGACTCTCAGACCATGAGAAACAAAACTCTCTGGTCTGATGAAACAAAGATTGAACTCTTTGGCCTGAATGCCAAGCATCATGTCTGGAGGAAACCAGGCAACACTCACCACCTGGCCAATACCATCCCTACAGTGAAGCACAGTGGTGGCAGCATCATGCTGTGGGGATGTTTTTCAGCA
The DNA here is from genome assembly GCF_062004578.1 of Staurois parvus. NCBI lineage: Eukaryota > Metazoa > Chordata > Amphibia > Anura > Ranidae > Staurois > Staurois parvus. Next base: position 8,073,031 of record NW_028317801.1, on the reverse strand, counting down.
GCAGGAATTGGGAGACTAGTCAGGATCAAAGGAAAGATGAATGCAGCAATGTACAGAGCCATCCTAGAGGAAAACCTGTTCCAGAGTGCTGACCGGGAGACCGGGACTTAGACTCCACGCTCCGGGTGATTCCGCCTAGTGGGCTGCCAGAGGTACCACCTGGCGGATCCGTAACATCTGGAGAGATCTGAAAATGGCTGTGCACCGACGCTCCAAGTCCAACCTGGTGGAGCTTGAGAGGTACTGCAATGAACAATGAGAGAAATTGCCCAAAAATAGGTGTGCCAAGCTTGTAGCATCATACTCAAAATTACTTGAGGCTGTAATTGGTGCTAAAGGTGCTTCAACAAACAACAATTGAGCAAAGGCTGTGAATACTTATGTACATGGGGTTTTTTTGTTTTTTATTTTTATTAAATTGCAAAGATTTCAAAACCAACTTATTTCACGTTGTCATTATGGGGTATTGTTTGTAGAATGTTGAAGAAAAAAAGTGAATTTAATCCATTATGGAATAAGGCTGTAACATAACAAAATGTTGCAAAAGTTAAGAGCTGTGAATACTTTCTGGATGCACTGTAAGTTGCCCGTCTCCAAGAACCACCATTCTAATGGACATGTAACTCATCAATGTTATTAGGCACTTCACTGACCACCAATGTAAAAGGGCACTTTTCCACTGACCATCAATATAACATGGCAAATAGACTAAGTATGCTGCTTTTTCTTTTTTCTTTTTTTTTTTATATATAGATTTCTTTATCCATAGCTGCATGTTCACAATACTGTCCTGTGAGCTGAACATATAATTATTAGTAGTGGTTCCCTACGATCTGAAAGTTATTTCAAGGATTCCTCACTTTTAAAAAGTTGAGAAAGTCTGCCCTATTGTATTCCCCTTCAGTCCTCCCTGGGCAGCTACATAATAATGTATGTAAAAAGATGAGGGGTGGGAGCTGGGTCAGCACAGAGATCAATTAGATACTTCCAGAATAGGATAGGTTTGTGATATGCAAGGATGGAGGGTTCTGTGCTCCTTACACATCATTGCCCTCTCCTCTTCTGAGAGTGCCTTATTACCCTCTGTACTGGACCAGCATCCCACTCACCCCCTTCTTTTTTATGAAGCTGCTGGAGGAGGAGCAAAGGGAGTGTCCCCCAAGCAACGGAGCTTTCACAGGTAAATAACATACATAAAATATGTAACATGCAAATATAATCTTATAAAAAGATTTGTGTTGAAATGAACAATCTCACAGCAGGATTTCTGAATTTTGTGGGAAAAATAGGGGGGAAATGAAAATGGAAAATACAAAAAATGTAGAGAGAGAGAGAGAAAGTGAGAGAAAGGGAGAAGAGGAAAAAGGAAAGAGTTTAATGTATAACCAACCATTTAATGTACACTTACTGGTCAGATGTTATGGATTCTTTGGCGATTGGCTGTAAGTCATTTTGTAACAAGTCCCATATGTGGATAGAAGATGCTGCATCCAGGACAAAAAACAAGGTTGGTCTGGTCAATGACCATTGTAGTGCAATAATGGGCTGGCCACCAGTAGTGTCATTCCACTGCATTACTGGATACTCTGCACTCATCGTGTGTAACCGTATACAGCCATCTGTACATCCTGCCTTTAAACAGCACAGCAAAGAAAGATAAATAAACATTTCTGCAGTGGATGAACTGTAACTAAATTTCACAAAAAGCAAATATAAACTGTATAAAAAGATGAAAATTATCGCCTACCCCCCCCCCCCCCCCCCCCATGTACTTTTACTTCACTAACGCTAGCCATACATGGGCAAGTCAAGAAATAACAATATCTTCACAGCTTGCAAGATCTTCTTACTGTTCATGTTAGTTCCCTTTTCATGACCCAATTATTAAAGCAGGACTTCACCAAAAAGGGGAAGATCTGCTGGTCTGCATCCCCCCCCCCACTGCCACATTTGGCACTTTATGGGGGGAGTGGTTTTGACAGGTACACACTCCTACTTCCAGTTAGATGTGGAAATCTGAGCAGGAAGTTCGTGTCCCCCCCCCCCCCTCCTACCATTACAGCCTTCTGGGAAACTTCACAATGTGCAATGCACTTTGCGCATGCATAGTGGGAAACCGGCTGTGAAGCCGCAAGGCTTCTCTGCCAGTTTCTCTTACTTAAGATGCTGGCCCCTGAACCCAAAGCTGATTGAAGAATCAGCTAAGGTGAGAACATCGCTGATCCCTAGACAGGTAAGTGTCCTTACAATTAAAGTCAACTGCTACAGGATTTATATCTGCTGACTTTTAATTTTTTTTTGAGGGAGCCTGGAACGTCGCTTTAACTTTATTCTGCTCATGATCTGTTTATTAACATTCCCTAGCATGATGCTCTGTGCAGACGTTGCATGACTAATTGGCTTCCCCTTTGAGAGCAAAAAGCCAACACTTTGTATGGCTGTTCACTCCCATTGGTCACTGATAGTCTGGATCCCTACTGATGATTGGGAACCAGTAAGAATGGCTCCCAATCATGTGACTGCTTTGTCAGACTATAATAAAAACAGAGTTGTATGGAAATTAGTCAGAGTTAACTGAGACATGCTGCCAGTGCTGAACTTGGTCTGGGCATCTAGGCATCAATGACCTTTGGACACTAAATAGTTAAATCCATTATCGAGACAGGAAGTAAAGAAATATCTCCCTAATGGGTCACAAAGAAAACAAAACAAGAAAAAACAACTTGTTTTCATTATTGGCATTTCTACCTAAAGCTAATTTAAAAACGTTTGGCTTTGGATATACTTTATTATTATAATGTATTTTTTATAATTTAAAAAAATATAAGATTATGCCGGCTGTATATCACTGCTCTACTAACTAGATTTTAGTGCAACAACTATAATTACTTACCAAAAATGCTGGCACTGCAAATGGTGAGAAATCAATTGCAGTGACTTTTGATGGCCTCAGCTTGCTGTGCAGAGATGTGTATTGCACTGGTGGTTCTATCAATCCATACCTTGTTCCGTGGGTTAATATTCCCTGTTGGTAAATAAAATTTTAAATGTATAAGCTCACTTTTGCAGCTGAAAAATACAAAAAAAACACATATGTGCACACCGATGCATGATGCATGACTTTATATGTATAAATGTGCCTACTTTTCTATATGTCTCATTCTTCTATACACTGTACTTTAAATGGCATATACTTTGGCATTCATTTATTTAATGTCAACACATGTGTAGACAGGCTTAAAGAGACCCTGTTCTTCTTACCATTCAGATCAAAATGACAATGTCTGTGTAAAGGTGACCCTGGACCACTTTATATGCAACTCTCCAGCACTCCACCGCAACTCCTTCAGTTTCTGCTGTTGAAAAGTACCTAGTGCATACAGATATGGAAGAGCATGTGGCTTCCTCCCATGAAGCAGTGATTGATAAGGCCCAAACATAGTCATATGATGAAGGGGGTGTCAACTCATCCTGTAAGCTTCTACACTAGCCAGCAACCAGTATTTTGGAGTGGATACCAACTAGGCAGAATTTCCAAAGAAAGAATGTAAAGACAAGTACTTCTGAATCAGTGGGTGGGCTTTAAAGGATGTCCCAACTTTCGCAGCCAGACTGAGATAATACCTACTTTATATTTGTTACATTTTCACATTCCCATTGCCGTATACAAGGGCTGAATGTTGGTCGGTTTCTGTTGAACTGGCTGATACTGCCCGATATTTGGCCTGTGTGCACGGGGCTTTAACAAAAGGTTAAACGATTATGAGGTGGGCATCTCCAATGTATGCTAATGAGAATTGGACTAATGGGCAGATCATGCTGACCTGAGAAGCACCCGTACTCAGTTATGACACCTTCTCTTCAGAAACATCAAAAAGGTGTATTTTAAAAAAAAAACTGTGTGAATAGGAACACATAATAAACATATAGTGGAGATTTTTCATATTTGGCTAAAAAAGCAGAAATACACTTTAAACAAGGACAAGGTGACAGGGACTCTTTCAGGTAAACAAGATGAAAGAAAATCTCCTGCATACCTGAGCTTTAGATAACAATCACTGTGGTAGACTAAGAAAAGTAACCATTGTGCCAAGTTGATGTGCATCTGGCAGCCATTCTGTCAATATATAAGCTCTGTATGTTGAAAGATTTACTATGGTAACCAACAAAATTTCTAAAAGGGTCTGGACCTGACCAGAAAGGCAAAGTTATCAGAAAAAATGTGGGTAAAAGGAAAGGCAGCTAGATATAAAAATACAGAAGACAATAAAAAAGTGAGAGAACACAATACAAAAATATTATGTTATAAATAAAAAGTGAAATATTTAACCTGAAATAAAAAATAAAATGGAAATCCTTCTGTACTCATCTCTATCATATAAATTCAGGTGATCATCATTAGAGGGTTTATTACAACGTAAGGTGAAATGCACGTTTCTGTACCGCAACATAAAAGACATGGTTAACTTACAATGTCTGTTCCAATGACAAAATGGTTGGAGTCTTGCGGAAAGAACTTAATATTCATAGTTTCAGGTAGTCCCAGAGTCAGGACATCTTTTCTAAAAAATCTAGAAAATAAAAACAATCACTGGCAAGAACAGAAAACAGCTAACAGTAAATGAAAAAAGTTTATATGCCTTTTTGTCAATTTTATTTTGGAATTTATTTTTACAGGTTGCAAGTACAGTGGGGATCGAAAGTTTGGGCACCCCAGCTAAAAATTTGTATTAATGTGCATAAAGAAGCCAAGGAAAGATGGAAAAATCTCCAAAAGGCATCAAATTACAGATTAGACATTCTTATAATATGTCAACAAAAGTTAGATTTTATTTCCATCATTTACACTTTCAAAATAACAGAAAACAAAAAAATGGCGTCTGCAAAAGTTTGGGCACCCTGCAGACTTTATAGCATGCACTGCCCCCTTTGCAAAGCTGAGACCTGCCAGTGTCATGGATTGTTCTCAATCATCGTCTGGGAAGACCAGGTGATGTCAATCTCAAAGGTTTTAAATGCCCAGACTCATCTGACCTTGCCCCAACAATCAGCACCATGGGTTCTTCTAAGCAGTTGTCTAGAAAACTGAAAATAGTTGACGCTCACAAAGCTGGAGAAGGCTATAAGAAGATAGCAAAGCGTTTTCAGATGTCAATATCCTCTGTTCGGAATGTAATTAAGAAATGGCAGTTATCAGGAACAGTGGAAGTTAAAGCAAGATCTGGAAGACCAAGAAAAATATCAGACAGAACAGCTCGCAGGATTTTGAGAAAAACAATTCAAAACCCACGTTTGACTGCACGATCCCTCCAGAAAGATCTGGCAGACACTGGAGTTGTGGTACACTATTCCACTATAAAGAGATACTTGTACAAATATGGTCTTCATGGAAGAGTCATCAGAAGAAAACCTCTTCTACGTGCTCACCACAAAAATCATCGTTTGAACTTTGCAAATGAACATATAGACAAGCCTGATGCATTTTGGAAACAAGTTCTGTGGACCGATGAGGTTAAAATTGAACTTTTTGGCCGGAATGAGCAAAGGTACGTTTGGAGAAGAAGGGGCACAGAATTTAATGAAAAGAACCTCTGTCCAACTGTTAAGCATGGGGTTGGATCAATCATGCTTTGGGGTTGTGTTGCAGCCAGTGGCACAGGGAACATCTCATGAGTAGAAGGAAAAATGGATTCAATAAAATTCCAGCAAATTGTGGATGGTAACTTGATGCCATCTGTGAAAAAGCTGAAGTTAAAGAGAGGATGGCTTCTACAAATGGATAATGATCCTAAACACACCTCGAAATCCACGGGGGATTACATCAAGAGGCTTAAACTGAAGGTTTTGCCATGGCCTTCACAATCTCCTGACCTCAACATAATTGAAAATCTATGGATAGACCTTAAAAGAGCAGTGCGTGACAGACAGCCCAGAAATCTCAAAGAACTGGAAGACTTTTGAAAGGAAGAATGGGCAAAGATACCTCAAACAAGAATTGAAAGACTCTTGGCTGGCTACAAAAAGCGTTTACAAGCTGTGATACTTGCCAAAGGGGGCAGTACAAGATATTAACTCTGCAGGGTGCCCAAACTTTTGCAGACGCCATTTTTTTGTTTTCTGTTATTTTGAAAGTGTAAATGATGGAAATAAAATCTAACTTTTGTTGACATATTTTAAGAATGTCTAATCTGTAATTTGATGCCTTTTGGAGATTTTTCCATCTTTCCTTGGCTTCTTTATGCACATTAATACAAATTTTTATCTGGGGTGCCCAAACTTTCGATCCCCACTGTATATTAAGCGATGTGTTATATCATTTATTCATTTACTTGCCTAAAAGGTTTCTTTTTTCTAAGGCCCAGAACCACCTTTCTTTTAAGGGCCCATTCCCAAGTATGCATTGTGGTGACGTGCATTACTGCAAAACAGAGTAAAGCTCCATATGCGTCAGTGCTGTATAGTTACATTACATTAGTAAATGTAATGATGCTGTGGATGAGAGACGTGGGCATACCTATCAGTGGCTGCACTGTACTAACACACAGGTGCTTTTGCACATAGTAGCCCCAGACATTGCCTTACATAGGCTATCAAATACCAAAACTGCAAATTATTTAAAATACATAGCCATGAACTGCACAGGTAAGAATATATTTTATAGTATGGTGGGGTATCAGCATTTTAAACATAACTTTATTGGGTTAGCTGCAGAATATCTTTAAAGCCCAACTCTGTGCCTCACCCCTGAAACCAATAAACCGTTGTCCACTCCCACAAAAAATGAACCCCCCTTGCAACCCCATGCTCACGCTTTCCGCTACGCATGTGTATTTTTTTTGTCTTCAGTGGCACTGAAGAAAACAATACAGCGATTACAGTACAGCGTGAATGACTGTTGTGGTGATGACACTGAGAAAGGTGGGTCCATAAAGTCCTGCACTCACAACATGTTCTCAATCTCCTGTGTTGATTAACCATTTGCCAACCGCGCTATAGCCGAATAATGGCTACAGCACGGTTGTCCAGTTCTAGGAGAGCGTCATATGACGTGCTCCCAGAACACACCCTCCTGTGCGCCCCCAGCGGCGTGCACCCGGCTTTCTCCGTGATCGCATGTCCTATGGACACAGCTGATCATGTGATGTGGTAAAAGGCCAATCCCAGCGGCCTTTTACCACGTGATCAGTTGTGTCCAATGACACAGCAGATCACTGGGTAAATCCACTTGCCGGTTATTGGATGCACTTTCCTTACACTTTCACAGCGTGAGGAAAATACTGCCATTAACCGGCAATTGTCAGAAAACAGATCGGCACTGATCATCAGGGCACTGAAGATCAGTGCCACCCACCTGTACCCAGCGGTGCCACCCACCTGTACCCAGCGGTGCCACCCAGCAGTGCCCATCAGTGGCACCTATCAGTGCCCATCACTGCTGCGTATCCCTGCCAGCTGATCAATGCTGCCTATCAGTGCCACCTATCCATGCCACCTCATCGTTGCCGCCTATCAGTGCCCATCAGTGCTGCCTATCAGTGCAGCCTCATCAATGCACATCAGTAAAGGAGAAAAATTACCTGTTTGCAAAATTTTATAATAGAAACAAAGAAAACGTTTTTTTTATTTTTAAAATTTTTTGCAATTTTTTTTGTTTTAAAAAATAAAAACACCCAGTGGCAATTAAATACCACCAAAATAAAGCTCTATTTGTGTGAAGAAAAATGCTAAAAATTTCATATGGGTACAATGTTGCATAACCGCGCAATTGTCATTCAAAATGCAACAGCGCTGAAAGCTGAAAATTGGCCTGGGCAGGAAGGGAGTATAAGTGCCCGGTAGGCAAGTGGTTAATCCTATGCATCGATAATCCTTGAAGAAAAAGAACATTTTGTAGTGGAGAAGAGGCATTGCCCAAAATACTTCTGGACTAAAGGTGAGTATTGCAGGCTGTGCCTTTTTTTTTCCAGTGTCTGAGAGACTTTTGGTACATGGGACACTATACAAAACAAGCTATCTAAATATACAGGCAACAAGAGGAGTGATTGGTTGTTGTGGGCATAAAGCTGCTATTTTCCATGTGATCAATATAGGATTTAACTCAAAGAGGACTGCACAAATGTCCATTGTCTGCTGTGAAGACAGTCTCACTAGTTCAGTATGTTGGGAGTCCACAATTCTCAGCTGCCTCCATCCTGCATTATTTAATATAAGAATTGGTTTCAATTTGCCCAAGACAAAGATATAAAAGGCTTCATTTTTGGCTTGGACTAAGCAGTCAAAATAATCAATTCTGACCACAGATCCCACATGAAATGTATACTTACTTGTCAATGAGATCTATAGATGAACTGTGTATTAGTTTCACCTTTCCTCCGGGAATCAAACCTAAAAAATAAATAGAGTTTATGAAAATAAGCCTGCAAATCACACTGTTGTTTACTTTACTGTTGCATACTATTATATAATGCTGCTCAAAAGAGTAGCAATACATCTGCATGGACAGCTAGACAAACCAGATTACACCTAAGGAATCACTTCGGATACCTCACTAGTAATATTACATTGCCTGTAAGAATAAAAACATGCAGGATTTGGAATACAAGAGCACTGTAATTCTTTATAAAACATAACTGCTGCATCAAGATGTGTTGTGGCACCAAGCTCACAGCTTTTCTTTAAACAGCAATTCTGGCTTCTAATAATACTACCCATATTCCACAAAGGAAATTAAGTCTTATAACTATAAGGTTATATGCATCCTTAATTTTGTCATTAGTTGCATATCCATATCTTTCCAGTGCCTGTTCTAAAATGCACATTTAGATGTGCCAAGTTATTGTCCTTGACATGATAACTGATAAATGACGGACCTGTGAAAGCTTACTAAAGCCAGCCATGGATGGTGCAATTTTTTTCCTGCAACCATGGACTGCAGGAAAGAAAATCACTCAATTGTCCCATCAACACAGTCAGTGATGATGGGAGAATACCTCCCGTGGAGCTATTGTGTTGTCCCTGCAATGGGAGCCGTGCTAGCCGGGAGAACATACAGTGATTATTGCTAGCAGCTATAGACGCTGACAATAATCGCATTAAAAATTGGACAGGCTGGTTTTACCCAAGTTGATTGATCAATCAACTAGGGTATAATCAGCCTGCGAAAACATTGTTCGAATCTCAGCTGGTCCCTGCTGAACCGCCTGAGATTTGAACTGTCTACGGCTGGCTTAACTTGTAACTAACAAGTGTATGTTTTGTTTTAAGAGTTAGAAGCTGTACTTGTGCTCTGTAGAAACCAACAAACTGGTCTCTGGAAGTGCCATAATCTGGAGTGTGCTGGTTGCTTGCTTACCACTATCAGAAGAAACAGAAAAAGGTGGAGGCCTCAATTTAAATGAGGGATTTCAAAAAATATTTATTATTTATTTCCATAGAAATGCATGGTAAATGTAATAATTTTTAGGTAAGTACTGACTGTCACATTAAAAATTTACCCAAATCACTCTGTGATCCAGCTAGGTCTACTTTTCGCAGTTCCACAACTACCTGTAATTAAAATTTTTTAGTAAATACATTTTAATGACAAAAAAATGAATGGCAATGTTTAATAAATAACAAGTTTGACAATACTTGGAAGGGAAGTGTACACTCTATTAGAACCTCTTTTATTAGAGATGCCTATTCAAAAAATAAAAAGTCACCTAAAGTATCTGGCATTATAAAATAAACTAAAGAAGCCAAGCAGTAAAAAAATAAATCATCGTCAACAGAGGAAAGGAATTGATATATATATCCCAATACAGATATTACAGACCCTTCTCTAGCTTAGAGAACCAGTACTCTGGAAGCTGCACTAAAACATGGTCAAGTAGGGGACAAAGGGCTATTTATAAGTAATGGTTCTAGGTACCCTAAAGCTGATTCTTTGTTCATTGCTGATTTGCTAAGCCTTGTTCACACTGTGTGGAGGCAATGAAGAGGGCACACAGGAGTTGGAGGAAGCACAATGAATAAAGCAGCAGCAGGGATGCTGGTCTTCTGTTCCTCATGCACAAAAGAAGAACACTGTTCGGCATAGGGGTGACATCACCAATTTCCAATTGACTTCTCAAACTAGCATTTAGATGAACAGTGTCTTAGATAATCTGTACCTATCTGCAGTGTGAAGAGTGTCTGGGCACATGAAGTGCACTTGCATTTTCAAGCGGGAATGCAAGGCAAAAGGTACTTTTTTCAGGGTACTGTCTAGGCACAAATAACGTATCTGGATATTGCCTATAAGATAACAAATCTTCACATTTTGAGTTCAGGTCCACTTCAACTGACTCACACCAAAAGGAAAGAGGAATAGTGGTAGAGTGACAGAATATAGTGCTTAGGAAGAGCTAAACCTGGAGAAGAAGGAATTGTATCCTCACAGCTTCCCAAGAAAAACTGTGAACGATATATTTTGCATGCATCAACAGATTACAATTAAAATCAAAACTGACTAAATTACATAGTACATTAGCTGCACTTCAATTTTACAAACCAAGTCATATATTTGACACTCAACCTGCTTCATGAAACATATCTCAGTATACCACACATCTAACACAACTGTGCTTGGAAAATCAGCATAAACTTAAATACTGGAAAGTCTTGATGTATTCTATACACACATTTTCATGTGTTTTATCACTTTAAAACTTACCCAAACAATTAAATGACTATTTTCATCTAAAGATGCTAGTTGAAAAGACAAACCAGACAACTCTAAAAAAATAAAGAGAAAGTATTTAAGAAATAAAGCTACTTAAAGCAGACCTTCACCCCATTCACCCACGTTGCAGAACCTTACTCCTCCCCCTCCTTTACACCACTCGATCCCCAGGCCAATTCTGACATTTCTTACATACATATCTACATTTTTTCCTAGAAAATTACTTTGAAACCCCAAACATTATATATATTTTTAAGCAGAAGCCCTGGAGAATAAAACATAGTTGTTGCTGCATTTTTTATGTCACACAATATTTGCGTAGCAGTTTATCAAATGCAAATTTTCAGGAAAAAAAAAAAACTTTAATGAATTTTAGTAAACACAAACACAATATAACAACTACATTTTCTGGTAAAATAAAAACGATGATGTTATACCAAGTAAATAGATGCCAAACTTGTCACACTTTAAAATTGTGCACGCCCATGGAATGGCAACAAACTATGGTACATTAAATTATACATAGGTGACGATTTAAAAAGCCTTTACAGGTTACCAGTTTAGTGTTACACAGGAAGTCTGGTGCTAGAGCTATTGCTCTGATGTTGGCAGTGATACCACACGTGTGGTGTGATCAACGTTTACATATGCAAGCGGGACCGACTTGTGTGGTTGCATTTGTGCGGAGGGGAGGTGCTGTTAACTTGAAATTCTTTTTATATTTATTTAAATGTATTTTTTTTAAATTGTACCTTTATTTTTTTAAAGAACAAACAGGATCGTAACTAAAAACATCAGTCAATAACAATCGTGTGCAAACGGCACATAGTTAGAATAGAAAACGTTCAAATCAACTTATCAGAAGGTAAAAATAAAGCGTACTTTGTTGTGTTGGTTGGTTAGCCGGTACACGGAAAAGGGAGTCTGGCAGTAACACAACTACCAACACTAGTAAGAGTATAACATTATAGAAATACTAATATATTCCGAACTAAGAGATGTATAGGACGTCTCGCAGGTTGTAGGGCATCCCCGTGGGAGAGCCAAGAAACAGAAATCAAGAGAAGAAAGCAAGAAAGAGGAAAAAATGATAAAGGCAGAGTAAAAGGAATGGACATCTAGAACGTCTGAATTCTCCTTGAAGGGTTGAACGGATTAAAGGGAGGTAAAGCTGTTTGCTAAAATCTCAGGATGGGCATGCTGAATCCAAGGAGTCCAGATTTTGCGGAATCTCTCATGGGTGGAGAGAATACTGGACATTTTCTTGTTTAGTAAGAAAAAATCTAGCCAGCAATGGACTTCCGTAAAGGACACAAACAGCTGTTTCCAGGCTATCGCTATGGTTTGTTTAGCCGCCAGTAGTACATGGGTGGCCAATTTAAATAAGTGTTTAGATATGCCTGGTGGGTTTAAATGTAAGAGATTGTAACAGGGGTCTCTCAGAAAGGGGCAGGTGAGTAGTGACTGGAGCAGTTTAAGAACCTTGGACCAAAATCTGGAGAGCATGGGGCATGTCCACCATATGTGTGGAACATCACCCGATGCATTACAGCCTCTGAAACAAATATTAGGGGCGGATGGATGGAGTAAGGCTAAGTGGGAAGGGACAAGATACCATCTTGTCACCGTTTTGAAAGCTGATTCCATAATGAAGATATTAATGGAGCATGTGGTCAACGTTGACCATATCTGTGCCCAACTTGCACGATCTTTAGTGCTTTTAAGGTCCCTCTCCCATCTGGAAAAGTAAATGTGATTATTAGGATTCTGTAAGTTAGTCAATTGTAAATATAGGATGGAAATAAGTTTGGGGGAAAGATGCATCCAATGGCATATGTGTTCAAACAAAGAGAATTGTGTGGTCGGGTCTTTGTCGGTGAGATTAATCCAGTGTTTAATCCGGAGATATCGGAAAAGTTCTGTAGAGGAGACTTGATGTTTTTCTGTTAATTCTGCCCATGTTTAAACTGATCGGGCCGTGAGAAAGGAATGAATACATCTGAAGTTGAGAGATCCACCAATGGAATGCGGTGGGGGATTTAAGGCCGGGTTGGAACAGGGCATTACCCATGATGGGTAGGAGTGGTAAATGTGGGGAGAACAGGCCGCTAGTGTATTTTGTAGAATCTCATACATGTAATGAGTGGGTCATTAGGGGGCTGGTGGATATGGGTCTAGATTTTGGGGGGAGCATTGGAGAAAAGGGAAACCGGGTGGCAAGAGAGTGCTTCTATGGTTACCCAAATGGGGGCTGTTGTGCTGCGTATATTGAAGTTAGGGGGGCGATTTGAGCCGCCACATAGTATTTGGGGAAATTAGGGGCTCCCAAGCCTGCCTCTGCTTCCTATGTGTGAGCATAGTATATTTGGTGATCCAAGATCTTTTACTTGCCCAAATAAAGCGTAAAATGTGATTTTGGAAAGATTTCAGGGCGTAGGAGGGGATTGGGACATGGAGAGTGCGAAATAAGTACAAACGTTTAGGGAGAATGGTCATTTTAACAGCATTTATTCTGCCCATCCACAAGAGAGGTTGGCGTGACCAGGTTATAAGCAGGGTTTTGAGGAAACGAAAACATTGAGATATAATTAGCCTCATAGAGGGTGTAGTACACTTTCGTAAGGTTATTCCCAAGGTATTCTAAGTGCACGTGGGTCCAAGTGAAGTTGTAATTTAGTTTTAATAAATTGACATCTGCCGTGGGAAGGGAAACATTAAGGGCCAAGGATTTATCTTCATTAACCCGAAATGTTGGAAAATTTGGATAGAATGGAAAAAAGGGCAGGTAAAGAGGTGTGTGGTTGAGTCAGAGTCAAAAGAAGATAGTTGGCAAATGCGCTAACTTTAAAGGTCTTATGAGTGAACTTGACTCCTTTGATGTCTGGAGCATTTCTTAAAAGCTGAAGTAAAGGTTCCAGGGCTAGAACAAAAAGTACTGGGGAGAGAGAGCATTCCTGGCGCATTCCTCTGTGAATAGGGAAGGTGGGGGATTGTCTGGAAAGGTAATGAACCATTGTGGAGGGACCGCGGTAAAGAGCTTTCACCCAGGATGTGAAGATGGGTGGAAACCCCCATTTTTCTAGAGTGTAGTACATGTATTCCCAGGAAAGTGTGTTGAATGCTTTATGTATGTCTAAACTCAGAATCGTGCCAGGAGATTTGTGCTGTTGTAGCAGATGAATTAGATGGATAACCTTACGGATTTTATTTTTTTTTCCAATCAACTTTATTGCTATCAATATGCATGAACAACATGCCTTGTGATAGCATGGGTCTTGATAGGTCCTCTTTATGGCCTGGCTTCCAAAGCATCCGATCGAACTGAACTCAATTTGATCAGCTGATATACAAGCCAGTAAAGGCTTGTAAATAAACAAACTGTAACCAGACGTTACACAGTGGGACACTGTACACTGACATCACACAGTGGGAGGAACAACGTCAGTTCTTCTCACTGTACGCAGGGAAGCCGATGCCACCAGTTGGATTGGTCCCAGGCTCCCCAGTGATCACTTTACAGGTGATGGAAGAGGGTCCCCACCATACAGCTGCTTGGATCACCTTTACATAAAACAGAATCACCAGCTGAAAAGATTGATGCCAGGATCATGGTTGTAGCTGCAAGAACCCGAAAGAGACAGCTGGCTCCCAATGACATTAACAAAGAAGATGGTGGCATAGGACATGGAGCTTGGCAAATCACAACAAAACAACCTTGGATTTGCATGCGAGTATGTTTATTGTGGAAAATGAAGAGGGGATTGAAAACAAAAACAGGAAGTGAAGTTCCTTTTTAGTTTCTTGTCTACCAAGGTATGTTTATAAACATTCTGGTATTCAGGAGGTTAAAACAAGCTCACAGCTGCTGCCATGAGTTTGGTATTGACTTTTATAGCCAACGATCAGCTTTCAAGTAAAAGTGATCTGGGCAGCTCTGGAGATGTCCAATCACATTCTGACAGGGCTCTGAAGAAATAAAGTAATTTCTAGCAAAAAGGTCAGATTTTAAAGTGGAACTAAACTTGCCTTCGCTTCAGTGGTCCTGTCACAGTATCTTCTGCTGCGTGCTGGGCTTCAGCCAACTTCATTGGCCAGCGCAGGATGACATCACTCCTGCGCGTGTGCAGGAGTCAGTCATTCCAGCACACACAGACCGAGCTGACGGTGTAAGCTGAGCTGCGCATTTGCAGCTCAGTTTCCATGCTTGGAAGACAAAGAGAATGCATGTAAATTGCAAGTCTCTTCTACAATAAAGACCCTGCCTGATCACTACTTGTAACAGTGGACCTTTAGTTCCACTTTAACATGTGTGCAAAAAATATTTAGAGATACTCTGGTAGGAAATGGCTAAACAAAAACACTGAAGACTTTGTGTTTGTTTTTCTATAGGTATGTCCCAACAGAAGCATTCTGAAAAATGAAATGGCTGCCTGTAAACAAACACTGTCATCAAGGAAACGTATAAATAGGACTTGTTTGGGGCTTAACAGAACCCCCCCTTAGCATGTCTGCTAAAAGAGTGACAGATTGTACAATATTGACAAAAAAAGATATATAATGTATTAACATCATCATGTGTACACGCACACAGGCACAAAAAAGTATGTGAACACCTTGGAATTAACTGGTTTTCTGCAGTAATTTGCTATAAAACGTGATCTGATCCTCATATAAGTCACAATAGACAAACACAATGCACTTAAGCTGATAACACAGAATTCTAATTTCTAGCATTATTATTGAATACACCCATTACACATTTACAATGCTGAAGGAAAAAGTAAGTGAACCCTTAGAGATAATAACTGGTCGAACCACCTTTGCAGCAATGACTTCAAGCAAGAGCTTTCAGTAGCTCTGGATCAGACCTGCACAACGTTCAAGAGGAATTCCTCTTTACAAAACTGCTTCAGCTTAGTTGTACAATGTGTGGTGTGAAAGGCTTTCTTGATGTCATTCCACAAGTGTTAAAGGTTTATTTTTATCACTTAGCAAAATGGAAAGTAAATGAACAGAAGGGAAATCCAAATCAATTCAGTATTTGGTGTGACAACCCTTTGCCTTCAAAACAGCATCAATTCTTCTAGGAACACTTGCACACAGTTATTGAAGGAACTCGGCAGGTAAGTTGTTCCAAACATCATGGAGAACCACAGGTCTTCTGTGGGTGTAGGCAGCCTCAAATTTTCCTGTCTCTTCATGTAATTCCAGACAGATTCCATGATGTTGAGATCAGGGATCTGTGAGGGCCAAACCATCACTTCCAGGACTCCTTCTTTAGACTAAAGATAGTTCTTAATAACATTGGCAGTGTGTTTGGGGTTGTTGTCCTGCTGCAGAATACATTTGGGGACAATCACACACCTTCCTGATGGTATAGCATGATGGATAAGTATCTGCCTGTATTTCTCAGCATCGAGGACACATTGATCGTGACCAAATCTCCAACTCCATTTGCTGAAATGCAGCCCCAAACTTGCAAACTTGCAAGGAACCTGCAGCATGCTTTAGTGCAGCCTGAAGACACTCATTATTATACTACTCTCCAGCCCTTCGGCAAACAAACTGCTTCCTGCTACAGCCAAATATTTCATATTCTGACTCATCAGTCCAGAGCACCTGCTGCCATTTTCTGCACCACAGTTCCTATGTTTTTGTGGTATAATTGATTAATCATAAACTTAACTCTAATCCATCAAAATCCTTGACTTTGTGCAAGTGTAATAATTTATGCTAATTTGAAGCCAAAGGGTAGTCACACCAAGTATCGATTTGATTTAGATTTTACTTCTGTTCGCTCATTTTGTTAATTGATAAAAAATAAACTATATACACACACACACATATATTTAAAATCTATCTTACCTTCTCTATCTATCTATCTATATATAAATTAGCGTAGGATACATTTAATGGTATGGTTTTCTACATTTGCACTTTGTTCAATCTAAATTCTAAGGAGAATCGCCATAGCTTTTAGAGTCCAGTCACTGTATGCTAATAACCATTAGAGTGTACCAGTGTGTTCCATTGTTGTTTCATGTTATATACTGAGAGTCATTAATTCTACCTTTTCTGCAGCTGGTATGACCAACATTAACCAGAGAAGGCAGAAAACTACTGTTTTGTTATAGAAGCACGCAATACTTTCTATTTTATAAGGTATATGTGTTTAATAGATCCTACATACCTTCTCCTTCAGAGGATAATGCAGATATCCCATGCTCCTTTGCTTCTACAGTAGGAACAGGTTCTATTGATTTTACCGGGTGTGTGTGATTCACATAACTAAAAACACCATCTGTAAGAACACAAACATCTATAGTCATAATCATCGAACGTTAGTGTTGAATGTCAACTTAAGTGTCAAATTACTGATAGTAAGAAAAAATGATATGTTCAATACAAAGTGGTGCTTACACAAGGCAGATAGTGAAGTGAATATTATGCGAAAACCTTTTTATGCTTCGGATACAGAAGGTAAGGGTTAAATCCCCGTTAAGTTATTTTTTGCTTTCTGTGTCCTGTTGGAGAGATCTCCTGTCACTTCCTGTAGCAGAGTTAGCAACAGAAGATGACAGTAAATCTCTCCAAAGGGAACAAAATCTTAGGAGTTATCACAGAAAAAGATGCCCTTAATGGAGGTTTTCCCTCGCATGTTTTTATAATAAAAACTTAAAATTATTGGGTTTCCACTCACTATCAGTCTCTGTAGGAAAGGCCATTGGGACAAAACAGAGGGGTGAATTACCCACCTGGGTCACAGCAAAAAAACCCTACTACAGAGGATGTCCTCTTTCTTGTCCTGCCAAGTAGATGAGAGACAATCCAGAGGGGCAAAAAGGGGTAGATCAGGTTGAACTGATCCCACAGTGTCCACAACGTGCCCACTGCAAAGGCCCAAGGGTCCCCGGACCTGATGACAAACCTGTATAGTTAGTTTGTTGTTGAATCTGGATGCCAGCAGGTCCACACCCAACGTCCCTTACCTGTGGCAAAGAGCTTGAAAGCCCTCTATATAGGCAACCTTTTCCCCCTCATGTCCAGACACTGACAAATGTTAATGTACACCTGCCACTTTCTATGCCTGGTATGTGAATGATGCACAGGTCTGGAATGTGATGTTCTGTCCAAGCGAGGATGTAGTCTGCTCTCTTTAGAGAGACACAACTGCTGGTGCCTCATTCATGACTGATGTAGGCAACAGCCAAGGCATTGGCAGTCTGGATTCTTGTTGGGTGATCTCACAATAAAGGAGTCCAGCATTGAAAAGACAACAGAATCATCAAGAGTTCCAGAATGTTGATTGGATGGCAAGCTTCTTCCATAGACCAAGTCCCCCAAACTACGAGGGGTTCTGCTCCAAAAGTCTGGCATCTGTTGTGAGAACTTTCCACAACTGTGAAGGACAGAGCATCCCCAACTCCAGCACTGATTTGAATGTTGAGTTTCAATGGTCTGCAATGAAACCGGGCATATGGTACAACTTCAAAGGAGACAACCATGTGACTTAAGACCCTCATGCAAGCACAAATTGAGGACTTCCTCTGGTCTTGGAAGACCCTAACAGGAGAATGAAGAGACATAAGTATTTCCTGAGGCAGAAAGATTTTGGACAGGGCCATTTCAGACCCAGTTAGTCCAATCTGTAAGATGGGTTCTGCAAGGACTTCTTCAGGTTTAAGATTCAAATAAAGCCCACAGAGCCTATACTGTCTGTTGAATGTAGGCTGATTGGAACAGTAAGACTGGTCCTTTAAAAGATCATCCAGGTACCCCACAACAATTCCATGAGCATATTGTCAAACATTTGGCAAGCAACTTTGTGAAAACCCAGAGAGCAATGGATATGACAAGGAGCAGGACAATAAATTGGAATTGCTAGCCGCCAACTGTAAAATGTGAATAGCTTTGATGAGGCGGACATGTGGGTATGTGTAGGTAAGCATCAATGATTTCTATTGAGAACAGAAAATCCCCCTAAACTTCCTAACCTCTGAAGTATAAGATCTAGTGGCTGAGACACAAGCCTTCTTCTGAGGAAGGAGGGTACTCTTAGCTTCTGTGATCTTACTGGTTGTACTTCTTTAAGAAGGGACCAAACAGGCATTCACCCTCAAAAGGTAACAGCTCAAGGCATTTCTTTCAGGAGACTTCTGCTGACCAGTATTTAAGCCAGAGAACCCTGTGCATGAGGACGAAGAGAAGGCTAGCAAAGTGCACCTGCCAAGCCATTCATGCAGTAGTGTAAAACTGTGTGCAAAAGATCTAACTGACTATGGACATAGGGGTGTGTAAGGATGGAATTGAGATTCTGGGCCATATGTGGTACAGACAATTGTATGACAGATTGTCATAAGCATAACCATATGATGTACAACAGTCTCCACCAAGGCAGAGACAGCTTTAAGGAAGGCCTTTAACCACTTTTGTACCAGGTCCTTAACATGGAATAATCCTCCATGGGGTCCATGAAGGTCTTTTAAAGAAAATAAAATTCCAGTTCCACCACAGAAATTACGCATTTTCTAAGGCAACTTTCATTAATAGGAAAAAAAAATCCCTCCAGGTGAGGCCAATACAGTACAGGCTCAACAAGCATGTAGACGAGGAAGGTTTTAGCTGATTCTGGGGTTTTAATGGACCCTGTACTGGATACCTTTAGATGATCAAACTCTGGCTGCTCTAATAGTAAACGAGTGTACAGCTTCAATAGCTTAGGAGAAACATCTATAGCAGGAGTGTCATCCTCATCCAGTTGTTCAGAAGGCGAGAGGGTCCTCCTCAGCATACACCGCTTCCTCTTGTACAGTGTTAGGTTCATGGGCAAAAACCGATTGAGGTGGGAAGGTCAAAGGGGCACAGCTGTTAAACCTGCTGTCTATGGCTTCAATAAAACTAGAAATTTTGCCCATGAACTTACTGTGGCAGAAAAATGACACAAACTTAAATTTTTAATCCTGGTCATCCACGATGCTACCACACCACTGAAAGGAAGGACAGTGATTCCAAAACACCCAAGGGGGAAAGCTGGACTGGAGATTTTTCGCTCTGTACTCACATCAGTAACAGGAATTATTATGGAACTAATCTCATTCTGGCTTTGCCCCCTACGATGGGCACAGACAGCAGTGGGCTCTGCACCAAGCAGACCATGGACCTGGACCCGTAAAGCACCCTGCATGTTGTACTATGTGGCAAGGGGAGTATCCACAGCAGGATCCAGCACAAAGCAACATTACAGGTTGTAAAATTTAGAAAATTTTTCACTCATTTCCTCTTTTGTTTAAAGGACAGGAAATAAAGGCTAATATTTCCAACGGGCAAAGACAGCATTCACAAGCTACACTTTAAAGTAGAACTTTAGTTTAAAAAAATTTCTAACACTGTTCACTGACTATGGCACAAGTGCATTGCAAGGTACACCCCAGCTCATCCCCACATTCGTAACATGCTGAGAATGCAGCTGGGTGCCAAGGACAAGCAGGAGAGCCAGAAAATCATAGGAAGCTTCAAAGATGTTGGTGGATGGCACGGCAAGGACAGCTCTCATAGATGACAATGGGGAAAAACAGCAGGTAAATCTGTCATTACAGTTCCTCTTCAGGGTCCTTCTAAATAACAGAACGAAAGAGTACACTTGATGTCACTCTTTAATGTCCACTACTGGTATTTTTTTTTTTAGGTGGAATATTATGATGATATTGTAAACAAGTAACATCAAGCACAAAATAAATACCACTAACCAGTAGAAAATGTTACAGATCTGAACGTCCAGTTAACATCTTCTATCGTTAAACTCTGATGCATATTGAAGTCCTCTCGCAGGTCCCATACTAACACAGAACCATCTACTGTGCCAGCAAATACCAGAGATGCTCTACCGGGACTAAAACAACAGCATTTCACCTAGGTTAGAACAAAAGACAGTAAATTCAATTTTCAACGAAAAAACCTACAGTATTCCTGTATTTTTTTGGTTTTATTTGGGGCTTGGTTCAATTGTAAGCACCGGGTGTTCAAATTTTTTTCTGTTTAGCTTTATTTAATGCTCTTCTATTAATAGTGCTATGCCAGAACAAAGGCAGACTGGAACAGTTCAATGGCAGTTACCGTAAATGCATTCGATTACTAAACCTGGGTATACACAGATCTTTTTTTTTTTTTTCATTCAGCCAGCAAACTTATGTATTCCCCCCATTCATACAAGCAAAGTGAATGGAGGCATCCTTCCTGCTGCGACACTGTGTCAGCAGGGACTCTACTCTGTCAGAAAACACTGATCAGTGGTTACAGCCGATTAAACGTTTTCCAGTGTGGCCGTTTGATAGAAGTTAACCTACCTATCAACTTCTTTTGAACAAGGAGGGCCACAAACAGACTGGAATTTGTACAGTCCCAGTGAACTGGCCGGATTTCAATTTTTCTGTACCCACCTTAAGAACCCATGATTACCTACAGTGCTTAGTGCAAATAGTCAATCCCCTTTTTTCACATTTTGCCATTTTACAACCTAGAATTAAAATTCATTAAAACTAAGATTTTTCAAATCTGAATTCTACAATATAATGAAAACTCTGAAGGTGCAAAATGTTTTTACTGATAATTTTTAAGTCTTTCTATGGATACCAAATTAGACTGAAGTATGGACTTGTCTGAGCCATTCTTTTACACTGCTAGGCCCCTTTCATACGAGGTGGACTCTGTTAAGATCAGCAAGGGATCTGTTTGCTGCTCACAGCAGAGCTGGCGGATGACAGGTTGGTGCCTGCTCCACTCTATGGGCGGCCGGAAGTAAACAGTCTCCGCTGTCTGTTAACACCTACCTGCACTCCTTTCCAATACACCTAGACAGAGGAGGACGAATCCCCTTCTGTTTTTTATTAGCAGACTGGACTGGAGGTAGGAGGGTGTAAACTGACAAATCTGTTTACACCAGCCGATGAAAAGGAGTGAATGGAGGGTCTGGTCAGGTCCACCTGAAAAACTGACAGGCGAACTTGATAGGACCTTTCATGTTAGACTGTTGGACTAGTTCTCAGATTACACTACTGCAGGGTAGCTTTGGCTAGAGTACATTCCTGCTGAAAGGTGAACTTCCGGCCTAGTCTTTGAACTCACACACAAACAATAAAAATGCCATACGGCATAAGACTAGCAGGAAATAAAGAGCATGATAACCTCAAATCACAAAGCCGCAGGAGCTATTTTACTTCTGGTAGTTATTTATCTCATGATCATTTTCACATAAAAAGACATTTAGTTCACAAAAATAAATATGGCACTAGTGTAAAATCATAATTTTCCCATATGAAATTAACATATACCTGCTGAAAGTCTTATTATCCCATGAGTTGCTATTTTCTGTCAGCAAAGGGCCTGTTTACATTTACATGTTATGGGAACATATGGTAAAACACAAGCCCCAAAGTGTTACCTTTTGGCTCTATTTTTCCTGCTTTACTCAATATGCACCCCATTTAAATTCACAATTATCTCCAGCCCGAAGCTAGTGGTATTTTAATGAGTAAAAACCTGCATGATATTCCTTGTAAATAGTTTTTAACAGCAAAATTACTAAATTCATCAGATGTGCATAGTAATGTATTTAGTGATGTGAACAGAAAAAAAATCAGATTGTTAAAATAATAAACTAACACACACAGCAATAAAAAATATTAATGTGTTAAGCTATTGAAAGTGAACGGAGTTAAGTGAGGTGACTATAGGAAAAGCCCTTGAAAAGTCTCCCAAACCGTAACAGAGAGGTGAGTGATGGATTTCCATACCTCGGACTCACACATGAGAATGTTCTGTGGAGAAGACGGCTGCCATATATTCCAAACACAGATAAGATACTTGTCAGTCAAAAATGCAGATATGGATTTGTTGCTCAGACCATGCACAGTAAGTAACAAATGTCTCTGTGTCTCAGAGAACTGCAAGTGATAAATCTTCCGCCCTACAAAGATATACAGAAAATACACCCAAGGTATTAAATACCACAACCACGAACCCTCTCTGAATATTAGTTATTACAAACTAATGAACATATGTCACAATAAATACATATTTAATTTATATATAATTATGACCCACTGAAACTTAATTAAACAAATCCCTATTAAACTTATATAGACTTAGATACAATATACCGTATATACTCGAGTATAAGCCGAGTTTTTCAGCACATTTTTTGTGCTGAAAAACGGCCCCCTCGGCTTATACTCGAGTCAACGTCTGCAGATGACATGCCGTCCCTGTCATCTGGACACACCCCCGGGATCAATCCTCGCCAGTGATTGGCCGCCGGAACTGTAGCTCAGGAGAGGCACACAGGCACCCAATCACCGGCAAGGAGGTGGAGCTTGGAGAGGAGGAGCCGAGCGGCACCGCGAAGATCGAGCGAGTGAAGAGGAGGAGAGCGGCCGGAGAAGGAAGACATCTGACTGGTAAGTGTGTACCATGGGAGAGGGAGGGAGCGAGCGAGCCCAGGCTGGAGCAGGGGTCAGCAAGGTAAGTATCATTGGTGTCAGTGGGAGGAATAGTGCCCAATCATTGGTGTCACTAATACCAACGATGGGGCACTATTCCTCCCCCCACTGACACCAACGATGGAGCACTATTCCTCCCCCCACTGACACCAACAATGGGGCACTATTCCTCCCCCCACTGACACCAACGATGGAGCACTATTCCTCCCCCCACTGACACCAACGATGGGGCACTATTCCTCCCCCCACTGACACCAACGATGGGGCACTATTCCTCCCCCCACTGACACCAACGATGGGGCACTATTCCTCCCCCCACTGACACAAACGATGGGGCACTATTCCTCCCCCCACTGACACCAACGATGGGGCACTATTCCTCCCCCCACTGACACCAACGATGGGGCACTATTCCTCCCCCCTCGGTTTATACTTGAGTCAATAGTTTTTCCCAGTTTTTTGTGGTAAAATTAGGTACCTCGGCTTATATTCGGGTCGGCTTATACTCGAGTATATACGGTAAGCAAGCAAACAAAGGTTTAAAACCTTAGCAGTTAGTAATGCGAGTCCTATATATAATAACAAGTACAAATCTAGACCTCCAAAATAAATATTTGCCCTGTAGACTAAAACACATGGATGCAGGATGAAGAAGAGCATTTGTGCTTGTGTATTGTGCTCTTCTAGGTGGTGTTGATGTGGGGGCAATAGGGGAGCACAAGAAGTGAGCAAAGAATCCAATGGCAGAGTGGACTAATTCTGCAGTCCACATTTATTTTTTTAACATGATAAGGCACTATGTAAAGCACATGCTTTGCTAAGCAGTTGCATTATTGCAGAACTCTGAAATTGAGAGTGGGAAAGGTTAGAACCTCTGTCTTGTATTTGTTGTGGTATATATCCTTAACGGAAACAATTCAGCGACTCATCAGAAAGTAAGAAATTCTACAATTGGAACACAGACAAAAAAACCTGATAGAGGTATTAATTCTTAGCCACTCTACTAATAAAATTGCTATTACTCACATCTTCTATTTGAAAAATCCTCCTTACATTCTTTTACAAGCATTATATTAGGTTTTACAGTAAAATGTACAAAGAATCAGTTAAATCAACTGTACCATACAAATCACTCCAGTCGAAGTACAAAGCAACTGAAAGGTTGAGAGATGCTAATGAACCAGTTAACTATTACCATATTACAAATAGAGCTTCAACCAGTTAATGAGGAAAAAAGGAGCATTTTAAAGAAGGGTGTGCAGTACATGTGGGAACTGGCACAGCCCAAGAGAATGCCAGAAACTAAAGATGGGAGGGAGGACATTAAATATATATATGTAGGCCCACCCAGGGCATAGGTAAATACAAGCATTCTAAATACTTAGAAGATCTAGATTTAGTCCAGTAGACCATAGGTAGTCAAATCCAGGGCAACCAAACCCAAAGAGATATTTCATAAAAAACGGCTAAGATAGCCGTAAGTTTTCATTAGGAATCGTCCTTTCTATGTATGTCTATGTATGTCCATTGTACAACAATCAGTTAAACGAAATCTCCCCAACTGGGACACAAACATTAAAAATTAGCATATAGGGATACTAACTATGCCCTAGTATATGCTCAATAAAAATTTCTTAAAATGTTGGGCCGAATTAAAATTATGTACCTACCTAAATTTAATTATTTTTTCTGACACTGTCCTGTTTGGGTCCCCTCTTCCTTTTTTAATGATCTGGAAAAATGTGTGAGTTCCTTTATTTAGCAAGGTTCCCTCCCTCGGTTGGCGAAGACTACCCTCTGGCGTTTTCCTCATCTGGTCAGCCTAGCTCTGTCCAATTTTCGAGTCTATTTTTGGGCAGCAGTTCTAGTTTTGGTTTACTGGTGGTGTGCAAGCTCTAAATGTAATGCTGCTGTGTGTTTGGAGGCGGCCTTCCTGGGCTCCTTGTCAGACTTACATAATATTATGTACAGAGAGCCGAGGGAGTATGAGGGGGTACCTGTGCCAAGGCGTACCACGTGGAGGGTGTGGGTGGCTGCATGGTGCCGTTTATGATCCCAGGCCAATGGTCCCCAGCTCAAACGTTTTGGGGCAACCCTTCTCTCCCTCAGTTTCTCACCATTCCAAAACCCCCAAGTCTGGGCATGGTATGGTGTTAAAACCCTGTCTGATGTTATGCCCCAGGGGACCCTCTTGCCTTTTCAACAATTCTCCGCCACCTTTGGATTACCGGCTCACATGCTATTCAGATACCTTCAACTACGGCACGCTGCGAGGGTCCAATTCCCCCAGATGCCTATCCTCCAGGATGACCCAATCGAGGAACTATTGGTTCCAGGCGACTTGTTGAAATGCCTCTCGATCCTATATGGAGTGCTCCTCAACATTAACTCCCCGAAACTTGAGCATATGTGAGAACAGTGGAGGGGAGATGTTCCAACATTACATAAGGAGACCTGGGAGGAAAGTCTGGAACGGGGTCCTAAATTGGTCATTTCCTCGAGGGACAAACTGATTCACGTAACATTTTTCCGTAGAATCTATTATACTACTCTGAGACTACATAAAATATACCATGACCGAGACCCTATTTGTCCCTGTTGTCACGTATACCCAGAGACCTTTATTCATATGTTTTGGTCATGCCCAGTGATTACGACCTATTGATCTGAGGTTTTTGCTAAGATTAATGTTCGGTTACAGTTGTCACTACCTTCATCTCCGGAGCTGGCCCTACTGGGTATCCATGAGGATGACCAGCAATCACACCATGCTAAACTACTGATTTCCTATTTATTATTTTATGCTAAAAAAGAGATACTGCTTAAATGGACCTCAGTTCCTCCGGTTAGGTTGGCCTGGGAAGCTCTGGTGGATGCGGCTCTGCCGATGTATAAGCTTACCTATATTAACCAGGGTTGTCCTTTTGTAAGTATGATAAAGTGTGGGTTCCTTGAATGTCTCATCAGTGATTCCCCCCCCCCCCTGTACCCTTTTGTAGGGATTAGTTTACTGATGCATGTGGATGAGGAGCACCAGGTGGACTGTATTATTGTTGTACTGCTTCGGGTGTTTTTTTTTTCCTTCCCATTTCCCCACCCCTTCTCTCTCTCCTCCTTACAGTCTCTATCTCTGTCCCTTTCCTCTCCCACCACTACCTCTTTCCCTCCCTCCTCTTGCTGTACTTCTTTCTCCACTATAACTATGTGGGATTGCATATGGCGGGTTCTACTTTTGTTTATCCAGGCACCATACCACACGAGTGGACGTTTGTTGTTTGCGGTTCTCTTTTTTTATCTGATGATTGCTTTGACATTGTACAATGTTGTTCTCTGTTTTAATGCTGTCATGTGTATTTGGGGTTAATAAAGCACCCCGTTTTGTAAAAAAAAAAACAAAACATGTCAGCTTGATTCAAAAAGTGTTGTATGTCTTCCTTTTGACAAGGCAGGGAGACATGTATGTCTGCTGTACTGAGACCTC
Source organism: Staurois parvus (assembly GCF_062004578.1). Classification (NCBI taxonomy): domain Eukaryota; kingdom Metazoa; phylum Chordata; class Amphibia; order Anura; family Ranidae; genus Staurois; species Staurois parvus. The sequence goes on along the minus strand of NW_028317801.1, from coordinate 8,046,354 downwards.
CTCTCACATAGCGCTCAGAAGTCTTTAGCTGTGAACTTCTCTCAGGAATAGAAATTTTCTGCTAGAGCTGGGGAATTACTGTCAGTATTCAGAGCATTGTATAAATCCCTGTACACCCATACCACTCGACACTCAAAAACTGCATTTCTCATCCTGTCATAGACTTTAAAGGATAAGTCCACCTTGGGAACATATTATGTTTCACCCGTTGTTAGGGTGGAACATGTACATGTTCCCATAGCCGCAGCTGCCGCCTGCCGCCCCCCTCCCTCTAACAGATAGTACGGGGAAACTCCCTGTATTATCTGTCAGATTTGAAAACAGCGTTCCCATGCGTGGGCTCTGCCATATGGCCGTGTCACTCATTCACAGAGTTCTGTGAATGAGTGCCTACAAGTCCCAGCAGCTTTAGTCGGCTTGTTGTTTTCAATTAACTACCACGGCGCTGTGGGGCGCCATGGTTGTTTATTGAAGCTTCCTGTCAGAATATCTTCTCGACCATACATCCCATATGGCAAGCAGATATTCTGACAGTGCACATTTTTTTACCTTCAAAAAAATGTGCTTTTATTATTTTTGTCCAGCAGGGAACTTATCCTTTAACAATCTGCTGGCAGCATGCTGTACACTACACCCGTAACTCCCCAAAGGCAGAGAATTAAGCCTGAATGTATGCCGTACGGCCCTCTTGTGGATGTGATGTACACTAAAGTATAAACAATAACACAAGCACTTCCTTTTTTACACCAAGATGATTTGAAGAAACTATAATTAGGCTTTAAATAGGAGCAAGAATAAATAGATTCATGTGTTACCTTGAAGAAATGTCAGGCTGGTATTTAAATGGAAGCAGCCCTCACTGATGGACATGCAGGGCTCTTTAGAGTGAACTTTGCTTCGAGACTGGTACTCTGAACGATTCTCTTCAAGCAAGACAGCCATGACCTTTCAAGACACAACAGACACTTCACAAAGATGCAAACACGCTAAATGAATATTCCGTTATTTTGTGCCTCTAGTTATTTCTCTGCACCATTGAATAATATAAGAATTATTGATTTAAAATGTAAAAATAAATCTCAATCACTTTACCAGATTAGTGCAATGGCAGAATCCATTTGTTTTAGATGCAAACTTGACCATGGCCATCTCCTACACCTGATTTGGCACTGCCATAAACTGCAGATACTGGAAACAAGTCAAAGCTACAGTATATTGCAGCAGGTGTCTCAGATTGTCCTTCTCCTGAACCCTATTATATGTATACTGGGTTAGCCAAATGAAATGCAACTATACAAGGACATCAATAACTCGCACAATCTTCAGAATAGACCAATACTGTATTACTACAATGCCTAATCTTTAATGCATCCCCCAGCAAGTACTAGAAGTTACATAACAGCCTTTGTAGGACAATACATACAACAACAAAGAGGCAGCCCCTGTAAGTCTGAAAAATTTGGACCTGTAATTAAAGTGGTTATAAAGGTTTGCTTTTTCTGTAACATAATAAACATATACTTACCTGCTCTGTGCAATGGTTTTTCACAGAGCAGCACAGATCCTTTTCTCAGGTCCCCTGCCAGCACTTCTGGCCCCTCCTCCCTAAAGAGTGCCCCCAAAGCAAGTTGCTTGCTCTTGGAGCACCTGTGTGTGCTCGATCCTGAGCTGTCTGTGTGTTTATGGGACACACAGAGCGTGGCTCACTCCCGCCCTCTCCCTCCTCAATGGCTGCAATTGACAGCAGCAGGAGCCAATGGATCCCGCTAGTGTGTTTCAGAGAGAGAGATCTGGGAGAGCCTTGGATCCCCTGCACATTACTAGATAGGGATCAAGCTCAGGTAATTATAAGGGGGAGGGGGGCTGGGTGGGAAGCTGCACACTGAAGCTTTAAAGTGGTTGTAAAGGCTGAAGGTTTTTTTACCTTCATGCATTCTGGTTTACAACCACTTTAAAGTTAAACTCCAGGCAACTAGAAAACACAAATGAAATACATGTATGAGAGCTTTTAACTGCTAATGGATTTACAATTCTGTCCGTTAGTCCTGAGATTTACACGGCTCAACCTTTTCTGGCAGGGAAGGAACCTGATTTTATCACTCAGTTCAGTAGCACTTAGGACTTTTTTGAACTGCAATCCCCATATTCAGTTTGCGGTTCTGAATGCATGTTTACATTCATTTGCAATTAGTTTGCAGCAATTTGTTTTTTCTTTTCTGGAGTTGTATTTGACTTGCTATGTGATGCGTTCTGGTGAGAAATAAAATGAAGCATGCTGTACTTTTTTTTAAAGCTTGTGAAAGCACTGCAGTGTAAAAGTGCAAACCAGGCTCAGTGAAATATATCACATCGAGAAAGACTGCATATGGTGTAAGCATTTTTTTCGACTACAAATGGTGTAAACAAGCCTTCACAGTTTTTGCTCTACCTCCAGCCTGTGTCCAAGCACTGAAAAGAGAAGCAGAAGAAGACTGATAAGCTTTCCACTCTACTCTCTCCTCCTATCAGCATGGTCCTTGTTAGCACATACAGTACAACTGATGTATTAATAATAACAGAGCTGAGTTGATTTGTGTCTCCATATCTGCATGGAGCTCAACTTTAAATACACAAATGCACCAGGGCAGACCCTACTTGAATTAAAGTGCAACTCGGACCAAAATCAATTTTTTTAGCTCGTTTGGAAAAACCAGGTGGGTTAGAAACCTTGCCAGGTTCTCTTTGATGTTTGTTACCTTATCTGGAACATTTCTACTTGCTTACTAACCCCATAGACACACGCACAAGCTGAAGTTTAAAATGAAGTATTTTTATAGTGCACAAATTGGAACTAAATTAAACAACACATTGCATTGACGACTTTTTTTTTTAAATGAACTTGTGACATTTCATTAAGTTCCACAGTCCACCATGTGGTGTGAGGCAGTGGACGGCTTAGAAATGAATGGAAAAGCCTTCCTGGCTCATGGTCCTATGCCTTATATGATTGGTGCCGGCTTCCGACCTAATAGGGCCATGACCAGGGAATGCCTCCTTTCTATTATGCTGATATGTCTGTGTACCTGTTTACATTTTCTCTATATATTATGGTGTCATAGTATGCATTTCTTACAGTACTGTACTTGGCGTTGTCTTTTTTACCTGTTATGTTCCCCCCCACCCCCCTTTTTTTTTCTTCTTTTTTTCTTCTCCCTTCCCTTCCCCTTTTTCCCTCCTTTTCCTTCCCTCCCCATGAAGGTTCCTTTTTGTATTATGTTGTATATGACGCACCCATGTACCCGGTGGTAGAGCCACCCCCTATGTGTGTCCTTGCGGTTGGGACGCAATTTCCACTGAGTGTGGTTTCGTTACACTATCTTAGAGTGTACATTTTCTTCTTCTGTCTCTTGTTTCTTGTCTGTTTTTTTTTCTTTTTTCTCACGGATCCGGGGCAGCCCAAGGTAAGGTTGCATTTGAGGATTGGACCGTTATTCCTAACCTACTTTGGCTGCTGAATTCCCTTGACTCAGTATGGCTTTAAAAGCTTTGAAGATTTTTTCTCAAAATATCCATGGTTTTAATTCTCCGACCAAGAGTTCTAAAGCGTTCCATCACCTTAAGTCCCAGGACGTGGACGTAATCTGTCTGCAGGAGACAAGGTTTTCTCAATCCCCGCACCATGTTACCGCTATCACCATTATCCGACCTTTTTCTCCACTTCGGCCCTTGAGAAGCATAGGGGCATGGTGATTGCTTTTAGACACAATCTGCTGTTTACTTGTAACCTGGAAATAGCTGAATCCCGGTAGGTATTTGCTCCTCCAGGGTACCCTTTGGGACCAGGAGGTGACCCTGGTGGGTTATTATGCGCCAAATAGATTTCAACACAAATTTTTTTTCTCACTTGTTGAAGATGATTTCGCACCACCAACGTGGTATTCTCTTATTGCTGGGTGATTCGAATGTTGCTCTTAACTCATCTGTCGATCGCCATTACCTGATGGGAGGGACCCCTAGCCCTGACCTCTCAGGAATCTAACTTGCGTGATACGCTGCAAGCTTATGGTTTGGTTGATGTCTGGCGGGAAATGCATCCCACGTTGCATGAATACACTTTTTATTCGGCCCCACACTTGAGCTTTTGTAGAATAGATCACGTTTTCATTTCCTTCCAACATTTATCTTTAATTCAAAAGATTGTAATCTCGACCTCGCCCTGGTCTGATAATGACCCATTGGTCTTTTCACTGTGTCTTTCTGGTATGGCTCGGCCCTCTTATGTGGAGACTCATTGAATCCCTGCTCACCACTCAGGCTTCTTGCGCTCAGGTTTTTTTGCACATTCAATCCTATTTTGCGGACAATGTGGGTTCTATATCCTCAGCCGTCTCTCTGTGGGAGGCTCACAAAGCCACCATTAGGGGTCATTTGATTCAGATCGCCTCGTCCAGGAAACGGGCCAGAGAGAAGAGGATGTTGGAATTGACCTTGAGGTTGGCCGTGGTGGACGCGGCTTGGAAAGCCTGCCCGACTATGGCCAATAGGAAAGCTCAAGATGTGGTGGCTGCTGAACTTGATCTTCTCTCCACTACACAAGCTGAGAAGGCGTTGCGTTTATACATGCGCCAATAAACCGGGGCCAATGTTGGCCAAGAAACTTAATTCGCTTGGTCGCACGCATAAACCTGTTCAACTCCGCATGAGGGGTGGTTGCCTTACCTCGGACCCTGTGAAGATTACTCATAGATTTGAGGATTTTTTTGTCCTCTCTTTACCAAAAACCTAACACCTTTGTCGCTGAACACGCTGATAGTTTTTTTGCTGAGCTGCACCTAACCACTTTGTCTGTTGCAGCCGGAGATGCCCTGAATGCGGATATCTCTGAATCTGAACTCTATCACGCCATCAAATCTTTGAAGGCCTCCAAGGCTCCAGGCCCAGATGGGTTTTCTGGGCTCTATTATAAAAAATTTGCCACAGTTCTGGTTCCTCATTTGATGGCCTTTTTCAGTTCTTTGAAGCAGGGTTCCCGGCTTTCTTTGGAATCTCTTCAGGCGCATATTACTATGATCCCTAAGAAAACTGAAGATGCTTTTGAACCGTAAGCTTTTCGACCGATCTCGCTGCTAAATGTGGACTTGAAAATTTTGGGAAAGATTCTGAGCACCCGAATTATTAAGTACCTACTCTCACTTATTCATCGAGATCAGGTTGGCTTCGTTTCGGGGCGAGAAGCTGCTGATAACATCCGTAAAGTCATCAATCTCATTCATATTTTACATTGCCGTAGGATACCAGGGTTTCTTTTATCCCTGGACATTTATAAAACGTTCCATTCACTTTCTTGGGAGTATTTGACATATACGTTGTCTAGATGGGGGTTTGGTGACGCATTTCTGGCTTGGATCTCAGCTTTATACTCATCTCCCTCGGCCTCTGTTAAATATGCAGGGTTTTTTTCCTCATCCTTCTCTACCTTCAGGGGCACGAGACAGGGATGCCCATTATCACCTGCTCTTTTTGTTCTCACTCTTGAACCTTTAGCTGCAGACATTCGAAATCACCCGGATATTTCTGGTGTCCCCTATGTCGGCACCCAATACAAGGCCACCTTTTATGCGGATGATGCCCTTTTGGTTTTAACCAAACCTCTCATCACTCTCCCCAATCTCCAGGTCATATTGGACAGTTTTTCGACTATATCTGGCCTTAGCATCAATTTGTCTAAAACCACGGCATTGAATATTACGCTCCCTGCCGACCTGGTTGAACGGTTGCAGACACAATTTCCCTACCGTTGGGCATCCCATTCTCTGACTTATCTTGGCGTTACACTTACTTCCTCCTACTCTGCCTTATTTTTGGCTAATTATTACCCATTATTGCGCTCTGTTACTTCCCTGCTTCATTCATGGCAGTTTCCTTCTTTATCATGGATTGGCTGGATACATGCTGTCAAGATGACTATTTTGCCAAAGATCCTGTCCTTTTTCCGCACTCTCTCTATTCAGGTCCCTGCGTCTTTTCTTCGTGTACTGCAAAGCCGGATTCTCAGTTTTATTTGGGCTCATAAACTTCCCAGAGTGCCTAGAGTCGCTCTGTATACTCATAGATTGCAGGGAGGTTTGGGAGTTCCACAGATTTCTAGATACTACTTGGCGGCTCAGATTTCCCAGTTGTCTATGCTTCATGCCACGACAGATATCCCGTTATGGGTACTCTTGGAATTACCCAACTGTGCTCCGCTTTCCTTTACTACATTGTTTTGGCTCCTGCCTAAGTTGCGCCCTCCGGATTTGAGCCCTATCATGCTTCACAGTTTACGAACCTGGGATTCTGTAAAATATTCGGGTAATTTGATTTCATCATTTCTACCTCTTTTGCTGATTACGCATAATCCTTTATTTCTGCCAGGCCTAGAACATCCCCCTTCTTTCTCTTGGTGGACCTCCCATGGCTTTGTTATTGTACATGATTTTCTGAGCGCTCGTACGTTTCCATCATGGGAGTCTCTTCAAGAATCAAGGAGGGTCCTGCCACGGGAATATTATCGGTATTTGCAATTGCGCCACTGGGTCCTATTCCTCCGTCGTACCTCTACATACCCTTACTGCAAAACGCCCTTTGAGCACCTTTGTCAGCATTCTCCAGGGTCCCCTGGTCTCATTTCTGTAATTTATGTCTCCCTTAACAGTAGGTCCTCCTCACCACCCCTGTTTTATGTCTCTCAATAGGAGCGAGATCTGGGTGTCTCAATTGTGGTGGAGGATTGACATAGGGCCTGGGGGATGGTGGCAAAATGTTCATTCAATTCAGTTACTCTTGAGGCAGCCTACAAAGTTCTTCAGCGGTGGTACTGGGTCCCGGCGCGGACTGCTCACTTTAATCCGACTGTTGGAGATAGGTGTTCCCGGAACTGTGGTCTACGTGGGGATGTCTTCCACATTTGGTGGTCATGCCCGTGATTGATAGGCTACTGGTCTAGGGATTTTGATTTGCTACAAATGCTATTTCATATTACAGTCCCTAGGAATGCAAGGGTGGCCCTCCTGCATTGCCCAATTTTGGGTCTGTCTAGGTCTCAGCAGAAATTGGCATCCTACCTATTTATTTCGGCCAAACTTGCTATAGCTCAAGCTTGGCGAACCCCTTCGGTTGTCTTCCAGGGGGTGAAGACCCGGATGAATGCTATGTTGATCAATGAATAGATGTCTAGCATTCTTCATGATTCTCATCCGAGATTCCTTAAGGTTTGGGAACCTTGGATACGTTATTCCTTGCCATCCCTGCCTCCTACTAGTTATGGCCTCTTATAGTTGTTGCCTGTGCTAGCCCTGGATCCGTGATTTTTCTAGTTTGTCTTTCCTCCATGTTTTCTTTCTGATTCCTTTTTTTTTGTTTTATGTTCTTTATCCTTTGTCCTAACCCTTTTTCTTTTCTCTTCTTTTTCCGGTACTATGTTGAATTACTGCTGCTATTATTTGGTCGGCTTTTTGCCGTCCCTCCCTGATGTCATTGGACATTTTGTTATTTGGCTAATACAAGTCAGCAGGATATATCTGTTTATGTGTTATTGTTCTGCTCTGCCCCTGCGTGGGTGTATCTTGAGCTTGTTGTATTCTTAAAACAAAAAACTTTCTTAATAAAAATATTGAAACAGAAATGAATGGAAAAAAGAACACCCCGTCGTACTTCACCACCACAACGTGAACCAGCCAGGTAGGAGACAAGACATTTTGCCTTGTCCTGTAGTGGGACTGCACTGGAATAGCTGCCAAAAGCAGTTCCATTGCACCTGTGGTGTGAACAAGCCCTTAAAATTATAGTAACTGAAAAAGGACACTGCATTTCTGGCAAGATCAATGTGCATATTCTGCATTTGCTGAAAATCTGTATTTCACCGCTCCCCTGACCATCTACCTAAACAATGACGTACACATACCATGGCAAAAATGGAATCCTCTATCACATTTGGCGGGTATTGAGTATTTCTATCGCACTATGGGTGCTTCGAGTCACAATGACTTAAACAATTTGAGCTACTTATATCTGCAAATTAATATAAATTATTTATTTACCTTATAAAATATTAGCTATGATCATAATAAAGAAAAAAAAAAAATGTTATACATTTTCTTTTAAGGTTTTTGCAATTTGCCTGCAGTTTTGTAAGAAGATGAGCAAACTTACCTGAGCAGCAGAGCGAAGAAAACCTGTTAGCCGCTGAGAATCAACATTGGATTTAAAGCCCATGTTTCCCTGTGAATCATTTTTGTGACCTGCAATAAAAGACCAAAATGTGTGACAAAAATTCCACTTTATAAATCTTTGTCTAGGGCAGGGGTCTGCAACCTTTAAGACATAAAGAGCCACTTGGACCCGTTTCCGAGAGGGAAAAAAAGACTGGGAGCCGCAAAACCATTGCAACATTTAAAACAAATCCGACACTGCATATATTGCAAAAAACGCTCTGGTCATGAAGGGGGTTTAAGGGCCCAGTAAGCAAAGGGTTAATCAGGGCCACAGTGTATCGTCATAATCACAATCATAGCCTTAGGTCAGTGGTGGGAAACCTTTTTTTTCGACTGAGCCAAATCTCGCCAAAACCACGATTGAAATTTATTTTGAGAGAAACATTTTTAAAACTGAAAATACATCCCCCATATAGTAATTCATCCCCCATATAGTAATTCATCCCCCATAGTAATTCATCCCCCATATAGTAATTCATCCCCCATAGTAATTCATCCCCCCTATAGTAATTCATCCCCCCTATAGTAATTCATCCCCCATATAGTAATTCATCCCCCGTAGTAATTCATCCCCCGTAGTAATTCATCCCCCCTATAGTAATTCATCCCCCCTATAGTAATTCATTCCCCATATTGTGTGAATTCACTTACCTTTGCTCCGCGCGTTCCTCTCGCTGGGTTCCCGCGCCGTTCTGGTCTTCAGGGCGGACTGTGAGAGGAGAGGAGTTCGTCACGCTGCCCCGCCTACATCCGGGCTGCCCCGCCTACATCCTGACAGCCAATGTTTGCCAGTGGGCGCCCGGCACACAGAAGAGCTGCATTAAAAGAGCCGCGGCTTGCCGACCCTATTGCCTGTCACCTGGTGGGCAGTGTGCTCCGGAGCCGCAGGAAAGGTGAAAAAGAGCCGCATGCGGCTCCGGAGCCGCGGGTTGCCGACACCCGGTCTAGGGTAAAAAATTAGCACATAAAAAAGAGAAAACACTAAATGTTCACACTACATGGATTTTGCAGAGGGTCCCATAAGATGACAGACACTCTGATGGAACTAGTCTTTTTATTTTCAATACCTAAATAGATTTTAATTCTAGCAATTAATAAAATTTATTGCCATTAGACTAGGTCAAAAAATGGAAGGTTTCCTATTTGCTGCAGGAAGAACACATACACTGGTTCTTTATCTAAAGACTTTACACATGGGCCCCAAGCTAATCAGCATTATGTCAAAATCAGTTTTGTCAATGTAGATGGATTTTTCTTTCATAATTTAAAACAATTTGGTACAAAAGATTTAGATACAAAGATCTCGAAGGTTGCCATCCTTACCTTTTTTTTTTTAATTAAGTAATTACGCCAAAACAGACCAGCGATAATCAAGAAAGAATGTGAAACCAAAAACAAAATAACATAACCTATAAAGCTATAGAACATACAGCTAGAAACAACCTCTGCAAAGATCGTACGGAATTACTTCACTCTTTACAAAAGATTCCCTGAGCCAGTACAATCATCCATATTGAACAGCTCTTATCATAACTCCCCATTGTAGTCTAAGCTATGAGACATTACAATATAATCATCACAGTCTCAGCAAAAAAAAAAAAAAACAATAAAAAACAACAAATTTCCCTACCTGTCTGGTATAACAAGTGTCTCCCTCCCTTCAACAGGTCCCAGGGTCAATGGTGAGAATGTGGAGTCTTTCGACTCCAGCCACAGAGACCATATTTTTTAAAATGTTTTACATCCCCTATGTTTATAGGTTAGATCCTCTCTCCTCAAGTTAAGGTTGAGATCCTCACACCATTGACTATGAGTTGGAGATCTAGGCGAGATCCACTTTTGAAGGATAAGTTTACGGGCTAAGTATAGGGATCTCATCTATAGTAAATGTATCTCAGAGGGAAGGGTGTCCTCTGGAATTATACTCAGGATTGCATGTTTAGGATACATCCCTACCTACACGGCGCAAATTGAATTAAGGGTTTTAAAGACAGAAGACCAGTAGCGATGGAGTTTAGGGCAGTGCCACAACATATAAGTGTACCTATGGCTAAATTACATCTAGAACATAGTGGAGATTCTATCTTCCCCCAGGAATACAGTTTTTGCAGGGTGTAGTGCACCCTATGAATGAAAAACAACTGAGTCAGGTGTTGTGAGGGGGACAAAGATACCTGAGTTAGAGATTTCAATGCCTGAGTCCATTCGAGCAGTAATAGATGTTTGCAGAGTGGAATATAAATCCCCAATTAGACCTCTTTTAGGACAAGATGTGGAAATTGTCATAGTCAATGGTATTGAAGGGTTATATTTTAGTAAAACTGTTGCATCTTGGCATTGTAAAGGAAGGCGCAACTGGAGATATTGAAAGAAAAAAATGTATTGGGTATATGGTATTGTTCTACCAGTGCACTAAAGGGTAACAATACATCCTTATCATACAACTGATGGATAAATTTGATGCCAGTCCTTTTCCAAAGATCAAAGCCTTCAAGTTTTGTCACTTCCGGTAACTGGGGGGCATATATTGAGTATACCCTTCGTGCATGGTTAGGGTACGGACACAGTCCCATAATCTATGGGTTAGGTTAAATGTAGGAAAGGAACGTTTAAGGTAGAAATGATGAGACACCAACAATTGTACCGGTGGGGTATTGACAAATTGAGAAAGAATAATACACTGTATTGGGTCACAAAGGTCAAGACTATTCCAGCCATACCAATGCTGCATCTGCGATGTTATAGCCATCCTTACCTTTGATTAACTACCTAGGAAGACAATGACTTTGGAAAAACAAGCAGCAAGCATCAAAATAGTCTGAACTCTCTTCCTGCATACTTGTTTCAGGTCAGTGACGCACTAGGTTGTGAAGAAATTATCAAGATGACAACCATGATGGAGCCATTTTAAATATGTCAGTAATGAAAGCTTCCCCAATCCTACCCATATAACATGAAAGCTTACACAATCCTACCCATAAAACATCCCGTCAAGGCAACCAAACAGCAGCACAAATGGTTTTGCTCCTACTACAAAAAACAAATTTACTGCAAACCAAGCCTTGTGAGAAAATAAATACAACTGTGTTTTGCTGTTCTATAATCCCACTTTCAAATGTTGGGATTTTACAGATACATAGTTAATATAAATACATGCAGGGGAGTAAATTGTATTAGTAACATTAAGTATACAAATCCTACCTCTTATTCAGCCATTCTGACTTACCGTGACCTAGACAGTGTTTACAGGCCTTAGCTTCAGCCTCTTCCAGAGAATATTCTGTTGCTTGTGCTTCTACCTTTGTGCGTTTATTTGGCATTGCCATAGCATGTAATGGCCATCTTTGACACATACCAAGAAAAAACTTTCTGGCAGTTTCAGGTTTTGTATACCCAATAAGTCTAGGTTCATTAAATGCAGCTCCACAGGGAGAATCCCACAGGTAAAGTGAAATTCTCTCATGATGGCTGCATGGTGTGTTGATATGAGATTTCAGGGGCAGAAAGCTTCTTTAGGGCATTAAATACTGTATATTTATTCTCTTCCTCAAGGACTAGCTAAAGTATAGCCCAATGGTATAAATTGCAACACAACAGTATAAATCCCAATATATGTTCACATAAATCTATTCCATCTGTGTAAGTCACAAACAATTTAAAAAGGTATTAATTGTGCAGGTTAGTCACCTCCACATACAACAGCTCCCTCTGCTGGATGTTGAGTCCATTTTTCTTCAATATCTATTTCTTCTGTTTGAATGTCTCTGTCAACAGCATCGTCGTTGCACTGGACGTAAGCCTGATATGTTAAAGAGTAAAGAAATGTAAGCAATACCAGTTGATCATCTATAAACCAGTATGATAAAAAACATGAACAAGAAAAACTTGTGTGTTAATGATGTCACTAGAGAGCAGACTGGAGATTACATTGAACTCAAAAGGTCAACCATAATATAAAATGCAAGAATGACAGACAAAGTGCAAGAAAAAAACCAAAACTATTTATTGAAAACAAAATCCACTTAACCCGGAGGCTTGTACCTTACACATTATATGAACACACAACGTGCTCAACAGTGTTTGCCATATCAAAATAAATTATTCTAGCATGAAATTTAACAGTTAAACCACAGTATAATTTCCAAATAAGTATTACGTATACACCAGTAAAGATTGAATTTTAGTATAAAGTATACTCAAGCCAAGTCCTGTGTATTTTTTAGTGCCAGCATCGCAAAAAACGTGCATTCAGTAAAGGAGCTTACAGTCATTGGGCATTGGGAGAAAAAAAAGCAGTCCCTCTTTTTTCAAATTTAGGATACGTTTTTGTAAGCTAAAGTGCTAGTTTCTCTGATTTTAACGTGTTATTGATTTGCATGATCGAATTGAAATACGTGGATGGGGGGGCAGATTTCTAGTACTGGAGTATCAATTTGTTTGCCATAACGGCTCTAAGTACAGGCAGTCCCTGAGTTACAAATATCCAACTTACACACAACCCATACTTAATAAAGGAGGCAGTATGATGTCATGCTGGTCGCAGAAACCACCAGGAGGTAATCTTTCTGCTCACCTACTGTCTGGCAGACCTGTCAGCAATCCCACATCACTGCATGGCCAGTTAACCCTTACCTATACTATCCAAAACGTAAAATAATTTTTTTGGCAGGAGTTACACTTAAAAAATTTACCTGTTACAACTTACATACAAATTCAACTTAAGAACAAATCTACAGAACCGATCTTGTTCGTAACATGGGGACTGCCTGCATGTGGTTAGATAACTTTCATCCACTGCAAGAGTGGTTTGACATCTAAAATACATAACAATGGATTCAGAGGAATTTTCAATTAAAAAATATCCTCACTGGTGTCTCAGTCACTCTACCCTAATAATGATACAGGTTTGGACATCACCATAACATACAGATAAGATCACTATGATGCATATTTGTCAGAAAACTCACTCATGTGCAGCATCTATTTGTTGCAGCCTTTTAGGGTATAGTACACTCTATATGTAGTAATATATACTAACCCAGCTCTTCTCAAACTTGTTACGCTGGCGATAACCTTGAAATTATTTGGCTTTAATTTAGCAGGGGACCCCTGCTAAAAATAATCACAGTTAGGGGCGAAGCTGGCTTCCGGCGAGTGAGCAGCGGGCGTTCGGAGCTCCGGCTGGGACACATCATCCTGCAGAAATCCTGACAAGCAGAGGGCCACAATTCTGTACCCCACGGAAACTGGAAGGGAGGCTGAGGCGGGTGAGCACCTTACAATGGTGAAAATCGGGCAGGCTGGAGGGAAATCCTCAGGAGAGCACCTTGCTAGATTTGCCTGGGGCTCTCAAGATGGTGGCTGCTGTTGGGACACACGTGGAGGAGAGGAGGAGATGGAAGAGCTGCCACAAACATCCTCCACGGCTGTGAGCAATGTGTCGCAGGGAAGCTCCTTGTCTAAGATGGATCACTCCTCTAAGAAGGGACAGTCTGTGGTCAGTCTGCCAGGATCTGAGGAAGGTGGAGGGGACAGAGGAGAGAGGGAGCAGCAGGAGCCATCGCTGAAACAGATCATGTCAGCCATACACCTCTGTCAGACAACTCTCACAGATCACATTGGTGGGCTTAAAGCTGATCTGTCGTTTCTGAAGCAAGACATGCAAACAGTAAAGGAAAAAGCTGCTGAGGCCGAACAATGGATCAGTGATTTGGAAGACATAATTCATCCTTTAGAGGGATCTGTGCAAAATGCTACCAAGGAGCTGACAGTTCATACTGGCAAGTTGGGAGATATAGAGGACAGGCTGAGAAGCAATACTATCAGACAGGTGGGCTTCCCGGAGGGGGCTGAAGGAAAACAGCCTGAGGATTTTCTGGATAGTTGGCTTAAGGAACATATGGAAGCTTGTACTTTCTCCCGCCTATTTGCCATAGAACAGGTGCATAGGATTCCCATGTGGGCTCCACGTCCAGGAGCTCCTCTTAGGCCTATGATAACACATATACTACACTTTCGGGACCGGGAGAATATTTTGAAAGCGGCTAGAGCACATGGAGAACTTCTCTACAATGGCAGTCATATATCTATATATCCTGATTTCTCCGCAGCTACGCGGAAGCAGTGAGCGAGTTTTGTTCATGTAAAAAAAGATTGCGAGAGTGTCAGTTGATATACAGTATGCTATATTCTGCTAAGCTGAAAGTGGTGGATAGGGGTACAGTACATTTTTTCAGTAGCTCAGTGGAAGCCTCCCATTGGCTGGATGCCAGGGGGCGCCCGAATGTGGCGGATGGCCGCATGGAGGATTTACCTCTTCTATGGATGTCTCTTATCCTACAGGGAACTTGATGCATCTTTTCCAGTTTGACGCTGTGGGTGCTCTGGTTTTTTTGGGGCCCTGTGACAACACAGAGCTGCCTGGGGATTTTCTGGAGAGGTGTGTGCTGCAATGCTGCGCTCTGGAGAAGATTGCTGCATGACTTTATCTTTAACTGTTTCAAGAGACACATTTGCGGGGCTCCAGGTTCATTGCTCTGCGGCATTTTTCTATTGCTCAGGTTTATCATGCAGAGTACTCCACCTATTCCAGAGGGGTTGCTATTCTGCTTGCCAAATCCTTGAATATACATGTCTTAAGGATTAAGACGGATCCTGCTCATATTTCCTTATATTTTTACCTCCACCCTGAGGTCCTCCTTTTACCAACTATGCTATCTCCTTCTCTGGATCCCTTACCCCCGTTTCCCCTCCCCCCTTCACCCCATTTCCCTCCTTAGACCCACCAACTGACTGTCCCAAGGCTTTGCACCCATGCGCCACACACAGATCCCAGCCCATTTTTATAAGAGGGTGCAAACATTGTGATGACATAATGCCTCCTGAGTAATGCTCTAATTTATTCTGTTGAGATCTTGTTCTTGTTTTCCATTGTTGGGCTCACGCCCCTTTTATTCAGTTTCTGGTTGATACTTTGTAACCTCTGACTGTTAATACATATTGGTACCATACTGCAGTTCCTTTGTCATATGCTGCTTTATGTACCAGATGTTTTTTTTCTCAAATATTATGGAAAAAAAAAAAGTGCTGAAGCTCTTGAAGCTGTGCTGGTAAATAGCACAATCATGGTTTCCGAAGTGCAAAGCCTTATATTTAGGATGCCATAAATGTTCTAGCCCAATACACCTATTCATTTTCTCGATGCCATTTTAAGGTACACACCTGCTTTGTGTTGCTCTTTCCAAAGTTGCGAATGTACATCTCATATTCTTTAACAGGGGCCAGATCCAACAAAGAGAAAGTGGATGAAAAATCCAAATCAATGAGACGGAGAATTTCCAAACTTCGCTTCCTAAAAATAGATATACTGCTTATAGAACATAGTACTAGAAGAAAAATACACACTGCACACACATTTTTTGGGAAAGAATATACTCTATACATAACTAGACATGTTTGCACCCATCATAGATCATATTGATTGATTGAGCATATGATTTGTCACTGACCTAATGTGCGCAATATTTTGTTTTGTTTCTCCTGAAAAATATGTGAATAACAGTTCTGGTCCAAACCAATTTCCAAAAGACAAAACTCAGATTTTTATTTTATTAGACATTATCCCTTACTGCAACATTCTGTGTATCAGAGTATGGCTGGGACAAGAAATGACAGGAAATCTAGCCAGTGGACACAGTAAGCAATACATTAACCCATAGCACAAACCTTATCTGACGCCTAATAACATGACTTTAACATCTCTAACTTACCCTAAGCTTTATCGTGAATCTGTGCTTTGCCTAGAAAAGTGAAGGAAAGTATTGTTGGAGGAAGGGTGAGTTAAGTAAACCTGTTCTTTGATCTGTCTGATCAGCACAGGGTCACTTTAAACCCTTAGGACGTAGCCTGATGTACAGTGCCTTAAAAAAGTATTCATATTCCTTGATATTTTCCACATTTTGTCATGTTACAAGCAAAAACGTAAATGTATTTTATTGGGATTTAATGTGGTAGACCAACATAAAGTGGAGATAATTGTGAAGTAGAAGGAAAATGATAAATGGTTTTCAAAATTGTTTTTACAAATAAATATCTGAAAAGTGTAGCATGCATTTGTATTCAGTCCTCCTGAGTCAATACTTTGTAGAACCACCTTTCACTGCAATTAGAGCTGCAAGTCTTTTTGGGCATGCCTCTACCGGCTTTGCACATCTACAAAGTGAAATTTTTGCCTATTCTTCTTTGCAAAATAGCACAAGCTCCGTCAGATTGGATAGAGAGTGTCTGTGAACAGCAATTTTCAAGTCTTGACACAGATTCTCAATTGGATTTAGGTTTGGACTTTGACTGGGCCATTCTAACACATGAATATGCTTTGATTTAAACCATTCCATTGCATCTCTGGCTGTATGTTTAGGGTCATTGTCCTGCTGGAAGGTGAACCTCTCCCCAGTCTCAAGTCTTTTGCAGACTCCAACAGGTTTTCTTCTAAGGTTGCGCTGTATTTGGCTCCATCCATCTTCCCATCAACTCTGACCAGCTTCCCTGTCCCTGCTGAAGAAAAGCATCCCAACATGATGGTGTGTTTAGGGTGATGTGCAGTGTTAGTTTTTTTTTGCCACCCATAGCTTTTTGCTTTTAGGACAAAAAGTTAAATTTTGGTCTCATCGGACCAGAGCACCTTCTTCCAGATGTTTGCTGTTTCCCCCACATGACTTCTCGCAAACTGCAAATGGGACTTCTTATGGCTTTCTTTCAACAATGGCTTTCTTCTTGCCACTCTTCCATAAAGGCCAGATTTGTGGAGTGCACGACTAATAGCTGTCCTATGGACAGATTCTCCCACGTGAGCTGGGGATCTCTGCAGCTACTCCAGAGTTACCATGGGCCTCTTGGCTGCTTCTCTGATTAATGCTCTCCTTGCCCAGCCTGTCAGTTCAGGTGGACGGCCATGTCTTGGTAGGTTTGGAGTTGTGCCATACTCTTTCCATTATCAGATGATGGTTTGAACAGTGCTCCGTGAGATGTTCAAAGCTTGAGATATTTTTTTTCTAACCTAATCCTGCTTTAAACTTCTACAGAACTTTATCTCTGACCTTTTTGGTGTGTTCCTTGGCCTTCATGATGCAGTTTGTTCACTAATGTTTTATAACAAACCTCTGAGGGCTTCACAGAACAGCTGTATTTATACGGAGATTTAATTACACACAGGCGGACTCTTTTTACTAATTAGGTAACTTCTGAAGGCAATTGGTTCCACTAGATTTGTTAGGGGTATCAGAGTAAAGGGGGCAAAATACAAATGCACACCACACTTTTCAGATATTTGTAAAAAAAATTTGAAAACCATTTATCATCTTTCTTTCACTTCAAATTTATGTGCCACTTTGTGTTGGTCTATCACATAAAATCCCAATAAAATACATTTATGTTTTTGGTTGTAACATGACAAAATGTGAAAATTGTCAAGGGATACGGTGTATAAAATTAGGCACCTAGGCATGCAGACTGCTTCTACAAACATTTGTGAAAGAATGGGCTGCTCTCAGGAGCTCAGTGAATTTAAGCGTGGTACCATGACAGGTTGCCACATGTGCAATAAGTCCATCTGTGACATTTCCTTGCTACTAAATATTCCATGGTCAACTGTTGGTGGTATTATGACAAAGTGGAAGCAACTGGGAACAACAGCAACTCAGCCACGAAGAGGTAGGCCACATAAAATGACAGAGCAGTATCAGCGCATACTGAAGCGCACAGTGCGCAGAATTCCCCAACTGTCTGCAGAGTTAATAGCTAAAGACCTCCAAATTTTGTGTGGCCTTCAGATTAGCACAACAGTGCATAGAGAGCTTCATGGAATGGGTTTCCATGGCCGAGCATCTGCATCGAAGCTTTACATCACCAAGTGCAATGCAAAGCATCAGATGCAGTGATGTAAAGCACCCCGCCACTGGACTCTAGAGCAGGAGTGATGAATCATGCTTCTCTGTCTAGCAATTTGATGGATGTGTCTGGGTTTGGCGGTTACCAGGAAAACAGGCCTGCCTGTTTTATAACATGCTTGACATTGTGTCATGTATAAAATTTAATGGAGGGGGATTATAGTGTGGGGTTGTTTTTCAGGGGTTGGGATTGGCCCCTTAGTTCCAGTGAAGGGAACTCTTAAGGCAGGGGTATTGACCTAAAATACAAGAAGGTCCGGTCACTAAAATTTTGACAGGGGTCCGAACCTTATGTTTGTGCTATGACTGAGTGTAACAGAACCGGAACCCAGACCGCACTGAGTTTTTCCGTTATAGCACAACTTCCCCTGTCCGAACACCATCCACGGACCACACCCTTGGAATCCCTCAGGAAAATAGACAACACCCAGCTCTTACTAAAACAGGAAGCCAACAACTCTTTATTTTACACAAAACACAGAATATATACAGAGGGCGGGGAAACACAACCAGGAACAGGAAATACATCATCAGCCCACCCTCTCAGTGGGAAGGGCTACAGTATAGGAAGGAAACACCTCATCACCCCTCCCCATCCAACCAGACACAGAACAATGAGATGCAACCATGTGGCAAAGGACATTGACCAACCCCCACACCAATACAAACAGTACATCCCATAATAGTTCTCTGGACAGGAAGACACAGCACAATGGGGGGTAGCACATGGTAGTAGACAATGGACAGCCATGTGGCCTAGACAAAGGGACACACACTATACACAGGACTCAGACATTCACATACACACCCTGTAACCCTTAACAGGCACAGGGTGGGTTAAACATAATGATTTGGGGAGATGATACAGAGGTCCCCCCACCCCCAAAAGTCGCTCCCGTCACACTGAGTGTAGTCACTGTATGTCTATACAAAAATGAGAAATGTACAATTTCCATAGCAAGGAAGAAAGGAGTGGATGGAAGGAAGGCAGGGGAGGAAGGCAGGAAGGAAGGGGTGGGTGCAAGGAAGGAAGGAAGGGAGGGGTTAAATGCAAGGAAGGAATGAAGGGAGGGGTTAAATGCAAGGAAGGAAGGAAGGGAGGGGTGGGTGCAAGGAAGGAAGGAAGGGAGGGAAGGATGGAAGGAAGGGGTGGGTGGAAGGAAGGGAAGGGTGGCTGGAAGGGAAGGGTGGCTGGAAGGAAGGAAGGGGTGGATGGAAGGAAGGGGTGGGTGGAAGGAAGGAAAGTAGGAAGGAAGGAAAGTAGGAAGGAAGGGAGGCGTGGAAGGAAGGAAAGGAGGATTGGAAGGAAGGGAGGGGTGGGTGGAATGAAGGAAGGGAGGGAGGGGTGGGGTGGGTGGAAGGAGGAAAGGGAGGGGTGGAAGGGAGGGAGGGGTGGGAGGAAGGAAAGAAGGGAGGGGTGGGTGAAAGGAAGGGAGGGAGGGGTGGAAGGAAAGAAGGGAAGGGTGGAAGGAAAAAAGGGAGGGGTAGGTGGAAGGTAGGTTGGACTCACGTGACTCATTCAGATGCATGAGGCTGTTAGCTGCTGTGTTCAGTTTCCCACGCACACATCCTCTGAAGCTGCAAGGACTTGAGTGTGGGCAGGCACAGGGGGAGGCAGAGCAGATTCAGCCTCTCTCCCCTTTTCTCCTATTGGTGCAGAGGATGGAGGGGCTGGGCATTGAGAAGAACACAGCAACGGTGGGAAGGGAGGGAGCAGAAAGAAGACTGAGCTGTCAGGTATGTTGTTTGCAGCGGTGGGGGCGGTGTCAAGCAGCGATCTCCTGTATGACTTTCAATGAAGCGGCTGGAAGCTGCTACTCCACCTCTCCCTCCCGCAGGTTCCAGCTGCTTTACTGAAAGCCATACAGGAGATCGCTGCTTGTCATTGCCTCCACCGCCACCCCTCCCACACACCCCTAGTCCCAACACTGCTCTCCGCCACCACCTTATTTAATTTTTGTCAGGTTTTTTGCCATCCTTGGACAATTGGAGAGATTTCCCTCCGCTTCCTGTCCCTTACATAAAACAGGAAGTAGAAGGTAATCCCTTCAATGTCAGGGTATGGTTGTCACCATAACTAGTGTCCTTATTCGAATATTTCCCCCCTATTAGTGTTATGGTGATAACCTAATATTAGGGATTTTATTTAACTTAGTAAATCTTAGTAATCAAACTAAACAAGAAAAATACACAGAGCGAATCTCCCCAATGAGGGCACAAACAGTAATAAAAGCTTGACAGGTGAAAGGGCATTATCTTGCTGCAATGGAATGGCAGCCTGATTGCTCTGCCAGGAGATCCTAAGCAGCTTTACAACATCCTCACCCGCCGAGCACCACCGATGACAGGGATAGAAGGATATCCACATGGAGCTATGCTCCTCCAGTGCAGACATTCACTCTAGAATACATCATGTGGAGGAACATACTGACCATATTGAGAGATGGAGAATTATACTAAAGCATTTAATGATGTGGTTGATGCTCATGATAGCCACATGGAGGAGCTCCAGCACCAAGTCCAAGCTTGTCGATTTGGAAGACACATTTTTCTGTGTATGCAGACAGAAAGAAACAAGGAGTGATGATAGGCACATCCTGACCCCTTTGTTTGCTACATCATAGATTCAGTTATTTTTGATAACCATCCCCTAGTTATAGTCAATGTCTACACTTCCAATACGTGCCAAAAAAAACTTTTTTAGATTGCTTATGGATAGGCTCTGCCCCTACCCATGGGATCAGCTAATTATATGTAGTGACTTTAATGAGGTATTAGATTATAGGCTAGACTCCAAGATCTATAGAAAAAGGGCTACTGCCCTTACTTCTGGTCTCCTCTCAGGAGACCTTTATGTCCAATTGAGATTCTGACACAACACAGAAAGACACTACACCTTTTTCTCCCGTACCCAAAAGTTGTACTCTACAATTGATCTTTTTCTGGTTAACAAAAATGTGCTACAATCAGTTTTGCTCAGATCGGTTCTATTACGTGGTCAGACCATACTCTGATCTCTTTAGAGCTATACAGTATTTTACCTCGAACAAGAGACTCAATCTCTTTGGAGATCGAACATATCCTTACTCATCCTTCTTACCTCAAAAAGATCAAACCTGAGATCTTTCACCTCTTTCAATCTAATGTTGGTTCTGCTGATGATGCATTACTATGGCATTCCCATTAAGTTTTTTTCAGAGGTCTCCTAATTAAATATGGCACCCAGAGAATAAACTTCACCAACACTCTCTATCAACTCTTAACTAAAATTAGGCTGCTAAATATTCTCATAAAGCTAATCCCAATTCCCAAGATGAGGCAGACTTGCAAAAACTGAGAGCTCTACTACATGCACTGCTTCATAAACATTTTTATTTTTACATGAAGAGTCTGCACACCACCTGGTATACCCACAATAATAAGCCTGGAACTCTTCTAGCGAAACAGCACAAGCACAAATTGGCACAATCTAAAATGGAGAGAGGGCTTCCCTTGCGGCTAAGTTCCGGACTCTCCTGAGAGTGGGACAGCGGGAGTCAGGCCCAAAGTTGCACAAGTCGCCTGTAGGAGTGCTGGTTGGTGGTCCACTCAGAAGCACAGCTGGTGCACGGAAATAGGTCTGCAGACAGGAGGCGCCTGTGCATGGTATGCAAGCCCTTCCGGGATTTAGGTGCTTACTGGGTAGTCGGTTAAAGCCAAGGTCAGGTACCATGTGGGAATCAGGGCAGGCGTAGTCAGATGGGATAGCCGAGGTCCTACACAGAGGAGCGAGATAGAGAGAGTATCCGTAAGCCAGGCCGAAGTCAGATCAGGGGTAAGGCAGAGTAGACAGGTCCAGCAGCAAGCCGAGTCGGTAAAAGGAGATCACGGGTCAAGTCACAAGAAACAGGAAAAGGGCACTGGGAGCTAGAGATCATCCAGCAACTTGAGGAAGTGATGAGCCTCCTTATAAAGGCCGTCTGATGAGGCTGATGTGTCCTTCTGCGGCCATGCAGAGTACTGGCAGAACTGCCAGGTCTTCCAGAACCTCTGCCATGGACAGGACCCTGACACTGTTATATTTGCCTATGTTATGGAACAATTAGCAGCATCCCTTATCTCAGGCATCTCAGTTGGTTCAGAATACAAAATAGTACTTTATGGGATGATGTCCTTTCTCTGTCTAAACTTCCTGAGCCACTACCTGCTATACAAGCTACACTAGAAAACTTTGTTTCGATCTCCCTATACAAGACTCGCTTCTCTAAATCTAACATGCTTAACATAAATCTACATCCAACAGACAAATCTGAAATCTCTAATATGGCACCAAACGCTTCCCTCACCTATTTAGGTGTTCAGTTGGT
The DNA here is from genome assembly GCF_062004578.1 of Staurois parvus. Taxonomy (NCBI): domain Eukaryota; kingdom Metazoa; phylum Chordata; class Amphibia; order Anura; family Ranidae; genus Staurois; species Staurois parvus. The sequence goes on along the minus strand of NW_028317801.1, from coordinate 8,023,833 downwards.
AGCACCTACCAATGCTCTAAATAATAAATACTTGTGAGCTATTATAAATGAGGTCTTCAGTGAATTATAGATAATTAATAAATAATTATCTACTAGTGTCATGCGCTTGGTGCGCTGGCACTCACACAGACTCACTTACTAGTGTTAATACAGTAACAAAAATATTAATAGTGCCGCGCTCCTATTGCTATATATAATATAAATTCAATCTACTCTCTTTCCAATGAATATATATATTGAAACCTCAACAAAATCCATAAATCACTATACTTAGTGGGTAAAAAATAATATATAATCACTGTGACTGGTGAATCAAAAAATGGTTATAAAAGAACCTTAATAAATTAGGCTGATCTCAATCAATTAATGATAACTAATAAATTGAAATTAGAGTGTGTATAAATACTTGGTGCCACTCATCAATCCATCAATATTGTGCAAAAACATATATTAATATTAATGTGCAAGTGCAAACATAATAATACATGAATAAATAAAAAGTCTTTTGAAGTAAGTGCAATGTGCAGGTGAGTTCCTTATTCCCTTTTGCCTCAGGTGCCTTGTGATCTCCCTATGCGCTCACCTTAATATTTGCCCAAATAAATTCAGGCAAATAAGCTTTTAATCCTTCCAGGATTGATGGGATAATGCTGATGTATAGGATGTTTCCACGAGGTAAGTGTAGATCTATTATGGATACTCCTGTACTCTCCTCTCTCTCCTTAGGCTGCTGCTCATAGGTGAGTATTTATTAAGGTTCTTTTATAACCATTTTTTGATTCACCAGTCACAGTGATTATATATTATTTTTTACCCACTAAGTATAGTGATTTATGGATTTTGTTGAGGTTTCAATATATATATTCATTGGAAAGAGAGTAGATTGAATTTATATTATATATAGCAATAGGAGCGCGGCACTATTAATATTTTTGTTACCAATGCTCTGTTTACTGTTAGTAACTCTTTGATTGCAAAACTACTTAATATACTGTATGTAATGATCTACATCACACTAAAGCTTTCTGGTCTGGCCGCATTGCTTTTACTAAAATTTTTCTCTCACCCCACATTGTTTATCTGTTCCAGATCCTTCTTATTCCTATGGTGCTCACACAAATCAGGAAATTACAATCCATCTTAAACATTTTCATATGGAGCAAAAAAAGTCTACATATTCAGAGCTCACTTTTACATATTCAGAGCTCACTCTAATGCACCCCTACCTCATGGGCAGGTGTAGGCAACCCTAAGCTTTTAATGTGTTACCGAGCAGTTATCCTGCACCGAACCAAATTTGGTGGTTCCCCTCCATGGCACTTTCCCAGACTCAGATTGCACAATCTGCTCTTCAATCATCACTGAAAACACTCTTAACAGCTCTTTTATTCTGTCCCAAAATCACCTCACTCCTATATAAACACAATTGTTGCTATTACACCTGTATGGGCTACTGTAGTGAAGCTCAATAAAGGCATTACTAGACACATCTTTTGTTGGTTGCCACTTGAGGCGCTTGAAATTCTATTCCCCGATTTATCCTTGCAATACTGGATCTCAGCTGAAATTTGACTCATAGGGGACTTGTATAACACTATTGATCTTAACAACTTCTCAAAACTGAAGGTCAAATTTGGCATTGACCAGCCGACCAGCTCTGTTCCCATGATTCCAGCCCAAAACATGACTCCACCACTGCCTTGCTGACGTCGCAGCCTTGTTGGAACAGGGTGGCCGTCCACCAACCATCCACTACTCCAACCATCTGGACCATCCAGGGTTGCACGACACTCATCAGTGAACAGGACTGTTTGAAAATTAGTCTTCATGTATTTTTCTGTCCAATGCAGCCGTTTCTGCTTGTGAGCATTGGTTATTGGTGGCCGAAGAGAAGGTTTATGCACAGTTGCAAGACTCTAGAGGACTCTACACCTTGATGTCCGTGGGACTCCAGAGGCACCAGCAGCTTCAAATATTTGTTTGCTGCTATGTAATGGTATTTTAGCAGCTGCTCTCTTGATCTGATGCATGGATCTAGCAAAAATCTTCCTCAATGTGCTTTTATCTGCACGAACCCGTCTGTGCTCTGAATCAGCCACAAATCTCTTAATAGTGCGATAATCACGCTTAAGTTTTTGTGAAATATCTAATGTTTTCATACCTCGTCCAAGGCATTGAACTATTTCACTCTTTTCAGCAGCAGAGAGATCCTTTTTCTTCCCCATATTGTTTGAAAATGGTGCTCTGCTTAATAATGTGGAACACCCTCCTATAGTAGTTTTTCCTTAAATTGGGCTCACCTGCCAATCTAATTATCACAGGTGTCCGAGATTGTTTTCAGTGATCAAAAGAGCCCTGAGACACAATGCCATCCAGGAGTTAAACTGAAAACCAAAATATTTAATCTTTGTGACACTTAAATAGAATTTGCATAATAATTTGGAACAAGGTGTAGTGTATCTGGCTGCAGATACACAGCTACAACTTATTTAGGAGGATTTGTTTCATCTCTTGTTTCGATCTAACGATCAGCTTCTGTTGAACAGGGAGGGCTACACACAGATTGAAATTTGGCTGATCCCTATTGAACCAAGTGAATTTCGATCCATCTGTACCCACCCTTAGACTTCAGTTAAGTGCTGTGAGTGGCCAGAAACACTTACTTTTGCTTGCAGGCTATTTGGCTGCTAACTTGACGTTGCTTTGCAGATCCAAAATCTATAAATACTCCTCTATGAGCCTTCCTACTGGAACTTAACTCTACAAAAGAGACACAAAAATACAACAAAGTCAAAATGCAAAGTGATGCTGGGCAAAATATCAAATCAAATGAAATACAACAAATGTAAATTTATAAAGCACTTTTAATACAATCTTCAAATGTGAACATGCGCCATGTAGGGAACACAGTGTACCTATTAGGATATTTGGAATATTCACTGGAATTCTGCAATTCAGATATTATGGTATATGTAAAAGTCTAACTAAAAGGCAAAACTTTTTTTTTTTTTTTTTTTTTACTTTTGGATAGAGTAGGGAGGGATTAGAACACCTGTCGGTTTTTAATGTGGACTGTGCCCGTTAGGGAGATTCACTGTATTTGTCCTGTTTACCATTATTATCGAAAGTGAAAATAAAAGAAAATCACACATTTTGGGTTGGCATCAGAACATTAATAGAGGGGAAATCTCACAATGCTATTAGCATAGCAGATGTACTGTATGTTCCACAGCATTTTACAGAACATAATAGTATCAATTCATAAAACTTTAAACAAGGAGAAGGAGAATTTTCAGCCATGTGACTAACTTTTAAATCTCATGTAACTAGTTTAAAAATAAGAATCCTTATCCTTGTGTTTTAGTTTTGTGAATGAAGCCTAATGTATATTAAGATTATTATCAGTCTAAAAAAAATGTATTGTGCCCAAGGAGTATTGATTTCGAAATAATACAAAGGGTACTGAACTCATTACGTGACACTTGCGAGGCAATGTGACATCATGAATCTTAATGACTTAAAAATTATAACAAGCAAATTCAGATAAGCATATACAAGCACACTGTTTAGGGTACTGAAACAAAGACCTGGCAGTTGCAAGGCAAACGTTTTTTTCAATGAGGCTCTATGGCTCTTAATGTGAATACCAAGCAAATTCAGACTGGTATTTCAATGACCCAAAGGGGCATAACACAAAATTTGCATTTTGGTTTACTTTAAAATCTTTTTGTTGGATTATATTGCAGGACACAGGGTACTTCAAATTCATTACTACTTGGGTTATGCTGCCACCTGGCCAAAGAAAGATGCAGGACCCTCCACCTGTGGTAGTTTGATGCTGAATTGCCCAGGAAGCAAGAACACTACTGATGGAATGTGCCTTGGCCGGACCAAGAGGAAGCTTGCCCTTGATCCTCTAGGCCTGAGAAATAAATTGACAAATCCACTGGGAAATACTGGATTGAGAAGAAGTCTGACTGTTATGACGATCCACGAGTAGAACAAATAGAGAGTCAGACTGACAAAACAAAGCTGTAGACTTCAAATAAATTTGAACAGCTCAAACAACATCCAAATGGTGAAGCACCTTCTCCTTAAAATGCTCAGGATTAGGAAAAAAGAAAGTCCCGTTTCAGATGGAATGAGCATACAAACCGAAGTAATGGCAAGCAAAAAAATCAACCTTGCACATAAGGAGCAACAAGGGAATCTTGGAGAAGTCTGAAAAAAAGGCAACACTAAATAAGGGTCCTATAGAGACAAAGGGGGCCGCACAGGTGGAATGAAAAATGAGACACATTGGGTCTCTAAACCATAAATGGCCAAGGCCAGGATCTGGCCCTTGGTGGCACTTAAGGCCAGAGACATCTCCACACTAGTCTGGAAAAATCCAAAATAAGACATTCGACATATTAGAACTTTCGAGTCTCACGTTAGGCGAAATAAGCCTTTCATGTAACATGGTACCCCATCCTGGAGGTCAGCTTTCTTGCCTTGTGAAGGGTAGGAATTAGAGAGAGTCAGAAACACACCTATCCATTAGCACTTGGACTTCAACAGTCATGCCATCAAAGCCAGTGATTGTAAAACAGGATGGAAGATCAAATCCTGCAACATCAAGTCTGGTCGATCTGGAAGAGTCCACGGCTCGTGATTTACAGTCCATTTAGAGATTTACAGTCCATGTACTACATTCTTCTTTGCCAAGCAGGTGTGATCAGAATCACCAGAATGCACAGCAGGCAAGGAAAAAGCTGAAGTCTAGGAAAGTCAGATCAGGGAAAACTGAAGTAGACACCAGGGCATCCACTGCTTGAGGATCCTAATCCGGAACAGAACCCTATCTAATGTTTTGTTGAATCTTGGCCCAACAGATCCACATCTACCCCACTGCAGGCACATCTCTGCAAACATCTCCGGGTGAAGAGCCAATAAACCTGGGTTCAAAGTATGCCTGACAATTTTCCACACTGGGAAGGACTATAGCTGAAAGGACCAGAAGGTAAAGCTCTGCCCTAAACATCTACCTCAAGGACATGACTTTTTGCCCCTCCATGATGGTTGATGTATACCCTCTGTTGTGGAATTGCTCGACTGCATCCTGACTGGGAGATCTCAAAAGGTAGACAGACTAGTGTAGGAGAGCTACCCAAATCACCTTAAGCTCCAGGATGTTGATCAGAAACCTCCGCTCTTTTGACGACCATGTTGCCTGAACAAAGACAGAGACATAATCCAGCCAAAAAATACAGCATCCGCCATCAGCACCTTCCAAAACACCTCTGTACAAGCTGTGACATGAAGAGTGAGAGAGCAAGCGAAAGAAAAAGCGACAGTAACCGATTAAGTGTAGATTTATTAATAAAATCATGCATAAATTGCACTCACTGGAGGTAAAAAAAAAAAAATATAAGCATGTCATGTTCCTCCGATCTGGATTATGGTCGGCCTCTGTAAAGTGGAACTGATGTACTATGCAGAGTGCTGGCAGCAGAGCTTGGAAAGGAAGCGGCCAGCAATCTACAACTGGGAAGCCCCCTGGGGGGGGGGGGGGTAAGCTCATACCCTACAGAGCCATGGTGACAATGCATTTCTGGGTGGGCCAGCCCCTTTCTCAAGACTGCGCACACTACTACATGGAAACCTAAATAGGTGCTGTATCAGGACCATGGGCACAGCAAGTCCTAACAAAACGCTACAAACAATAATTAACACCGCTATCCTATTCTCAATGTTTTACATGCATTCCACCTAAACATAAATACAGAGTATAGGATATATGGAAGCAATGGAGACAAACAATGGTAAAAATGACAATAATCATACTGCAAATTTCTTGTAAATATAAAAGGCATAGAATAAAAAATGTGCATGGACACATAGGATAACATTAGTTGTTTCTACAATAAAAAATGCTAAACTCCATTAGGAGCAGCGTTTTTTTAAGTCAGTGTGTATGGGGCCCTAGAGCATGGTTTCAGCTTATTACTGACTTCACTGGGGGCAATTGACTCTTGATGTTCTGAGCCCTATGATATGCAAAATGTCCTGTCTTCCTAGAGGTGCCGCAGCTGGGGAAAGTGTTTCTCACATTAATAATGTGATGGACTTTTTATGGACTCTATTATTGTATATGCTAAAGATAGCATTACGCTTTTTGTGGCATTTTTTATTTAATTTATCTGTATAAAGTGTGAATGATCCACAAGCTCACTGTTCAGCACACTTGCAGTTCATTGAAAATACAAGTCTGTAGTTGTAGGACTAGTTTATCCATTTAGATTCCTGGGGGGGGGGGGGTTGCTGCATAGCTATGGGTTTAACATGTAACCTGTTACCAAAGGTGAACATATTCTTTAAGCTCAAATGTTTCAGGTATTACATTGTAACCAAAGCCAACTTCTAAATGTTCAGCACCCAACTTACCTTGAGCCCTCAAAAAACCCAGAACCGGAGCCAACACCTTTAGTAAACACTTTGGGAGCTGTGAAAAGACCAGATGGCAACACCAGAAACTAGTATTTTGGCCATCCTCCATTATGAAGCGCAAAAAGTTGTTAACAAGACTGAAAAACTGGGATATGCAGGTAGGTATGCTTGATATTCATGGATGCCAGAAAATCCCCTTTATGAAGTGAAGCATTCACCAACCTGGTTGACTCCATGCTGATTTTCTGTATGCTCAGGAGTCTACTGAGACCCTTGAGGTCCAGAAGGGGCCAGATGTCTCCAATTGGCTTGTGAACTGTGAACAGGTTGGAACAGAAGTCAAGAGAATTCTCCCCTTTCAGTAGGTGACTGATAACCCCATGAGACAGCAGCCTTTCCAGAGCTGCAAAGAAAACTGCTCTTTTGTGTGACTAAAAAACTAAAAACTGAGGCTTAGCTGAGCTGGGAGGAGTTATGCCTGGGGCAAATGCCTAGGATCAGGCAGGTACAAAGCAGCAGTTCTAGTGAGGAACCATGGCTTTGAACACATTTTTTAAGCAAATTCTGTTTTTTAAAAAGTATAGGAACTGTGGTTCTCCAGCATAACCCCTCAAGCCAAGCCTGTAGTTAACAATAGTAGTTTACAGGGCAACTAAGATAAGTAGTCTTGACAAAAAAAAGGCAGGCAGAGATCAAAGGACAAGTTACCAGTTTTGCCAGTAGGTTCTTGCAGCTGCTCTTTTCCCTATTACGGACTTACAATGTCTTGTTCTGTACATGTCTCTGTGTGGAGGCAGCCATCTTGGCAGAGGCAAAGCTTTGTTTTCTGCTGTTTATGAGACTCCAGTTGCAAAGTAATAACATCACCAAATCTAACTCCGGGTTTCCTGAAACAGTCAGAGGCTGGATTGCCTTAAATATCACACTGCAGATCTAACTGCCTATTTCAATAGCTTTGTTCAAGACAACATCAGTGGCCAAATAATAGTTGCAAATAGCATAAAACTCTTGGAAAAGATACCTTTAGGTTCTGAGTCTTGATCACTATGGTCATGTACTTTCTGTTGGTGTACAGCTGGGACAGAAGTTATGTTTTCATTCTCCAGGAGCATGGCCTTCTGAATCTCCTCTAACTCTCTGTTCCGCTCAATCGGTGGCTGCTCTTTCATTGGGGTACTTGCCTTTTCACTGACCTCTTCAAAATCATCCTCATAATCCTACAAATCAGATATTAAAATTTAACAGTGACATAGAATTTTTTTTAGATGTGTTGTTAGGTGCATATACTAATGAATGGACAGCATATTCTGGTCACAAGCTTACTTACTTCAAAATCCTCTTCATAATTAGTGGAATCATCATATGCTGTATCTGTGTTCTTTATAGTCTCTTCAATGTCCTTGAAAAGAAAAAATACCCTTACGGACAGCAATAAAAAGACAAATGTATTCCTATGCATTCTGTATCAAACAGGAAGTACAAATGTTTCCACAGTGTGCCCATTGACCACTATGTTACATACATAATCAGTTTGAAAAAAAAAAAACACAAGTCCATCTAGTTCAACCAACCGAAAAAAACCAATAGAAACCCTCCACATACACAATCCTACACCCACAGCTGATCAAGAGGAAGATGAAATAAACAAAACAAAATACCAATCAAGCATGATCCAATTTGCTCCAGTATGGGGGAAAAAAAATCCTTCCTGATCCCACAGGAGGCCATCATATACTCCCAGGATCAACTATCACTGGTGTTATTACCTATAAGGTCCCTTTCACATGATCAGTCAAATCGGGCCCACCTGTCAATTTTTCAGGAGGACCCGATCAGACCCTCTATTTACATCTATGAATAAAGTTTTGGAAAACGTTATGCTGGAAGTTAGACCATAATAGAAGACATATCCCTGTCATTCAAATATCAAATGAGAGCCTTGGTCCCCAATAGAGCTCTTGATATCATGAGAGGCTTAGTACCCAAAAAAGGATACGGAACCTAAATAATGACTTGGAGAGGCCTTATGTACAGCCAAGGCCTTGGATCCAATGAGCTCCACAAAAGGTATAGATTAAACTGAAAACTAACACTATTTAAGGAAGGACAGGGTCCCTTTAAATACAAGCTTATGTACTAACTTTTTCATTCACTGTCCTCTGTCTGAGCCTACTGCAAGCTTCCTACCCTCATTGGAATTTGCACAGCAAAAATCATAAGAATAGGTCAATCTCAAAGCCATGTGAGCATCTAATGAATCTGATTGCACAGATCAAACACAGATTTAACTGGGGGGGCTTTTTGACTTCATTAGAGAAAACAATGCTTTCTGGATAACATTAGCAGCAGTCTACTAAACTTTACTTGTAGCCTGGGGATGCGGTTTAAAATGCCTGCACGGCTTACAGCTTCCATTTCCTCTAGACGTAAAGTTTTACAGTATGTGGGTGTTAAAAATGGTTTCCAAGCCCAGAAAAAAGCTTTCATCTGTTCTCAGCATAAATGTTTACTATAATGGAATACAAAAACACACAGAGTGAGCAAACACCATGCAAAGTGTAAGAGAAATTGTCAAGACCTGTTTTAAAATCCATTTTGAATAACGATCAAAGAAAACCAAATTGGATAAATTTGGCAGCTAGTCCCTTGTTCAGACATTTACTGTTAGTGGATAATTTAACTTTGCATCATTGGCCTCATATAGTTCTTGGGAAAAAAAAGAAACACGTCTCTACACATTTTGGATACATTTCTGAGAGTTTGCCATGCAGGCTAAAGTCATATTAGAAAACTTATGATGAAAGTACTCATAATTGCACAAGAGTTAGCTCATAATAGAAGCCATGTCCTTGTCATTCAACTATCAAATGAGGGCCCTGGTGCCCAATAGAGCTCTTGATAACTGAAAGACGGGGGAGTATCCAAAAAGGGTACAGGACCTAAATATTGACTTGGAGAGGTCTTATGTAGAGCCTATATCTTAGATCCAATGAGCTCCACAAGGGTAGAGATTAAACCGAAAATTAACATGTTTTAGGGCAGGACAGGGTCACTTTAAATACAAGCCTATGTATTAACAGACATTTACTTTTAGTGGATATTTTAACTTTGCATCATCAGCCTCATACAGTTCTTCAGGGAAAAAAAACACGTCTCTACACATTTTGGATTGGTGACTTTCTGAGGGTTTGCAATGCAGACTAAAGTCATTTTTACACCAGAGAGTGTAGAGTCCAGTCTGTCACCATTACCTTCTCATTATCCCTTTTTTGCTTTGAATGGGATGCCCTGGAGTGTTTGTGATAAACTTGGTTTTCCTAGTGAGACAGCAAAACAAAACAGAACCAAGAAAAAAAAAAAACACTACTTAGTTCACTAACTGAAGACACTGCAAGGAGGAATGATGTTCTGCTACCCATAATGGGCATATTTCTGCTTTAATCAGTGTGGAGAAGAACAATAACTGCCACTTTCTAGTTGAGCACCATACACACTGCTTTTTACCTTATTAGAGTGTGTATCTATCACTAAAAATCATAAGATGTGAATCAATAAGGCATACATTTTCATTACCAAATAAAACAATTATAAAGGAATAAAGAAGCACATGCTCTTAACATCATATCACTAGCAGACAAGACAACATACTTTGGCTAATAAGGGCATCACAGTATCAGACACCATCAGAGACTCGACCCATTTACTTGTGTTACTAGAATTCTCCTAATGAGTATTGGTTAATTCAACCAGCAATCTGTCTGAGTTGGCAGCCAGCAAGTCTGCATCTGCATTTGTATAGCTGGATATGTAGGAACCGCAATTTTTTTTTGCTAAAAAGTGTTTAATTCTCCTGTGATAAGGGTCTTTTTTTAAACTTATTTTATTGGAAAAGAAATGAGATGCATACATGCTATACAAAGGAAAACTATATAAAAAAAACATTTAAAAAGTCAAACTCTTGTCCGATGACAAGATATAGACAGAAAATAGGTACATGAATGGCCAAAAGCATACTCAAATATCCAATATAATAACATGAGACAGAGACTTACACAAACATACATCTTGCATAAGCACATCTATTTATCCAGTTATCTAAACTTTAAACAGACCAGAGTAGAAATATACACTACACCCTGCTTTTCACGCAGGGAGAACAATTCCACCTAAAATGCTCATACTCTAGGAACCGTAGGGCCATCGCTATAGTGGTCGCCCCCAAACTTATACCATAGAACTCCGACCTCATTTTCCAAAAAGAAGATTAAAGGTCAGCCCACAAAACAGGAGCAGGACCATGGGAGGTATGAACTATAAAAGGAAGATCAGAGATCAAATATAGCAAAGAGTCACTTGTATCCTGCTTGTCTAACCAAGGTCCCCAAATTTTATTAAATTTGGCTGGGCACCCACTAGCCTCATAAGTCAACTTAAATTATGAAAGATTTTGATTTATAAGGCGACGCCATAAACCAATATGTAATGGTTCAGACCGTATCCAAAATAATACAATTGTATTATAAAGCAATACAATAAAGTAATAATCGTAGGAACAAATTTAGTCTTGGAGGGAAGCTCAACATCATTATACATACTCAAAAGACACCATTTAAGACTACATATATTAGAAAGCTCAAAGACTTCCGAGATGAATGCAGTGACCGCTAACCAGTACGGTCTGACCTTGTTACAAGGCCATACCATATTAAGTAAGTCTCCGTGTTCTATTTCACACTTATGAGATAAGGGCCTTTTAGGTATAATGTTTAGTTCATCTTTCAGACCATGATTCATATTATACCTATATTTAGCATTTAGGGTGTAACATGAACATTGGTCAAATTCCCTATCCCCACTCTCAAACCATTTGCCCCCTCTACCTAACTAAATTGCAGGATTCTTCTCCTTTCAGGATTCTGTTTTGTTCTGAAGTCAGTTCCGCTTCGTGTGGCTCTGCCTGCAGAGCCACGTCATCCATTCACAGGACTGCTGAAAGAATACACATTACGTATGCCACAGCAGCAGAGAGACTCCTAGACCTCAATGGACCACAAGTGTAGTAGACCATTGCTTATTTCCTGCTATTCCATAACAGTAGGTCCATACCTCTGTAAGGACCTACAGTAGGTCTGCAGTAAGAGTCTGCAGGAGCTTGTGCACTGAACCCAAAATGCACTTCTTTTGGTTGCAGGTTCTAATGCAAAACTTTCATAAACATACTTTTTTTTTTTTTTTAGAAGTATTAAGAAAAGTACCCCTGCACATCCTTTAATAATCACAAGAAAAAGTGGAAAAAATGGAAAAAAAAAAACACTGAATGAAACCTATATAAACAATACTAATATGAAAACACAAGCCTTACAAGATACTAAGAAATATAAACCTGATTCAGTGTTATAATGTCTAGATATAAAATCCACAAATTTTAGGAAAAGAAGGAAAGAAGAATAAGAAAAAAAAAACCAAAAACAAAAAAAACCACGTGTAGTGTCTTTTAATGATTATCCACTGTTTTTTTAACTTTATTTTCCATGAAGTTGGACTTTCTCTAGTTTTTTTTTTTATTCCCATCCTAGACATTTGTGAACTTGAGAATTTGTGAGCATTATAACACATTGATAATTTTAGTGCAGCACTGATCTTTAATCAGGCATATTCTAAAATGAAAGCTTATTTCTGTAATTTCACACTTACTACAAACAGCATATTTTTTTTAAACAAAAGCTCAGACCAATGTAAGTATGCATATGCCACACCTGTGGGACCACTGCTGAAGTGGAGAATTGCTGTAGTAGTTAATATTCTCTGATTGGATGAGGTGGAAAGGTGGGAGCAATGATGCCCCAATCTCCACCTCATCCAATCAAAGAAGGCCTTGCATTCATTAGGAAAAATGTAGTAGGGGTGACTACTACAACACTTCCACAATGGCCCCACTGATATGGCATACTTACAATGGTCCAAGCTGGGCCAATGTAACTATGCAAGAAAAACCATACCCGGAATTCAGATGGTAATTAACACATGTGAATCTTTTGCAGTTTACCTTTACCAAAACTCTATAATATTATAATATTTGTAGTAGATACTCCGGCACTTTGTACCTCATTATCTGTACTCTTTTTTTCATGCACTTTATGCTCTCTCTTTTCTCTGTGTCTCCTTTCTCTGTCTTCCTTCTGTGAATGGCTCTCCTTGAAATGCTTCTCTTTCCCTCTGTCCACATTTTCTGCAAAATCTTCAGCAGACCTCAACTCTGTGTTACGTCCTATCTCCTTTACACGCCTGGTATGAAGCCTTTTATCATGATCAGGCTCTCCGCCGTGTTTCCAATCACTTCTCTTCTCCTTCTCATGATCGTCTCTATTTAAATCTTTCTGGTACTTCCGGTGTCTATCTCGATCCTCGTGTTCTTCATTCTTGAAACAGACATTTCATGTTATAAATATGTGCACATTTAACACAAAACTGTGCTACGCTAATGAAGATTCACTTTAAAACCCCCTAACCTGCAACACCTTTCCTTTGTTTCTCCGCCATCTCCTATGGTTGATGAAAGAAGTAGTAGTCATGTGCAAATTAATTGCTTCCCAACCGCCCTATAGCAGTACTGCTACAGAGCGGCAGGGATGCACAAAATCACGTATATATATATGTGATTTTGTATCTTCAAGTAGGAGGCGTGCACGCGCTCCCATACCTGCGCTGTTATTGGCTCCTCGGCATGTCAATCATCAGGTCCTGAATGCCGATTCTTGGCCGGGACTTGGTGATCGTTGGCGGAGCTGACGGGAGAGGTCTGTATGTAAACAATACAGATCTTTCCAGTCAGCACGAACAGGCTGCTTTGTATGGATATGCACAGCAGAGCCATACAAATCAACTTGTTTTCCTAGTAAAATACACACAGCACACTTAGTAAAACACACACAGCACATAGTTAACCCTTTGATCGTCCCAGATGTTAACCCCTTCCTGCCCAGTGTCATTAGTACAGTGTCAGTGCTTTTTATTAGCACTGATCACTGTATTAGTGTCACTGGGGATAAGAGTGGTAGATAGTCAGTTCTCCCCGAGTGTCAGAATGCCCGCCTCAGTCCCGCAACAAGTCGCTGATCGCTGCCATTACTAGTAAAAAAAAAATAAAAAATAAAAATTCCAGTATATATCCCGCCATTTGTAGACACTATAGCTTTCATATAAACCAATTACTTTACATGTATTGGGGCTTTTTTTTTAAGCAAAGACATGTAGAATGAATCTTTGTTAGCCTATAGATATGTGTTTTATTTTTGACAAGAACCAGTGGCTCTACCATGTTAAAATAAGTGGGGAGGTTAGTCAGATTTTTAGAATTATAGTGGTATGAACCATCAAGGAGGACCCATCATAATGCTTTCAATCATTATATACTTCCTATACGTCAGGTACTGTCACAGGGTATGTGACTTGGTCCTCCAGCTTTGTTGGGATCCCCTCATCGATTGATACAAAATAAATAGCACTTTCTTCCTCTACCACAAACCTAATAAATTGCTTAACATTCCTTCCCCTGAAGTACAAACATAATAATAAAAATAAGCAAACTTATAATGAGTGACTACCCAAAAAATATCCCAAAAATATATCAAAATATATATAAAGTCCCATACACCTAAAGTCCAAATAAAGTTCACGTATCCAAAATCTTTACAAGTGATCTCTCAATTTGTCTTTATCCCCGGATCAGATTGGTGATATATTCCAGAGAATCTTCAAGTGCCTCAAAAAACAAAAAACTAAACATAGTGTGTTATCCTAAAAATTATATATTATGTGCCACACGTGTAACATGCAAAATACACAATAAAAGTGTCACAGCAATCGTGAAATCTCCAGGGTATAAATTGAGTTATTAACTTCACTGCACACAATAAACGAAGTGCATAATTACCCCCATCAAAGATATAATCAGCATAGAGTCCATATTAAAGATGAAAATGTCTCCACACATGGATCAAATATCGTCTCCTGCCTTTGCCCACAGACCTCATAAACAGACCAGGGATCAGTATATATATTAAAATATCATCAATTTTATTGTAGCAACTTACATTCAAGTTGGATGAGTACAGCTTCCATACACTGGGAACGTCCCATAAAAAGAGCCCACTCCTTCGTGGTGACTGATTTACAGCCCCTTATTCATAAAGCCGAGAGAGCCAGGTAACCATGGGAGTCTCAGGGGTTGGAACCACCGCGTGTTCCCGAATCCAAGATGGCCGCCCCGGCACTTCCGGAAAACGTCAGTACGTCACGTGCCCCGGACGCGTTTCGTCACATCCGGACTTTATCAACAGGGATCAGATCCCTGTTGATCAGATCAGGGATCAGATCCCTGTTGATAAAGTCCGGATGTGACGAAACGCGTCCGGGGCACGTGACGTTGTGACGTACTGACGTTTCCCGGAAGTGCCGGGGCGGCCATCTTGGATTCGGGAACACACGGTGGTTCCAACCCCTGAGACTCCCATGGTTACCTGGCTCTCTCGGCTTTATGAATAAGGGGCTGTAAATCAGTCACCACGAAGGAGTGGGCTCTTTTTATGGGACGTTCCCAGTGTATGGAAGCTGTACTCATCCAACTTGAATGTAAGTTGCTACAATAAAATTGATGATATTTTAATATATATACTGATCCCTGGTCTGTTTATGAGGTCTGTGGGCAAAGGCAGGAGACGATATTTGATCCATGTGTGGAGACATTTTCATCTTTAATATGGACTCTATGCTGATTATATCTTTGATGGGGGTAATTATGCACTTCGTTTATTGTGTGCAGTGAAGTTAATAACTCAATTTATACCCCTCATCGATTGGCCCCTCGTGGGGTGGATAGACACTCCCTTCCATTGCCTTCGTACAGATGCATGTACTTTAAGGTATTATAATTGTTCTATTACCAATTGGTCTGATATGTATACATTTATTAGTGTATATATTATTTGCTTATCAATATAATTTATATTCTTTAATATTGAAGTCTCCTTACAGCTCCTGAAGAAGCGATACTATCGTGAAACATGTTGAGCTATTGCATTTACTACTATCAGAGTACCCTTTCAACTTTTGCTGAGTTATGGCATATTTTCTCTTGTGGGACCCATTTGCAGTACATGAAATGAATCTGCACTGATTATACATTGTTGTATGTTACAGGGGTAACCCATACTCAGTAACAATTTTATAATTGTATGTACTATTTTACGTTTATGTATGCTTAATAAAGCAATTTTGTTTTTATGAACCATTGTTGTAGTGCCTATAAAGTCCATAAGGGTCCTTTTTTTCCAATACTATGTAGCAGAATACATTTTGGTCTAAATTTATGAAGAGTGCTTCACTCAACAGAGGGAGGAGCATGTGCACGGCACTGTCAGGGTGCACGCTGTAGGAGGCCCTGGAGCTCGCCAGCTTTTTGAAATGAACCGGTATTAAATGTGGATTTACCACCCTACCTTGTGTTGTGTGTGTGCCCCGCTGGGTGTGTGTCCCTCGGGTTGGCCTTGAGCTCTGGGTCGGTTTAGGAGGAAGAGGAGGTTCGGATCCTTGGCCGAAGTGGAGGCGGGTGCCGATGAGAGAGGGAGTGGTGAACTCTGGGAGAAACCAGGTGACCTTCCGTGGAGGAGTCCTGGGACTTCTGGGAGACACTGAACGAGGAGAGGAGAGAAAGAGTCGACTCGGTGTGGAGTGGATCGGAGCTGATAGGGGGGTCATCCACTGTGGGATCTATCTGATCACATCGGATAACCAGAGAGAGGGACTGAAAGTGGATGTGGTGCTTGCATATTGTTCACTAGTGGTGGCAGAGCAGAGAGACCATGTAGTGGTAACGTTGGAAGCGGTGAGTCCCAAAGGCCTAAATAAGTAGTGAACTATAGCGAGGAGTTGGAATAGATGCCTCAGGTGGTTAGTCACAAATAATAAAGTAAAAGAAGGGGCACCTAGTGGGACCAGAAGAGGCAAGTAGAAGTAGAAGAAGGAAAAAGAAAGAAAGTTTGGAGAGAGGAAAAGCATTATACCTATATATAAGAAGACAAGAGCACCTGTAGTGGAATATAGGTGTAGCTTTTTGAAGCTGTGGATACAACATCCTTCTCTGACCTATAAAGTTAAAAATACAAAGCCAATAAATATAAAGAGTAGATCTGTTAAAGGAAGTGGGTCAAAAACACCCCAAACAAATTCAAGTACAATAAAGAAATATATTCCCCCACAAGAAAAAAGTCCTGAGAGGCAACAGGGAGAAAGTGGGAGACAAGAGATAGTATTGGAGATCAAACGAGACTATCACTGGGAGTACCTAATTTGAGTCAAACCAAAGAAGTTTTAATCATGGAAAATGAATTTGATCTAAAAAAAAAAATCAGAGGAACAAGGAATAAACTCCCAAATGCCTATAAAAATGGAAATAGCGGCTGTATTACATAAAGACCTAGGACAGATATTGTCAAGAGTGGAAGATACAGAGGAGAAATTGGATAAGCATGCTCAAATAATAACTAAACTGGAAAGACAAATGGAAGAAATGAGAAAAGAGCAAAGCAAACTATCATATAAGTTGGAGGATCAAGAGAACACAGATAGAAGGAAGAATCTGAGGATTCGGGGTCTACCAGAAATATCACAAGAAGAAGATTTAATTGATATAATGAAGAGAGTGCTTAACCCAATATTAGATAGATCTGTAACTGACCAATTGAAAATTGACAGAATGCATAGAACTGGCTGCACCCAAGGAGTGGCAAGGGAAACCCCCAGAGATGTGATTGTGCAATTTCATCATTATGAAGACAAAAGCAAATATATGGAAAAAGATGAGAGGGGTCTCAGTAATAAAACATGGAGAAACGAATATACAAATCTTCGCAGATATAGCACCTGAAACATGGGCTAGAAGAGCCGTGAAACCGTTACTGGAGCAGATGCGTAAAGAAAACGTGCGATACAACTGGGGGTTCCCAGCATGTTTGATCGGTTGGAAAGAAGGACGTTCCTGTAGACTGAGGTTCCCAGAAGACTTACGGGACTTTTGTGAAAGATTAGACCTACAGTTAATGGACATTCCAGGATTAATAGAAGAGGCTAAGGAGAGTGTGGGGATGGAAAAAGAGAAGTGGTAATTAGTTCCTAACAAGATATTGCAGCAGAGATGAGAAGGGAAGAGTAGAGGGAAAACTACCTCCAATAGAGGAGGGAGAGGTCAGAGGAATGGTGAGAGGTGTGCAGGTGATATCTGGAAGGTATGATAGGCAGAAAGAGGGGCGAGGGTAGAGAAAGGAAAATGAGAAATGAGAGGGGGGTGAGGGCGGGCTGGAAAGAAGAAATTTTTAAGGTAGACAGGCAGAGAATATATTATAGGTGGGGCACTAGGAGGTCCAACGTGCACCTGAACGGGAGGCCCAAGGACTGGGGCATGGGAGTCAGTTAGGCGTACATGGTCAGAGTGCCACCCCAAACGTGGAATTGACAGCGAGATAGAACCACAATAGATTCAAGGACAGGATGGGCCAGAGGGTTTTAGGATTTGATGGCAGTAGGGGGTGGGGGGAGGGATGGGGTGGTTGGGAGGGAGGGGAAGTAATGGACTCCTCAGGAGATACTTGCTTGTTCCAGAATATATATATATATATATATATATATATATATATTTACATACCTCTCTCAGTTTGAGTATAGATTTGTAAAAGATAAAGTCTAAGGAATGAATGTGATTAATTTTATGACTTATAATGTGAAAGGACTGAATACCCCGGTCAAGAGACATAAGATACTAAGAGAATTACATCAATGCTCTATTGAAGTAGTATTTTTACAGGAGACACATATATATGTCAAGATACAAATATTAAGCTATATTCCAAGTATTATCCAACCTGGTACTATGCTGATTCACCAACAAAGCGTGCTAAAGGGGTAGCAATTGGCTTGGCTAAGAATGTAAGATTTAATATTGAGGATAGGTTGGTTGACCCAGAGGGTCGGTTTTTGTTTCTGAGAAGGAAATTACAGGAGTTGGAAAATACATCAGCAAATATCTATTGTCCTAATAATAATTCAATGGTTTTTCTGGATAATATACTGAGAAAACTTTTAAGATTTCAAGAAAGGTAAACTCATTGTGGCAGGAGATTTTAATTTTTGCATGGATCCATGCCTGAATACAGCATTACGGGTGCAGAGAGATGGAGCTAAATGTCTAAAGTCTATCAAGAGGGTGCTGTATCAGTGCCATTTGATGGACGCCTGGAGAATTAAACATCCAAGAGGAAGAGACTACACGTTCTATTCTCCTGCACAGGGGATGTACTCTAGACTGGATTATATAATGATAGAACATAGACTTCTGGAGTCTCCGGTTAAAGTAAATATAGAAGTTATATCAATATCAGACCATGCACTTGTCACAATGAAGTTACAATCGGGAATAGAGCAGAAAAAGATAAATATGTGGAAATTAAATGAGACGCTCCTACAGGATCTGGAGACGGAAAAAAGAATAAAAAATGAAATACAGCAGTTTTCATTAAATGAGACGGAAGGGGTTTCGGTAGCTACGATATGGGAAGCACAGAAGGCATATGTAAGAGGTCTCTTGATTGCTATAGGGGCGGAAAAAAAAAAGAACGGATGAAAAAAATTAGGGTGTTAACAAGGGATTTTTATGAATTAGAACAACTACACGCAAAAAAAAAACTGAAATAGATATACATCAGAAGATAATTGTAAAAAGAGATGAGTTAACAGAGCTAATGGAACAGGAAACAAGGAGAACATTTAACATGGTGGCAAAAGAAAGTTATCAGTGGGGGAATACCAGGAAAATAACTAATAAGAAGGTTTTAGGAATAAGAAATCAATGAACTATATAGAGAACATTAAAGATGAGAATGGGGAGATGGTGTATTCAACCACTGATATCGCGAATGTATTTTATAAGTATTACAGTAGGTTATATGAGGTAGAACCGAAGGCTTTGAAGGAAACAGAGGTAGAAAAAATTAGAAAAAGGAAGATATACTTAAAAGGAAGCTGGACTACTGAGATTGGGAGAAGAAAGATGAGCAGCTTCAGAAAACCCAATAACACAGGAAGAAATCCAAGTAGCATTGAAAAGTACAGCATCAGGGAAAAGTCCTGGACCAGACGGCTATACAGTGAGATATAAGAAATTTAAAGAACAACTAGTCCCTAAAATGTGTGTATATATGAATGCATTAGGTGAAGGAATTGAAAAAAGGGAGGAGTCACTGCAAGCATATCTTACAATTATGACAAGAGAGGGGAAAGATCGGTCCCGATCTGCTAGCTATGAACCTATATCATTATAAAATATTGATACGACATTACATGCAAAGGTCTTAGCAAATAGGATGGAAGATCTAAAGCCGGAGTGGATTCACCTACACCAAGTGGGGTTTATCCCAGGAAGGGAAGGAAGGGATAATGGGTTAAGATCACTGCTCCTTCTGCAAAAAAGGAAGAGAGAGAAGTCTCCTGTATTAGTTATGTCGATAGATGCTGAAAAAGCTTTTGACAGAATAGATTGGGGATTTATGATGGATACACTAGAGGCACTGGGAATAGGACCTAATATGAGTAAATGGATAAAAATGTTATACAGATATCCTTCAGCAGCTGTGAAGGTTAATGGTTCACAGTTTTTTAAAATGCATAATGGAATAAGGCAGGGATGTCCGCTTTCTCCTTTGTTATTTGTTATATCTCTAGAGCGGTTATTAGTGACTGTACGAAACAGCGTAGACAAGGAATTCAGACAGGAGATGTGGAACATACAGTCCCGGGATATGCTGACGACATGTTGTTCTACGTTGTAAATCCTAGGCTAACATTGCCTAATCTAATGAGAATATTAAAACACTATGGTGAATTATCAAATTTAAAAATTAATCTTTCAGGGGGTGTGGCTTGGGCAGCAATGTGAGTGGATGTGCAGGCTAGAGCTCGCCTTTCCCATCCTGAATTTCTCATCCTCCATCGGTACCCATCCTGACTTACCGAGCTAGATTGTACACCCTTGTTCTCCTGACTCACCCGGATCTCTTGGTGCTTGTCATCCTTGCTCCGGGACTCATGACAAAGAAGAACAGGGAAGAGGGGTTGGTGGCTGACCGCTCTACTCAAGATGGTGTCGAACCCCAGCCACAGTGCTCAGTTAAAGAGAAGCTGCGTGACACAACCGCCCACCTGGAGTGCTTTGCCCGGACACCGGCTCAAGGATGCTGGTGACCCCAGTACATCTGCACCTCCACCAGGGATAGCCATTTCCTCGGCCTCTACCTCCCCGGCCCGGGAGGAGGATGCAGCCACGTGGCCTATTCCTGAGGGCACAGTAAGTAACCCTGCTACAGACCCCGACTCCATCCCTGATGGTGATACTGAACCGACTTTAAAAGATATATGAGCAACTCAAAAGGTTAGCCAGTCATGACTTCCGTTTGGAGGACTTGGAAAATCGTGTATGCCAGAATAATGTTAGAAATGTGGGTCTTCCTGAAGGAACGAAGGGTAAGAATCCGGTGGATTTTGTTGAAACCAAGTTTAAAACTACATTTGGAGCGTAAAGGTTTACTCTATTCGCTGTAGAGAGGGAGCAGAGTTCCGGATAAGCTGCCACCGGCAGGAGTCCCTCCTAGAACCTTTCTTATATGGATGCTTAATTATCAAGATCATGACATCATTCTACAGAAGGCAAGACAGAAAGTGTCTAACACCGAGGACGGTTTGCAAATTTTGCTTTCTGATTTTTCAGAGGAAGTACAGCGCCAACGTGCGAAGTATTCTGATGTGAAGAGAAGGATGAGCCAATTGGATCTCAGTTATTCCACACTATATCCGGCTAGGCTGTGGGTAGCTGCTCATAATACAACCTAAACAAATGGATAGTTCCATTGCAAATTGTGTTCCTGTTCTGGGCTTTATATACAGCGCCCAGTACAGGCACGTTCAGCACAAGTTCTTTTCCTGTTCACATGGCCTCCCAGGTAGTGGCTCCTGCGAAGAGAAAGTTATTTTATAGGCTGTTTATATTTTTTCTTCTTTTTATATTTTTCAGTTATTTTCTCTTGTTTGATGACTTTTGGTTTGCTTCCTTTTCTGATCGTGCAAAATATTTGATTGTATGGGCTGGAAATCAGTGCTATTCTAGGAGGCTTATGAGCCAGATGCTCTCCAACACAGTAAGAATTAGTCCTCTCAAGGTGATGATCGTATATGTTCTGAACTCCTTCATTCTGTTACATGACGTGGGGCCCCCAATGCACTTTTTCTGGCTCCACTTGCTGGAGTGGGACATTTTATTATACTTTGATTTTGGCTGATCTGTTATGGGTACATTGACTGACACTACTGTATAATTTCCTGGAATGTGAGAGGACTTGGTGATCTCACCAAGTGACAAGCTATGTTTGCTACTCTGAAATGTCGTTCTCCTTCTGTGATCTGTTTGTAGGAGACCCAGCTTTGCTTGGTTATTCTAAATTATTTGAAACGCATTACTTTTAGTACTCAATATCATTCTAATTACAGCTCTTATTCTAGAGGGGTATCTTAATAGCCACTGGGGTGGACTTCTCCTGTGGCCAGATCCAGTGGGATATAAAAGGAAGGTATATATTGCTGTATTGTACATTGTTTAGGAAACCGTATTTAGTGGCTAATATCCATATCACTCCTCCCTATTCACCTGACATCCTTAGGGAACTCCTAAAGTTTACCTCAGATAAGTCAGATGTCCCTTGGTTGTTCGTAGGGGACTTCAATAATTATGGTGACCCATCTCTGGATAAGCATAGCTCTGCCGAGGGACCAGTGCCGTCGCAATCCACAGCCTCTGCTAAATATATTCAGGAGCTTGGACTGGTAGATATTTGGAGACTACGACACCCTACTGAGAAGCACTTTTCGTGCTTCTCACGTACCCATAAAACCATGTCAAGAAAAGACTTAGCTTTGGGAACAACTAGACTACTGCCCTTAATCTCTGATATTGCCTATGCAGCTAGAGGTCTTTCAGACCATTCCACTTTAGTCCTAAAACTGTTTTTGAGGTCAAATCCCAATCGGACCTTTTGGAAAGTTATTCCTTATTGGTTAACTCTTAACCTCCCAAATTATTATCCCAAATAAAAAACCGAGAGTAAAATATGAAGTCCTGTCCAAAGATAAAGTAAATGGGGGATTAAATGCACCAGATTTTAGAAGATATTATTCTGTATTAATATCATAAATAGTAGATTGGAAATATAATGCAGAAGGGAAAATTTGGGTTTGAAATGGAAATGACACTAAGTGAAACACCATATAGGATTATTTGGTTACCACAACAGTTTCGTACATTTGCTGAACACACAAGCACTTTGACACGGAATGTTTTTAGAATATGGGATGTAATTTATGAGAAAATGGGATGGAAATATAAGTCGCCATTAATACCACTGGTGGGAACAAATAATTTCCCCTCAGGGAAAGATAATGTTTTTAGAAAGTGGATTAAAGACAGTAATGCACAATTAACTAATAGCTGCCCGGCCAATAGCCGTTTGGAGGCCGGCAAAATGCTGTAGATTTCCGGGTGGACGCCATATGGCGTCCTCCCGGGTATGCGCCGTTCCCGTGCTTGCAGAGCTGCGCAGCGGCACGATCTGTCACCGGCCGTGTACCTCAGACACGGCCGATGACAGATCTGAGTACTGGCCCCTGTTGCCGGTACCATGTGACCTGCTGTGACCAATCACAGCAGGTCACATGACAGTTGTATACAATGGATGGCTTCATTCATGCCATCCATTGTATACTAGTGTCTAGCTGTCATGTGATTAGCTGTGGCCAAATCACAGCTAAGCACATTAAAAAAAAACCCTAAATGAATCGATGTCATTCAGGTAAATGCTTGCTTATAGCAAAGTAATTCTTTGCTATAAGCAAATTGTGTAAAAAAAAAAATACTGATCACTTCCCCAAAGTAGTACAATGTTACTATGGTAACATTGTACTACTTTGGACATAGTGAAATATGAAAAAAAATCTTAAAAAAAAGAAAAAAAATGTAATAAAAAAAAAGAAAAAAATAAATATATATATATATTTTTTTTTTCATACTGTCACCAGTCAGTGTCCCTGATCACCGTCATGCCAGTTATATGATGACGTTGTATTGCACTGGTGACAGTATGTAAAAAAAAAATAGTGAAAATAATTTCATTTTTCGAAAAATTATGACAAAAAAAATACAACTTCAAAAAACTCGCCATGCCTCTTATGAAGTACGTCGGACTGTCTACTTTGCAAAAAGGGGTCATTTGGGGGATATCTGTACTGTTTCGACATTCTTGGACCTCAAGAAATTAGATTGGCTGTCAGTACTTCAGGATTGATCAATATTCAGATCTATACCATAGTTTGTGAACTCTATAACTTTCCTACAAACTAAAAAATACATCCTGATTTGAGTTATTTTCACCAAAGACATGTAGTAGAATACATATTGGCCTAAATTTATGAAGAACAATTATTTATTTGCAAATTTTTATAACAGAAACAAAGAAAAATGTGTTTTTTTTGTAAATGTTCGGTCTTTTCTTGTTAATTTATCAAAAAATAAAAACCCTGGCGGTGATTAAATACCACCAAAAGAAAAAACTAAAAAATACATCCTAATTTGAGTTATTTTCACCAAAGACATGTAGTAGAATACATATTGGCCTAAATTTATGAAGAACAATTATTTATTTGAAAATTTTTATAACAGAAACAAAGAAAAATGCGTTTTTTTTTCAAAATGTTCGGTCTTTTTTTGTTAATTTATCAAAAAATAAAAACCCTGGCGGTGATTAAATACCACCAAAAAAAAGCTCTAGTTGTGTGAAGAAAATTATAAAATTTTAGTCTGGGTACAATGTTGTATGACCGTGCAATTGTCATTCAAAGTGTGAGAGCGCTGAAACATGAAAAATGGCCTGGGAGGGAAGGGGGTAAAAGTGCCCGGTATGGAAATGGTTAAAAGATATTATGGAAAAGGGAAATAAATGTTCTTTTCAAGAAAAAAAAAATAAAAAGGGCTTGTATTTTATATTAGATGAATGGCGTTATTTCCAATTAAGACATTTTGCTACAGCATTTCCACAGCCATTAAGATCTGTGGAAGATCTATATCCATTTGAACAAAAGTTTAGCTCAGGTATAAGAAAACATGATATTTCCCGTATTTATAAAATTCTTACTGCAATAGCGGGACCCACTTCTCCACCATTTTAGAAGAAGCGGGAAAAGGAGTTTGGAACACAACTGAATGAACAACAAAAAAAAGAAAACATTTAAATTAGCACACGGTGCCGTAGATATGATTGCAATAGAAATGAACTAAAAATGTTTAGCAAAATGGTATAGCACGTCTAATGTAGCACATAGGCAACAAGTAGAGAAATCACATTCATGTTGTAGGGGGGGTGGGACAAAGGGAACAATGACTCATATGTGGTGGGAATGCCCCAGAATACAGGAGTTTTCGCAGGAAATAATTCAGATAATACAAGAGATCTCGGGGACGAATGAAAGATCCTTGGGTATGTTTATTC
This sequence comes from Staurois parvus, assembly GCF_062004578.1. Taxonomy (NCBI): domain Eukaryota; kingdom Metazoa; phylum Chordata; class Amphibia; order Anura; family Ranidae; genus Staurois; species Staurois parvus. The sequence goes on along the minus strand of NW_028317801.1, from coordinate 7,998,769 downwards.
CATAATACCGAGTTAACAGTGAGACAATATAAGAATATGATAGTATTTCATTTAATAAACGCGGCAAAAGGACCGATTCCTAAATTTTGGCAGAACCAGGAGATACCAAAAGTAAAAATGATTGGTTGCATAGGGTTGAGTATATAGATACTGTATATATACACACAAGCTTTAAAATAAAAGTAAATCAAATGTTTACCTCTTGCTTTCTCTTTTCTTTTTCTCGTTTTTCTTGATGTCGCCTTTCCCGATCATCACTTGTGTGTTTGCTTTTTCCTGGGAATAATAAACATTATGCACTGACCCCGCTTTGTTTTTTTACGTGGCCTACCAATTCGCAGCTGAGTTGCTGTTGTTCCCAGTTGCTTCCACTTTGTTATAATACCACTAACAGTTGACCGTGGAATATTTAGTAGCAAGGAAATGTCACGGATGGATTTATTGCACAGGTGGCAACCTATCACAGTACCACGCATGATTTCACTGAGCTCCTGAGAACGACCCATTCTTTCACAAATGTTTCTAGAAGCTGTCAGCATGGCTAGGTGCTTGATTTTATACACCGGTGGCCATGGAGGTGCAGGGATGTTGGATTCCTATCGCCAGGGGCCCGGGACATTTAGTTCCAGGCGCCGGGCAGCTAGGCTCTTTCTACTTTTAGCCCAGCTGCGGGCAAGCAGCAGGGCTCACCTGTCAGGTGACGCAATTGGCGGCAGAGCTGCCGCCGATTGCTTCATACAGTGCCAGCCTCTCCGCGCCCCCGTTGTGAGGTCTCCCGGGCTCCGCTTGCCCATCTGTGGACCTGGCTCGATGTCGCCCTCCCCTTCTTGTGCTGACCCAGAAGTGACATTACGATGTCACTTCTGGGTCCCCGCTGAGAGATTGTAATGCAATCTACGGGAAAGAATGTAACATTACATTAATGTTTTTTATACATTTTTTAATTGTAAAAAATTAAAGCTACACCCAAGCACATACCATCCCCCCCCTCAAAACAATATTGAGGCCCCCACTCCCACATATACGTATCAGACCTCCTCCGTAACACTAAACTGGTGACCTATAAGGATCTTTAAAAGTGTCGACCTACAGAAAATATAGGGTACTGAAGTTCGTCGCCATTTCACGAGCGCGCACAAATTTAAGGTTTGACAAGTTGGATATCTATTTACTCGCTGCAACCTCGTCTTTTATATTTTACAAAAAAATAAGGCAATTTATTGCTTTTTTGTGCCCTAAAATTAACTGACTTGTATTTTTTACTGAAATTTTGCGGTAATATCATGCAACATAAAAAATTGGATCTACCACTATTTTATTCTCTAGCGTCTCTGCTTTCAGAAAATATATCATGTTAGGGGGTTTTATGTAATCTTCAGGCCTAAAATTATTTTTTAAACGTGTGCAAAAAAACACAAAAACGGCTCTGGCAGCAAAACGCAAAAACTGGCAGCGAAAGGGATAAAGTATAAGCCCTGACCAACCCTTTCCTGATGAGCAGCCAATCGATGCTGATTACACTGCAAGGTCTCTCTCCTTCCTGCTAGTCCCCAGGTACGGTGCAGGAGAGAGGCAGGGAGGGGAGAAGGAGATAAACAGTTAAAAATATTACACATTTAAGTCGCCATAAAGCCTCTTTTTTTTTTTTAAAAGCCCCAGACATTCCTAAAATAACCTCCAATTTAAATACGGTTTTGGCTAAATTTTTTTTTTTTTTATCTGGACAAGCAGATTGTCATGAGGGACAAGTAGATTGGGGCCCCGATTTAGTCCCTGGACAAGTAGTTTTTTCAAAAATTTCCACACCCCTGAGGTGATTGGAATACATGAATCCAATGATTTGGAGGGGTGTCCCAATACTTTTGGCAATATAGTGTATCTTGGAGAACTAACCACAGATCTTCTGTGGATGTAGGCTGTTTCAAACCCTTCTATCTCTCCAAGTAATCTGAGACAGACTCTATGATGTTGAAATCAGGGCTCTGTGGGGGCCAAACCATCACTTTCATTGATAAAAATAAACTGTTAACACTTCTATCTCTGAAAGCATTCTTAATTTACAGCATTATTTCACAACTGCCTATAACTTTTACATAGTACTGTACATACTGTATAGTCTGAGAAAAGTAGCTTGCCTAAAGTCTGGGTACACACGGATTGAAATTCGTCGGCTTCAGCAGGGACCTGCTGCATTTTGATCAGTGTGCAGCCCTCCTTGTTTTTCTTGCAGGCTTGTATGTCTCCACAGGACTTACAAGCTGGTGAGAGGAACCAAAGCATGCAGCTAGGGGAGCGAGTCTGAAGTCAATGGAGGCATCTCTAAACTTTGCAAGAATACAATGGTCAACCCTAGTTCAGTTAATGATTTATTTCATGGAGTTGCTTAATTTATAATTCTATGCATAAACTGGTATTATAAATTAAAGTTGTCTGTCAGAGTTCCCTTGAAATCTCATAGCTCATCTCCAAACTATGGCCCAGGGACCACATCCTGCCCACATCTAGTGTCCATGGTATATCCTCAATGTCCACAGAATGAGAATTCAGGTCAGAAAAGGCTACCTACGATCTTTACGCCCCCTGATGTGTGTGGGGACTCTGATGGGGACCCGGATGTAAGGGGGAGTGGTACTGTAATGGGGACCCTGATGTGAGGGGGAACTCTGATGGGTACCACAATGTAAGGGGGAACTCTGATGGGGACCACGATGTAAGGGGGAACTCTGATGGGGACCACGATGTAAGGGGGAACTCTGATGGGGACCACGATGTAAGGGGGAACTCTGATGGGGACCACGATGTAAGGGGGAACTCTGATGGGGACCACGATGTAAGGGGGAACTCCTGATAGGGACCACGATGTAAGGGGGAACTCCTGATAGGGATCCTGATGTAAGGGGGAACTCCTGATAGGGACCCTGATGTAAGGGGGAACGCCTGATAGGGACCCTGATGTAAGGGGGAACGCCTGATAGGGACCCTGATGTAAGGGGGAACGCCTGATAGGGACCCTGATGTAAGGGGGAACTCCTGATAGGGACCCTGATGTAAGGGGGAACTCCTGATAGGGACCCTGATGTAAGGGGGAACTCCTGATAGGGACCCTGATGTAAGGGGGAACTCCTGATAGGGACCCTGATGTAAGGGGGAACTCCTGATAGGGACCCTGATGTAAGGGGGAACTCCTGATAGGGACCCTGATGTAAGGGGGAACTCCTGATAGGGACCCTGATGTAAGGGGGAACTCCTGATAGGGACCCTGATGTAAGGGGGAACTCCTGATAGGGACCCTGATGTAAGGGGGAACTCCTGATAGGGACCCTGATGTAAGGGGGAACTCCTGATAGGGACCCTGATGTAAGGGGGAACTCCTGATAGGGACCCTGATGTAAGGGGGAACTCCTGATAGGGACACTGATGTAAGGGGGAACTCCTGATAGGGACCCTGATGTAAGGGGGAACTCCTGATAGGGACACTGATGTAAGGGGGAACTCCTGATAGGGACCCTGATGTAAGGGGGAACTCCTGATAGGGACCCTGATGTAAGGGGGAACTCCTGATAGGGACCCTGATGTAAGGGGGAACTCCTGATAGGGACCCTGATGTAAGGGGGAACTCCTGATAGGGACCCTGATGTAAGGGGGAACTCCTGATAGGGACCCTGATGTAAGGGGGAACTCCTGATAGGGACCCTGATGTAAGGGGGAACTCCTGATAGGGACCCTGATGTAAGGGGGAACTCCTGATAGGGACCCTGATGTAAGGGGGAACTCCTGATAGGGACCCTGATGTAAGGGGGAACTCCTGATAGGGACCCTGATGTAAGGGGGAACTCCTGATAGGGACCCTGATGTAAGGGGGAACTCCTGATAGGGACCCTGATGTAAGGGGGAACTCCTGATAGGGACCCTGATGTAAGGGGGAACTCCTGATAGGGACCCTGATGTAAGGGGGAACTCCTGATAGGGACCCTGATGTAAGGGGGAACTCCTGATAGGGACCCTGATGTAAGGGGGAACTCCTGATAGGGACCCTGATGTAAGGGGAAACTCCTGATAAGGACCCTGATGTAAGGGGGAACTCCTGATGGGGACCCTGATTTAAGAGGGAACTCTGATGGGGACCCTGATGTAAGGGGGAACTCTGATGGGGACCCTGATGTAAGGGGGAACTCTGATGGGGACCCTGATGTAAGGGGGAACTCTGATGGGGACCCTGATGTAAGGGGGAACTCTGATGGGGACCCTGATGTAAGGGGGAACTCTGATGGGGACCCTGATGTAAGGGGGAACTCTGATGGAGACCCTGATATATTTATAAAACAGATTTTTTTGGGGCCCATGAATAATTGTATTATATATGATATGGCCTTCAAGCTAAAGTTTGGAGACTCCTGCCCTAGACTAAACAAGCAGTAAATACTTGCAGTGAAGGGGAAGGCAACTATATAGTAAATCTGTACTGGTTGCACATTGTCTGTATAAGCCCCAAAGATAAGATTACCAAAACGATGTAACATGGGGGTTTACCTAAAAATTTATTCAATTTGCATCTAATCAGGCACCTTCTTTCACTAAATTATTATTAGCAGATCTAATAAATACTGTAAAACCAGAATGTAGTGTGCATGATCAGCTTTGGCATGCACAGGCACATAAGCTTACCCAGACTCTCTCTCACCATCCTCTCCTCCTTGGTCAGTTCAGATGTCCCATGGGCTTTAGCAGAATTTTCCCCTCTGTACGTTTTTTCTTTCCTTTCTTTCTCCCCAGTTCTATGCTTTTCAGATATGTGGTGTCTTTCTGTGTCTCTCAGTTTTTCCTTTTCCCTGCGATGCTCTCGAACTCTGTCCTTCTCTCTCTCAGCATGTCTGTCACTCTCAGGATAATTGTCGATCTCTCTTCTCTCACTGTCAGGATAGTTATGTCTCTCTCTTCTCTCTCTGTCAGGATAGCCATGTCTCTCTCTTCTTTCTGTATGCTTGTCACTCTCGTTGTGCCTGTCTCTTTTTTCTGTCCGTTCAGACTTGTGTCTGCGGTCTGGATGCTCATTTCGATCTTCCTCTCTGTGATGTCTCCTTTCTTTATGTCGCTTTTCATTAGAAGATTCAGATTGCATAGCCTAAACAAAACAGCATTTGTCAGAGTTAACAACCACAGTAAAAGTATTGGACATATACAGGAAAAGAAATGGAATAATAGAAGTTAATTGTCTGTAATGAGATGGGCAAAAAGAAAACCAGTAGTCTGACTCCATTATTTGGATATTTGATAGCCTTGGTCGTTACCAGTACAGTCTCCTGGAAATATACTGTAAAAAACAGCATATCATGTAACTTATTTGCAACAACCCAGACATAAAATATTAGTTAATATTTTGCAATATTCTATTATTATTACAGGTACTTATATAGCACCCTCAATTTACACAGAGCTTTACATATATTATACATTCACACCAGTCCCTAACCCTCAAAGGGAGTACAATCTAAGGTCCATAACTTACATTCACACATACACATACTAGGGCCAGTTTAGACAGGATCCAATTAACCTACCAGCATGTTTTTGAAGTGTGGGAGGAAACCAGAGTACCTGGAGGAGACCCACGCAGGCACAGGGAGAACATGCAAACTCCAGGTAGATGGAGCTGTGGTTGAGATTCGAACCAACGACCCTAGTACTGCCAGGCAGAAGTGCTAACCATTTAGCCACTGTGTTGCCCTATAGTTATAAATATAATCATAGATGTCTGGCAGCACAAATACATTGAAGTTTGTTTTACATTTCAGCTCAAAATGCCCCAAAATTATAAGCTGTCTATACAGCAAGCCACTGAAGAAATACAATATAATCAGATCCAGTGCAGTCTTCCCACATGCTATTGATTAGAGTTTGACACACAACAGCTTGGACTTGATATTTAACCTACAGTACAGGGGTTTCTGTAACTATGAAAAAAGCAAACACATTGCTATGTGCCCTTGAGAACATCATTTATGAAGAAACATGTCAGGTGGAGCCGAAGGCTGTAACATCAATGCGCATGTGTGTGCTTGTGCTGAGGAATTCTGGGATGTGTAGTCTCACGCGACGCTTGAATACACGGCATTTATGTGAGTGTTTTTAACCACTTTTTATATAAAATTTATATCGGATTTACACTATTGGAGTGCTTTTTTCTTGTATGCCATACATCAGTCTTGTATATACAAATGGGAGATGAGCCAATAGGACGGTGTCAAGCCTGATGGTGATCGTTTGTAGATTGATATACAAATGCTATCTGAGTTCTCTTATGAGGGTCGCAGTCTCTCTGGTAGGCCTAGGAGTGGTTAGTGAAACACTTGGACTGGTCTGGATATAGTCAGTCTCTCTGGTAGACCTAGCAGTGGTTAGTGAAACACTTGGACTGGTCTGGATATAGTCAGTCTCTCTGGTAGACCTAGCAGTGGTTAGTGAAACACTTGCACTGGTCTGGATATAGTCCATATTTCATTTATGAAGAAGATTGCTTACCTACTTGTCACCTTTATGCACTTGGTGGAAGTCACTTATAATGAAATTTGGACTTTAATTTCATTTTTGTATATTATTTATGTATTTTGTGTTATTCATTCACTTTTAGTGCTGAACAAGTTGATGTATCGTATGCACCTTCCTGTTGACTGGTGGCAGGCTTCCCAGCGCCACCAAACAGCTGCCATAATGACTGCCACAGAGCTCCAAGGCTACGAATATTTGGAGCTCTGCATACAACTTCACGGTAAGGCCCATGTCTTACCTGTGATCCTGTCACTGATGAAGGATCGGTATACAGGGCAGAGAAACAAATTAACTGTTTCAACAGCATTGTTCACTCATTGTTCTTCAGTGTCCTGTGGCGCTCCTGTCTGTACCTCGCTTAGGTTCATTAAAAAAATATTTATGCAGCACGCTCCAGCGCTTGCGCTTTCCATGTCTTGAGACAGGAATATGTTGTGCAGTGAACGTGCACCCTTATCTTCAGCTGTCAAGAATGGCCCCACTTGGAGTGGTAACTCACTGCCTGAAACAGCAAATCGTTGTTACCATGCTAAAGAAAAAACTTCCTCGCCAGCAAGTTAATGATGCTGTAGAAACAAGTGAGTGCTTCCCTGCCCTCACTGGACTTAAGCAGCCGGACCCAGAAATGCTAATTCTTTCACATGCTTTCTGAGACAGAAAAAAACAGAATAGCTCCTCCAATGGTGGTGGCCTCAGTGATGGCTGGAAGCACTACTAAACAAGTCCAGATGAAGCAGACTACCACCTATCACCAACAGGTAGACATATGAGTAGGTTTTCCACTTCCTGCAAGAATACGAAAAACTTCTTTTCTTACCATTTTGGATAGAGTAAGGGAGGGATATAACTCCTGTCAGTGGTATTTTTTTTTTGTTGTTTGTTTTTTTTTTGCCATCTGTATCCCATTGGGGAGAATTTCCTCCACTTCCTATTTGATTGCCAAAACAGAAAGTGAGAGAAAATTCTCGAAAATTAAGGGAATCCCTAGGGGACCCCCAGGTCACCAGAGCTAGTGTCCCCATTGGAAGAAGATTTCCTCTCTATTACTTTTCTGTGGACAACCCGAAATTTGGAATTTTCTTTTACTTTCAATTTCAATGATGATGGTAAACAGGACAAAGAGAAGGTGAATTTCCCTAATAAAGGCAAAGACAGCAATAACAATTGACAGGGGTTCAAATCCCTCTCCACCCTGCCCAAAACTAAAAAAAAAAAAAAGTTTTGCCTTTAGTTGTTCTATATTATTAAAGAAAAAAAACCACAACTAATCACTAGTTTATATACAATGGTCCTAAGTTTGTTTTTTGTTCTTATACTTTTACAGTGTTTTTACAGCATGATGTACAAGATGCCAGGGATGAGTCCTGAATGACAGGAATATTTTCTAACTAGTTAGGTTGTGGTCCTCTTAAGGTGGATGGAAGGCAGTCATTGTTGAATACTCAGGGGTATTCACCCATACAGGGTGAGAGGTTCTGGGGTAGTCTGGTTGAGAAAGAGAAGACGGATTTGCAATACTCTCTGGATTGCTAAATCCATATTATTGACCTGGAATTTCTGAAGTTTGAGAAGTTTAGGGTGGGAAGAACCTCCAAACCCTGATTACAGGGACTTTGGTCCTAAAGGGGTTAACCCAGATGTCTCAGAGTCCAGAAAAGGAAGAGAAAACTGTGAAACAAACAGTCAACACCTGGCTGTGAGAGTGAGCTAGACACACCTGAGCCAGCAGGGTGAACTGAGCATAGGATTAAGCCACCCTTGCTGAGCTGTGAAAACTTCCTCTTTGAAACCCCTAAAGCCAATGGGAAACTCGAAAACCCTCAGTGTGGGACTGGTATGGTGGCGATGCACCATTAACAAGTTTTTGCAATTTGAACCAGAGTATGGACAATTTGCATTTTTCTTCTCATTCTTGCTCTTACCAACATGGTTGGCTGATGAATTCAGGCCCTCTGTATGACAGTGGTAATAATTGCCACTCGCACATCTAGTTACCAAAGAATTTAAAGCGGAACTCCACCCAAAAGGGGATGTTCCGCTTTAAGGCCTCGTCTCCCTGTTAAGCATTGGCACCTTTGGGGAGCAGGTACCCAATTTTGAAAGGTACCTGCTCCCACTTCCACAATTGTTTTTTTAAAAGTCAGCAGCTACAGCTTTTGTAGCTGCCGACATTTTTTTCACCAGAGACTGGAGCTCCGCTTTAAGCTCCCATGATGCAACATAATATTTCCCTATTCTGCCCTAAATAAGCTGTGTTGTCCATTAAAGGAGAGATACAGCCAAAGTTCTTGGCTGTACTTCTTCTGTGGGTCACAGGAGTGCAGCTCTTTTTCAGCTTTCGGCTGGCGTCGCAGAGTCGGTCCAGGCTGGAGAAGGATTGCCACCATATAGTTGGGTTCCACCCCAGAATCTGGAGCAGCACCTGGCTCAGCCTCTGAACAAACTGCTGAGAGACTGAGCCAGCCGCTCCCTCCCCCTCCACAGGCCAGTGCTCCAGTGAGCGAGGGGGAAGGCGAGTGGAGGGGGCAGAGCAGAGTGCGGTGACTATCATTCACCGCTCTCTGTTCACAGCAGTGGTGAGAACTCAATGCTCAGCAGTAATGTGTTCACTGAGTTCTCACCCTTAGAGTCGGCAGGAGACATATGCAGATGCTGCATCTACCAAAGTATGATTAAGTAAAGAAAATAAAAAAAAATTCCCATACTTACCTTTTAGCACAATGCACAATTTGTCGGTGACTGGTACTGGGCTGGCTGGGCAGCTTTCTCATTGTGAGGCCAACAACTCAATAATACAGTGTATTCCAGCTAGGCCAGGAACTATTTTTATTTCAAGTGGAACTATTCTCACCTTCCCTCCAGCACTGTAATGTCCCGGAGCTCCCCGTCGGACGCTGACATCTTCAGTCTGGCAGCTTCCAAGTATTTAATGCCCAGCCGTTTCCATTGGCTTGGCTGAGAGGACTTCACTCCTGCACATGCACAAGAGTTCGATCATCTCGGCAATTACCAAAACTTTACTAAGCTGCTTGCGCAACTTAGTGTACAGTGTGGACAGGCAGGTTCTGCATTAAAATCCTGGCTATTCTCAATTTTCTGATTTTAGGTTTATAAGTTATACTTTAAGTTATCAAACAATTGGACCTCCTCCCTTTCTGAAAATTTTCATCATTATAAAAGGCATCTATCAGATCATACTGATTTAGAACAAACAGATGAAGTTTGCAGATAAAGTAGCTGTCTGAATTACACTTGTCTTAGAGCTACAAGCTGTCAAACCACAGACTAATAAATTGGAAGTCTACTTATTTCAGGCATGAAATCACTGCAATGTCACAGATTTATGACATTTTTATAAATAATATTCAATCCTTTGCTGTCTCCTAGATTACAGCTTTCCACACCGTCAGGTTCTGCTGAGAATGTCATGCCTAACAGATGGAAAACTTCCAGAACAGTGAGGAGTAAATCCAAATCAATGGCAGTCTGAAGTCCAGAGCTATGATAAAACAAATGCAGCAAATACAGAATGGATAAGACAAGTCTACATAACCTTTAAGTGCCTCTTCAGCTCCTCTGGATTCCAGGTGTCCTCTTTGGATTTATGCTAAATGAAAGAAAAATAAACAGCAATTAGCATACAATTAAAGACCATTTATAGAACAAATAAAATGAACTACCAACTAATACTGGTCAAAGCCAACTGTACCTTTATAGTTTGTGTGTTTTAATAACTTGTTTTTAAATTTTGTATTTCTTCTTTTGAAACCTTTGGGAAGATTCAAAATATGAACTAATGGGCGCCAAACACCACAAAGTCTAACAGGATTTTAATAATGCACAATTTGACCATATAAATAACCAGCGTGTTTTGGGGGTAACAAAACTCCTTCATCAAGACTTGGCATAACAGAATGAAGACTCGAAAGTACTCATAATTGAACTCCAGAGATATGCTAAAAAAGGATTATCAGGGTGAATATATTTTCTTAAAAAGATCTCTCTGGTCTTAAAAATGATTCTAAAGAGAAAAAAAATAAATATAAAAAAATAACAAACATGCTATACTTACCCGATCTCTGTGATGGTTTTACAACTGCAATCTTCTACTTTTTGTGTCCCCCGCTGGCGCTCCTGCTTGCTTGCAATGGGGGCACTTGTACAGACTTGCTACCGAGCCACGATTTGTGTGTCCATTCACACACACAACGCGTGACAATGCCCCACCCCTACCCTCTCCTTATTTGCTCACTGGCTGTGATTGATAGCAGTGGGATCAAATGGTCCCACTACCGTATCTAAGCCAATGAGAAAAGAGTCCCGGGAGAGTCGCTGCTCTCGTGTACATCACTGGATCGAGAAGGGGCTCAGGTAAGTATTAGGAGGGCTGGGGGAGCTGGTTGCTGAATACCATTACACAGAGAAGGTAAGTATACAATGTATTATTTTAAGGAAAAACAAGCTGAGCCTTTACAACTGATTGAAGCTACTTTCACAGGGGTCACTAAAGATGATAAAGCAAACCACACTAATCTATGAGTTTAAACTGAAATGATGCATATCATCTCTGCTTTCTACATGCTATATTGCCAAATACACTCATGTGTGTTGCTAGTGACCTGACTGGTCAAAGATCTGGCTGGCTAGGCAGGAAGACAAGGCAAGTTCTTGTGCGTCCACTTGGTGGTATGCAGTGTTTGTTTATAATTCTGCTCTGGTCATATATGCATACATTCAAAATATTCAGGGTTTTCTAATATGAGGACATTCAAGTCAAACCGGGACATCTGAATTTATATAAAAGAACAAAATTTCAAGGATTGGAAACTGAATTTTGTTTCAACATACTCCTCTGCTACATTTATACACTTAGCCCAGCATTTACCTAATGCCTGGAAAGCTTAGCATAGAAAGATTTGTCTGTACGCCTGAACCATCCTAGGACAGCCTACTTCAATTCATCATCAGTGCTGAAATGCTGACCTCTGAGAAACTCTTTTAGGGGTCCAAACAGGTGCAAATCACTTAGAGTGAGGTCCAGGTTGTAAGAGGGATGTGGTGATATCTCCCAGCCAAGCTGCTGTAATGTGCACATAGTGCGGTGAGCAGTATGTGCTTGTGCGTTGTCCTGGAGAAACAGGATGCCCTTAGTGATTAAACCAGGCCGTTTTTTTCTGCAGACGCTTATGCACACTACTTGCAACACAACAGTAATATTCACTGGTGATAGTAATACTATGGGGTAAAAATCCTGGAAACCACCATGGCCAGGATCATCACTGATGGACGTAAGGCCATTTTTGAACCATTTACACCATTCAAATGTCTTACTGCAGCTGAGCGTCTCATCACCGTACTGTGCTTGACGTCTTCTGTAGAGATCCTCAGGTTTTACGCCTTCGTTCACAAGAAACGACATCACCACATGCTGTTCCATGCACACACTAACACTGTTGTCTGCCATCTTGATTAACGGTCTCTACATGTGCGCCACCTATCAGTAATAGGACACAGACAGACTTGCCTTACTACTGTGTGTAGTACCACCATGCTAGTTTCCCTTTTTAAACCTGTAAAATTAAAAGTCCTGGCTTGACTTGAACGCCCCTTGTAAGATAGGCCCAATAGAAGCTACTCTGTTTTGGACTATTTTTCTCTAACTGATGCTTCTTAAAGAGCTACAAGTGTGAGGGGTCTGTCTAACAATGTCTTATCCCTGGATATTTTTATTCTACATAAGAAAAAGGAACAGAATATTATACACAGGGGCAGACTGACAACTCATGGGGCCCCCGGACAATAGGGGATCATGGGGCCCCTGAGTCCTTGCCCAAACTCAAAAAAGCCTATGAAAAAAGCTACCAGGGGCATCTCATGGGACCCCCTACTGACCCAGGGCCCTCGGGCAATGCCCGAGTTTCCAAATGGTCAGTCCGCCCCTGCTTATACATTTTCTTCTCCTTGTGTTTAAGCTTTATGAACTGAGCCTGAGGTGTTGTAAATATTCCATCACTACACATCATACAGAACACCTGTTGAAGAACACGTGTTGGTTTTTGTATATTACTCAGCAAACAGTTTCATTCATTAAAAGCAGCTGCTCTGATAACAGTGACAGAGTTATGTGAACAGGACACACAACAGTCTGCCATTTAGTAGATTATGCTTACAGTAAGTGATTCTCAGCTTTCGGGAAAGAACAGACATGAGCAGCTTAACCTCCTGGCACTGGCAGATGGGAATCCATTGGCCATGTGCAGTATCTACATCCATACACAAATGTATTTTTCCTGTTTTGCAATATCATAATAACGGGTGTCATCAACTATTGAAGCCATTGCCCATCTACACTATCTACATCCATGCACAAAAGAATATTCCCTGATTTGCAATATCGTAACTAGTGTCACCAACTATTAAACTAAAAATTGTAAGCAAGAATGCATTCCATCTAAACAAAAATAGCTGATCAAGTTAAACTCTTTAAATCCTTATTTGACAAAGTGGCAAGGCCTCAAAACATGTCATCTTGGAGACCTAAGATGCTGACTGGTACAGTTACTGAGGAATTCAGGTCCATCGCAGATCAGAGAAAGCCTGCCTTGTTACCTGGCTGGGTATCCAGCAACACAGGGTGGATAAAAATCAATGATTTTTTAAAAAAAATCAAAACAAAATCGGATTTTTTTAATTTCAAACAGATTTTTTTTTATTTAAATCAGATTTTTTAAAATAAAATGCTTTTTGAGGAAAATATATTACCATCCAAAGGTTATTCCATCATGAAATAAAGATTAGTTATTTAATTATGTAGAATAAGGCTGTATATGTTTAATTTTTTTGGTAAATAAATTCCATGAATCCATTCACAATGTCATGCTCTTCCAGAGGTTTCTGTAAGATTATTGGGCAGTTTCTCTGCCTACAAGATATTATCACAGATGTTTGGTTTACTTTTGCAGTTCTCAAAACTGAATTTGACTCAGCGGAGATCACATGCCTCTTCTTCACAGCAAAAATGTTATAACATGAACAGAGTTAAGAAAAAGACCTTAATCCTAACTTCTACAAACCTATGAATGCAGAATCAACCCCTTCAGTGCTAAGTTTCAAGAAGTTCAGTGAATAGAATAGAAACAATATTTTTCTGATTGTTTGGAGTGGAATAGATCTGCACAAGAAGAAAGTGAAACTAAGTGTGAGGAGGAAGGGGCTGACAGTCTAAGTTTCTTAAAATATATATATTCTGTTTAGCCGAATTAGTTAACAAACATGGATGTTTGTTTAAGCAAATAACATTCTGTAATGTTATTGTTTCAGTTGAATAAATCTATTTAAATTGTTATTAAGGTAATGATTATTTTTCTCCTTCCTAAGTACAACAGAAAAGTTGTCCAAATATGAATGATTAACCTATTAAACTGGGGATAAAAAAACTAATATGAAAAGTTGTTATTCTAAAAATCTTCATCTACTTGCATATTAAAGTTATACCAGCAAGAATTAGTCTTTATGTAGAAAACTAGGATTTAAATCAAGCCTTACTGACTAGTGATTTAAATCGTGATTTAAATCGTGATTTAAATCAGTTTGATTTAAATCAAATCCACCCTGCAGCAACATCTAGTCCTTTTCTCCCCAGCCTGCCTGTCTCTAGCTCTTCCCTTTTATTCACTAATTTCAGCTCTTTCAATCATGGAGGCTCAGATTCACATGTCAGCTTTACCTAGGGTGGTGTGCATTAAAAGTAGTCTGCCTAGGAACGTCCACACCTCCAGACTGACATCCACCCATCAATTCAATTTGATATTTGCATAACTCCTCTCAAGAGCCAGCCTACTGCTTGCGTCAGGGCCGCTCTCTCCCTGTACACGTATAGTATAACCACTCTGATGTTCAGTTGTATAGGTTGCTGGCCATGGCTATATACCTGTGACTCCCTGACATGGAAATACATAGAATTCTAGAAGCCATACAGCCCAAAGCGTCCATGTACATGAGCCCCAATGGTCTCAATAGCAACTAAAGAATTCTTTATAGGCAAACTAGAGCAATATTTATCAACCGTAACAAAAATGCCTCTACAAATTTTATTGTGGCCAGTATATGATAAGATTGAGCATGAACAGACAGCAAATGAAGGCCTGAGTTGACCAAGCAGCTGTTTGATTGTCACAATATTCAGTTACAATGGTAACCATAAAGGCACTTGTCCCATTTGGAATTATTTTATTATAGTTTTACAGGATTTTTATAAAACAGTTTGTGAAGTGCTTTACAATATAAATGGAGACAGGACAGCTACAATATAATTTAACTGTTAGTGAGAATCTTCAGGTAGAAGCTGCTACTCTCGGACTCCTGGGCTGCATAACAGTATTAATACAGCTCAGAAATGAGTCCGTTTTTCCGTTCAATAAGTGAACTGAACAAAAAAAGACTGACTTGATTCCTCCATGAACACATCTCGCTGAGCTTCTGTATTCTGACAGCAGGGAGATTTCCCCACCGTCAGAATACAATGATCAGTGCAGCCGACAGTGCTGATCGAATAGGGGAAATCTGACAGGGCGGTTGTACAAGAAATAAGACAGAAGTTAAGAAAATACTTCATTGTCATAAATACAATGGAATTTATCAAGGTAGTATTTAATTAAAAAAAAATAAATAAATTTCTCAGCCACATCTTTCAGCACATCAATAATTCCAAGTCTCAAATATTAATGTCTCTTTGCCCCCAACTCAAATGGCACTATTACAAAACAGCCTTACCCTACTGTTGGGGGTCTAAATGGTTCTTATATTGGGGAACTCATCTCACACCCTACCAATCCCTATATGCAGTTAATTACCTGCCATTTCTCCGAAAGCTTGAAACTTTGTTACAGACCTGGAATGATTACCCTCTCTCCTGGCTAGGCCATATTGCAGCGAATAAGGTGACCTACCTGCCCAAACTTTAATATTTGTTTCGCCTGTTAAGATCCCTTCCCCAATACCACAAGATCTCCAACAAAAACTAAAATTTATCTGGCATGTGGGATTTATAAATCCAGAGTGCCCAGGCAAACCTTATACTAGAACCGTCTCAACGGTGGGTTAGAGGTTTCACACCTACAGGAACACAACCAGTCAGAACAACTGGCCACCCTCACTAAGTATCAATCTACAAATGAAATACTCATATGGGTGTCTCTTGAAGCAGCTGACTGTGCACCAATATTGATCAGGAATCTATTATGGCTTTTTCCGAGAGATAGGTCTTGTTTACAGAACACTGTCACCCTTCATTCCCTCTCAGTTTGGAACAATCTTAAATACTCAGGTAAACGACAATCTCCCCATTTGCCTCTAATGTCTTTCCTTGGCAATTTGCCCTCCACCCAGAAGGGAAAACCCAGGTACGTTTCGCATTGGATAGACCTGAAACGTACTGACATGCACTCCCTCTGGCACCAAATGGCCCCATTTTGTTTCCTATCCTGAGCTCATTTTGTTCAGACACCAATCACCTTGCCTTTAACAGGGACATCTATGACGCCCTTTGCAAAACGCTGCCATGAAGACCCACATTCCCCGGGCTTGGTCTCCTTGATATAGCCCTAGCCTCTGTAGAGTTCCTCGCCCCCCTGCCACACCTACATGAGGAAATAAGAATCAGATCTTGGCACCTATCTTGATATTCAGCAATGGCAACAAATATAGAATACCACCAAATCCTGTTCTCAAAACACACTAGCGCTAAAAACATGTTACAAACGGTTATATTGCTGCAATTTAGTACGGACCAGTTACCCATTACACTCTGGAACATGCTGGGACCTGCTTTCAGAGTTCCTCAGAACCAGTCACTTACATTCACATGCCCGACTTCTAAGCTGGCCAAATATTATACGATTTTTGTGTAGATTAACATTCAGCCATATAGTGCAAGGGCCTGCTTGACTGCATACAAATTGAAAGAGTTTAGGTTTGACCTCATATTATATGGTTTATCTAAAGGAAAATTAAAAAACAAAATTGTAAAATGTATGACCAGCCTTAGTGACTTTCGGAGCCACATATATGACATGCTCAATTTACTTTTGAACTTATTACAGGTTACAGCTAGAGCATGGCTGAGAAATACACACACCATTGAAGCAGTAAAATCAAAAGTACAGCAGATGCTCATGAATAACAAGCTGACGGCCAAGCTCACCGACTCCGTGTGCAATCTTCATAATACCTGGGATCCATGGGTCATCAAATTCTTTCCTTAAGATTTCAGCCACCACTTATTAGACCTGTCATTGGCCTGTATACTTCCCTAATGAGGAAGGCACATGTTCAGTCTTTCCTCGATGCTCCTTCCACTCCTCGAGTCCCCCTTTACACTCTCCTCCTTTTCCTCAATTTTTATCTCCTTTATATGTCCCCTCTCTCCATACCTATTATTTGCACATTTTCTGGCTTTCCATACAGGCTCTTAGGTCATGCACTGTTAACCTCTCATTGTATGGGTCTTGTTTATTTATTGTGTCAAATGACCATTCTTGCTCAGCAGGCCTGTGTGCCTGGCTTATGTCAACTATGCCTTGAGTTGGCTCTGTATTTGTTATCTCAAATACTAAAAAAAATATATATATATATATATATATATATATATATATATATATATATATATATATATATATATTCTCAACACAACCACACATGCATACTTCCTAATACATGTCCACATATCTGTTCCTAAATATTGCAACAATAAAAATATTAAAAGTAAAAATTTCACATAAAATTCCTAAAACTCTGTACCTGGTGGGTTTATAGACAATACAGCCGTAGGGAAAAAAATATTATTGTGAGTTTTAAGTGTCTTATATCTTTTTCCTGATGACAATGGGGTAAACATACTGTAACCCAGATGGGTTGGATCCATGCTAATAAAACATTTTATAAAAAAACTTTTTTTGTGCTCAGGAACATCACAAAGAGGTAAGCCGTTAGACATTACAAATAAAGCCTGTGATACAAAGATCGAAACAATATGTATCATATAGTGCAGCACTAAATTTTAACAGTAATGTGACAAATGCTGAAAAAAATAAGATAAGCCTAAAGTAATATGTGCAAAAAAAAAGTCCTCAAAGCAATCCAAAACGTAATAATAAGTAAATTCCAGTGCAAGTGCAAAAGAAAAAAGTCCTGCTCCAATAAGATAAAGTCTTCCAAACAATCCCACCAAAGGCACAGAACCCAGTGCGTAAATAAACTTCAATCCACCCATGGAAAATCCAGAGAAATCAGCCGCTTACCAGAAAGGACATGACCATTACCTATCCAGAAAATGGTCAGTAAGCACTTGTGGGGTTATTAAAGGCCACCCTCTGGCAAATGTTTCACCTCTGCTCCAAACCCTTGGGCTGCAATATCACTCAAAAGACAAAACGAAGTGCTTCCATGTTGTAAAAACCCAGTAAACATTATTAAAACAGCTTAAACACGTACAATGTAGCAAAGCCGAGATTGGCCATATAGCTCATTTACAGAGTGAACTCTTCCCATGGGCTTACTACATTCAGTCTCATTCCTCTAATCGGTTTCTGTGCATCATGATGTTACTTCAGGCCCCACCCAACACATTTCGTCACATGATATCATCAGGGTGATGGATCCCTACTAATACCTTTTGTCCTCTTTTTGTAATTGACTGGCATATGCTGTGTCCAAATTCGGAAGCTGTAAAATTTCTGTTTCATAGTCCCATATAGAAAATGTACTAAGAAGAGGAATACAGTATGTGGGTTATGATTGCAGACCTCCTGAAATGCTAACCACCTGGTTGGCTTCAACACTGGATCAAGGACAAAACGAGGTCTGAACAACAAAAAGGTCAAAATGTCTGATCTGCTTTTTCCTTTCAGATTAGTTATTTAAAAGTTATGAAGCCACTGGACTGGCACAAGTTAAGCAATTAGCATTTCCAAGAAAATTAGAAAGAACAGCTATGTATTTCTCTTCAAAAAGATTTATTTGAAAAGAAAATGGAGGCTGTCATTGTTGACATTTGTTCTTCTGAAAATGCTAGTTGTTTGGCTGTCATGCTTACTCTCCTGTTTCAGTATTTTGAGGTACTACGCTAGGAAAATACTGACTTTTTTTTTCCTGACAGGTACTCAACTTCCAGGTCAGTGACTTACTTGGACTGTACCGAAGACAGTGGTTAAGCAAAGCAGCCAAGAAACTGGCAATTTCAGAAGCAGAGCAGCAATGGCAGTCCCAAATTCTGTTCATGAAAGGCTTACTTTAATTATTATGTGGTGGGTGCCTGGGATAAGGTTAACCATCTCAGTCAACCTGACGGTGTAGGTCACTCACCTGCTTCCCCACTATGGTTCATTCCCTGCTTGCCACATCTGAACACTAATCCTGACCCAGCAGTCTGGGCTACTAAAGGGATTAAGGAACTGAAAAGATATAATGAGGGCAGACAGGCTACTTACCTTTGATGAACTTAAACTCAAGTTTCACCTTTTTAACTGTTTTTTTTTTTTTTATACCTACAGCTCCGGCATGCTTTTATAGCGCAGTTTGGTGGTACTAACCTAGCTGTCAGGTCTTCAGAGCTGGAGCAGTTGTTCAGTTCTGATACTCTTAACAAAACTCTCTCTGAGGTATATAAAGAGCTCTTTGTCACCAGATCTAAGTCTTCAGAGAAATGCCAGACGCAAGAGATTTCTGTGGTTCCTGCTTTGCAGAGGGATAACTGGGATGATATGTGGGACTAACCCTTTTGCAGCTTGGAATCGGACAAAGACTGTCTCATCCAATATAAACTTGCAAAGAATATACTACAAGCCTGCTAGGCTAGCATGTATATATGCCTCAGATTCGGCAGACTGCTGACGTTGTACATCTTCTTCAGCGGATTTCGAACATATTTTTTGGTACTGTCCGATAATTCAAGACTTTTGGCATGAGGTGATCCGGTCTCTGGTTGATCTCACCATGTTGCAAATCCCATAGACTGTATCAGTATGCCTTCTTGGGCTGGTGGAGGAGTTGGTACCTCTGCGCAGTGTACCCTCCTTTCAGTGACCCTATTCTATGCCTGTTAGGCTATCCCGCTCCACTGGAAGAAACCTGCAGCTCCTACTGTCTCCTATTGGAAGTCCCTGATTAACAAGATGTTACTATTGTATAAGGCAACCTACCTGAGAAGAGGTTCTCCCCAAAAATGTGATAAGCATTGTTGGGTTTCTGCTTCCTCTACTCTAACATGAAATCTATGGGGGGATTGAAGATGTTTGCCTGTTACCCTGTTTGGTCCTCGGTACACGTTAAGGAGTGGATCATGTACCTTAACTGTCTTATATTCCCTTGCTTGTTGTTCTCTGGGTATGTCTCCTGCCATGTCATTACTTTGTAATGTTGGGGCACTTAGACTTTGACTATGTATTACTGGAGGTATTGCGCTACTGTTAGGGAAGGGGGGTGGTGATAGTTTTTTGTTTCTGTTTTTACTGGCCTGGTCAGTTGAATGTACTCATTGTGTTTTGTGTATTTAAGTACCACTGTAATTGTTAAACTTAGTTTATTAAAAAGAATTTTCACAAAAAAAATAAAAAATTATGTGGCAGCAAAGTCAGAAAACAGCAATTTCCATTTGAAGGCTTCTCAAATACTTGTGCTAAAAGACAAAGCACTTTTCAGAATGCAATTGATGGCCGGTTTACAGGAGTTCAGAAAACTATACTGCTATAAACTGCTGCCTCTTGCACACCCATTTTTTGATCCCCAGGGGCACTTTTTTCTTAATCCAATGTGGATTTTACACTTAACTACTGCGTTTCAACTGCTATAGCTGCGTTGGGAACATGGTTATGGCACAGTTCAACTGAGTTCAACGGGCAAGTTTGACATATGGTGCGGCCTGTCAGACAGAGTTAAAAATGTTACACTGCATGCTCTTTTCCGGGAGTTCATTTGTTTCCATAGGAAGCCTCGTCTACAACTTCAGCTCCTTCACCTTCCCACTGAACAGCTCCATCTATGGGATTTTTTGGGACCTGATGGTAATCTTTCCCTCTCTGTCGCTGCTGCAAACCCACCACTAGACTTCTGGAATAATCTTCAACTTAGACATTTCCTTCATGGCTGCTCTCGCTCTCCAGCTGTTTGTAGCCACCTCACGGAGCTGGAAAGCATCTGCCACAAGAGGGAGCCGATCCATCATTGTGTCTCCATTTTTTATGCTGCCCTGATCCGTCCGAAAGAGAATTTCACTCCTACCTTTCTCACTAAGTGGGCAGCTGACCATTTCTCTGATACGCAAAAGGAGAAAATTCTTCACTTTGCGCAGAAATCCTCTACTGCTTCCAAGGTCCAGGAGACAAACTACAAAATTTTGACCAGGTGGTCAAGGGTACCATACATCGTATTTTTTCCCAGGTCCGAGACCTATGTTGGAGATGCAGCTCTGATCAGGGCACGATCTTGCATATCTTTTGGGCTTGTCCTAAAATCAAACCTTTCTGGCAAATAGTAGCCAGCACTATCAAGCATCTGACGAGTGCCAAAGTGGCGGACAAACCGGCGACATGTCTGCTGCTCCTTACCGACCGTCCCATCAAGAAGTACAAGGCATCCTTGATGATTCTACTGCTGAAAGCAGCGAAAGCATGTATACCCTTGTGCTGGAGATCTGTGAACCTACCCACGAGATCCCTCTGGTACTCCAAAATTAATGAGCTGAGGGACATAGAGGTCCTCACGGCCACTCTAAACGACCGGGGGAAGGCTTTCCGGGACACTTGGAGACCATGGTAGTACTTTGTCTATATTGAAGCCTATGTACAGGGGACTTCTGAACCTGGTTGAGGAGTATTGCTTTGACCATCTTCTGACCTTGGGAGCGAAAGACATTACTTCCTGCATTACTTCGCTGTTTTTGTTTCCTTTTGTGTGCTTTTTCTTTCCTCTCTTACTTGCAGGTCTCTGGCTTTGTCTTTTTCCTTCTTACCCTCAACCCGCTCTCTCCCCTCCTTTTTTTTTTTCTTTCTCCTTTTCATTCTTTCCCCTTCCTGCCCCCTGTTCCTTCCTTTCCTCATCCTCCTAGCCCTGCCATCTATCTCATACAGTTACATACTGTTTTTTCCCCAACATGCATTGCCTATATAGTGCTATGTCTGCTACTTAGGGAATTTGTTCTGGATGCTTGGGATCCATTTCGTGATCCTAATACTTTTATTCATCTATGTTATACCAAGATGCAACTTACAGTTTATGTCTTCATCAGCTATTTGTATACCATTTGTTACCATAT
Source organism: Staurois parvus (assembly GCF_062004578.1). Lineage (NCBI taxonomy): Eukaryota > Metazoa > Chordata > Amphibia > Anura > Ranidae > Staurois > Staurois parvus. The sequence goes on along the minus strand of NW_028317801.1, from coordinate 7,976,916 downwards.
TTCTACATATAACGTATCATGCAACATTTGGTTAAATAAAAGAATTACAAAAACAATGTCGCACCGCAAATTGCAGCGTCATGGCTGCAGCAATGTGAACTCACCCTTCCGGCCACCATGTAAATTTGGAGGTGGGTGGATCGGGAGGGAAAAAAATGCAAATCAACCACCTGTTTTTATCACCCCTTCACCCCTAGTGTGAAATAAGCCTTAGTCAACCATCATGCTAGAACATTCAAAGTAATTAAAAATAATGATAGTCTAATCAGGAGCAAACCTCTAAAGATCCAGCTGATTGCAGGAAGTGGGGACCTTTGCAGGTGTCAAGCTATTTGAACATAGGTGAGTATTCCTTGCCTTTGTTCCACTTTAACAGGTTACAGGAGGAATCAGCTGGCTACCATTGCTCACATCGTTTGAAAATGATCCAGGTAAAGAGCCGCTACATTACTTTTACAGACACGGAGTCCCTCCTCCCTCCCACCGCCACCTTTACGGGGCTCTCCCGTGGGATCGGGAAGCCTGGTAAAGATATATCTGGCGGCATCCTTTTTCTGAGACACTGGAAGAAACAAATAGAATGCTTTACTATGCTATATTTTCAAATGTTGCAACTCTGGCATAACATAAGAATAATGTCAGAGTGATAATGAAGCGGCAGGACCGCTAAGAGGCTGCCTGTTTGTCCATCTGTAGCTTAGGAAGTGGGATTTCACTCCCATCACTAGTGATTGCGTTTCAGCAACACTATCAGCAACAGAGCAATATCTGGTTGTATCTAACTATAGAAGGAATGCTTCCATACGGGCAGACAAGTGGCCTCTTTACCAATCCTGACACTGGCTATTGGTCTCTAGTGGTAGAACTATCCATCTGATCTCAGCCTATGAATAATTCTACTAATGTTATACGATTGTGTATCACTATACATTTTTATAATACTCTTCCATTTTACTAATGTCTCCTGTGAGACCAAGAGGAAAAGGAGCATGGGGCTGCAGCCAGGACATCGCTGGAGAAGTAAGAATTGTCAATTAAGTGTTTAGGATTGCAAGGGAGAACAGTTGGTAGGGTGTTTTTTATTGCAATGAAGGGAATGCATTAAGGTACAAAATGTTTAGCTTTCAGAACCGCTTTAGAAACTGTTATCCAGGAACACATCACTGACATACATACCTAAATAAACAATCACACTTATGGCGTGATCTTGTGCCACTGTCCTTGACACACTACTGCGCAATTGAGATTAGCTCGAGCATCCTCCAAACTCAAGTCTTCTCGTCTGACATCAGTGCCTGACCTCACAAATGCTCTTCTGGAAGATTGGTCAAACCTTCCCATAGACGCACTCCTAAACCTTGTGGACAGCCTTCCCAGGAGAGTTGAAGCTGTTATAGCTGCAAAGGGTGTCCCAACTCAACATTGAACCCTACGCACTAGACTGGGATTCCATTAAGGTTCATGTGCGTATAAAGGCAAGCATCCCAATACTTTTGCCAATATAGTGTATACTGGAATTTTATTTTTTTTCTTATACTAGCAGATGCAGTGATCAGCAACTGTGATACTGTGGTGGTCAATCTGACACGAACTGACACTTTGTGGGAACTGACTAACTGCCACTGACACTAATACAGTGAACAGTGCCAATAATATACACTGTCACTGTACTAATGACACTGGCTTGGTTAACTGTGTGCCTAACACTGTTTACTGTGTGTATTATATGCTAATTAAATTTTTACTCTTTTGCTTTGCAGGGAGAAGAAAAACGGCATAACGCTGTTATCTGTAGAGAACCCTGTCTTATTTACCAACAAAGGGCTTTCTTCTGTCATTCACTCAGCCGATCAGCAGGACCCAGCAATAAGTTATTGGCCAGGACCTGCTGAGCAGCTTGCGCTGTCCAGAAATAGTGGATCATGTACATGATCCAGCATGGTAAGCCAGCACTGTCGCAGTATATGTACAGTGCGTGGTCTGCGAGCGGTTAAAATATCAGGAACATAGATGAGCTCAGATGCCCTCCAAACTCATCTTTATCTGTACATCTAAATCACATTTTTTTTATGTTTTTTCTTTTTTACTCCATTTGGTTGTGGTCTGGGTCATTTCCCATCTGAAAACAAATCAGTGGCATGCCGGTGACATCAGCGTCTTTATACCAATGACATTGACTAAATATGGCCACTATGAAGGCACTGACGGCACCAGTATCCCACCCCCTTTGTTTACGTGTCCTGCAAGGTGACGGATGAGCTAGACCATAGCTGAATGGAGTAAATAAGTTCAGAGGTCACTTAAACCCATCTCTAAGGTCTTGTTCACACAGGCAATTATTTCCATGCCCTAAGCAGAGCCATGTTTTGCCAACAAGGCATTCACAGGTGTTGATGTGACATCAATGCGGGTGCGTATCCCCAAACTCACCCTGAGCACATTCAGGGCTGTGCACCCACACAGACGTCACATTGGGACATGGAGGCTGTGTCTGTGCAGCCACGTGTCCCAATTGACATCTATGGGACTGCCAGCACAGGGATGCACAGAACACCTGTGCAACCCCACATCAACAAAACACGGCCCTGAACGGGACACAGAAGTAATTGGCCATGAACAAGGCCTAATCAGGACTGTTCTGCAAAAAACAAGCCACCTTGCAACTATGCCGGGAAAAGGGACAATCAGGATTGTGGTGAAGAAGACTAATAGTGATGAGCTCAGGAGTGTTCACATTCCAAACCGAACCCACCTGAGGGAGCGCGCCAGGTAGATATCACTGTGCTAGGCCAATCCACGCCCTACTGTCACACCCCTTGTATACATCCAGCTGGGGAGGTGTTATAATCGGCCCAGTACAGTAATAGCTTCCTGATGGGCTCACTCAGGTGGGTTTGGAAAAGGATGTGAACACACCTGAGATCATCCCTAGAGAGGAACAAAGGAACATCGGCTGGGTTGTGTTAAAAACAGGGCAACGTCTAGATTTTGGGCAGAGCCAACATGTAAGGCCTTGGTTTCACAGGGCGTTTTTATACATGCAGGGCCATGTTGGACCGGCACGGGGATGCACAAGTGCTGTGTGCATCCTTTTGCAGGCAGTCCCTTTGCTGTGTATTGGGATGCAGCAGCTGCACGGACACGGCCACTGCTCCCAATATGACATCTGTACCAGGCTGCAATCGAGGCCATGCACCTGTATGGATGTGGGGGATGCACACAACGCCTGCACAGTGCCAGTAGCTGTTATGTCATTGTTTAAACTATGTGCTTACGGCGAACGTATGACATCATTATGACATCAGGAGGTGGTGCTGGGCTGATGCTCTGCTCAATGATTGGAGGATGGTTTGTTAAATAAGGTGTTCTATGTATTTCACATTGTCACATTGCCTGATGAAGGGGTCCTGTGAGGCTCCGAAACATTGCTTCTGTCACAATGATGTGATCGCTGAATAAAGCTTTGGACCTGTTCTGGAGATCCATAGTGTGTTGGTGACATTCTCTCACTCGGATTACATCCGGTTCCAGATGGTGGTCGCTGCAGCACCCATCAACACCTACAGCCACCTGGGCAGGAATGTGGGCGTTGGGAAAAGTTTGTTGGAATCCCATTGGTGGTAAACGTGGCCCTGCATGAGGCATGGATTAGGGCCCATTCCCAAACAAGGTGTGGCTCCCACTCCGCAGGCAAACATGCTGCCCATGCTAGTTGCACATGGTTCCCGCTACTTGTCAATGCCACCCCAAGCGCATCTAGTGAATGCAGTCTGGTTTGCGGCCACAAACACGCAGGGTTCCGCAGTATCATAGTTTGTAAATGTGACCCCGGAACTCCGTTCTGTGCTTTCCGCGGGCCATTGGAATGAATGGACCATCAGAACTGGAACGCGTGGGGCAGCAGTAAAGCCTGCATGTTGTAGTGTGACGCGGCCCCTAGACCGCCCTGGGTGAACAAGGCCTCATCTGTGGATGTTGTGAGGCTTTCCCCAATATTCTGGAGGAAGGGAAGACATATGTGGGCAGCTGGGGTGAGGGAATAAAGAGGGGACCATGTCCAGCAAACAGGGTGAAGAATGAACAGAACAGGTAGAAGGATGCGGCCACAGACTGGAGGTCATGGGACTAAATATCCCAGCATACCCAGGCGGAGTGTGCGGACTCTACTATACCTTCTCCTGCTGCATGGCCCCGCACTGTCCCCACTGTAGCCTCAGTCACCGCGATCCGTTACCATGGCAGAAACCGGTGTAGTCTTCTGCGCAGGCGCCGATCCCGGCCCTACCAATCAAGAGATTGTTATGCAGCAAGGGGGGAGGGGCCGAGTGGGAGCCGGAGGAGCGGAGCTAAGCTGTTAACCCCACAACTGCTCGGCCTTATACCATACAGGGAAGCGAGCGGCGCAAACATCAACCAACCCCACAGCTTTACTGTGTCATCGTATCACAAGAGGAGGGGTGCTGCATCCGGTCCGCCCCCTCTGGCAGCCTGCACTCTCCATACTGCGCGATTGTGTATGGGAGTTCAGTGTGCGGCCAGGCTCTGTCAGTCTGGGGGATGTGTGATGGGCTATGGAGGGTGTCTGGCTGTCGTGTCAGTTGGGGGAGGTCTGGCTGTGGTGTCAGTGGTTGGGCATAGGCGAGTGTTAGTGGTTGGGGGTTGTCAGGGTGGGATGTCAGTTGTTGGGAGTGGGC